>NC_048226.1:3427966-3436270 GCF_002007445.2 Ailuropoda melanoleuca
GGGAGGAAGGGAAGGGAAGGGAAGGGAAGGGGAGGGCAGGGCACTCTTCTAGATCATGAGATCGAAGAATGACCTAGCAATTTCACTCACAGGCATATACCCAAAGAACTGAAAAGGTACTCAACTATTTAGACATCGTAAGTTTGAGTATTGCTGTGTCCTGAATGTTTCTGTCCCCCCCAAATTCACATGTGGAAGCACCAACACCCAACCTGATGGTACTGGAAGGTGGGGCCTTTGAGAGGTCCTTACAGGTAGATAAGGTCATGAGGGTGGGACCCCATGACGGGACTGGTACCCTTACGTGATGGAGAAGAGTTGAGAGCTCTCTTTCCTCCATCTGAGAGGACAGCAACGTGACGACCAACTAGTAGCCAGGAGCAGGGCTTTTCCCAGAACCAAATCTTGGACTTCCCAGCCAGGGACGTTTAAGCCACCTGGTCAACGGTATTTTGTTACGCATTCTGGTACCAAGAGGGGGTGCTGCTGTAACGAATACCTAAAAACGTGGAAGCAACTTTGGAACTGGGTTTGGGCTCAGGCTCAATGGTGTCAGGTACTCACTGGAAATACATATGTAAGGGCGATTCTGGTAAGAGGTCAGAAAGAAAAGAGATGCTTCTCTCTTCTTAGAGATAGAGACATAATCATGACTAAAAGGTGGACAGAAATAGCGAGAGGAAAGGCTGTGTGGCAAGGCCTCCGACGGACATGAGGAGAATGTTCTGGACACGGGAGGTCCTTGGTGCACGGCGGTGACAAATGTGCCCAAAGCTGCCTTCCTGTGTGTGGCAGCAGGCAGAACTCCTGAGCCACGAAAGGGGACGCTCAGCTGGGGACATTTTGGGGTTTTTTTCTAAAGATTTTATTTATTAATTTGAGAAAGGGAGGGGGAGAAAGCGAGAGAGCACAAGCAGGGGGAGCAGCAGAGGGAGAAGGAGAAGCAGGCTCCCCGTGGAGCAGGGAACCCAACTCGGGGCTCGATCCAGGACCCTGGGATCATGACCTGAGCCAAAGGCAGACGACTGAGCCACCCAGGGGCCCCTGGCTGAGGACATGTCTAAGCAAAACATGAAGGAGCAGCCTGGTTCCTCCTAAGGACTAAATAAAATGAGAGAAGAGAGAAATTAATCGAAGAACTCACTGTTAAGCAAAAAGGAAGCAGAGGCTAAAGATCTAGAAAATTCTCAGCCTACACATACTGCACAAAAAATGAAAAAGCTTATTTTAAAGAGATCACTAACGGTGTCGCTGAACAGCCATTTAATAAGGGGATTAGCATGAGTGTGAGCCATGAACCCAATCAGCCACCCAGCAAAAACACTGCCAGTTTGAACTGAAGGGGACTAAGGACAAAACGAAGGGATTTCTGAGATCCTACAGGACTGGGCCATAGAGCTATCTAGCTGTGAACACGCACTATTCTTCAAGACGAGCAAAGAATGATTGCAAAGGCAATGCGGAGTGAGCAGGGCTGGGTCCTCGGTCTCAAAGTGGGGCAGGATGGTGGGAGCAGGTTCGTTGCCTCAACAGAGCCAGGTGGCAGCCATCCAGAGCCGTGGGGACACGATGGGACCACCACCCCCATGGGTCCTGAAGGTAGGACCACCACCCAGGTGGGTCCCAAAGACAGAGAGCACTGAGCCCAAGAGATTTATTCTTAAGGCTTAAGATCTAATGGTATTTGCCTTGCTAGGTTTTGGACACGGTTGGAACCCAGTCACCCCTTCTCTCCTTCTGATTTCTCCCTCTTGGAATGCAACATCTATTCTGTGCCTGTCCCCCCAGGTAACTTACCTGGTATCACAGGTTCACAGCAGGAGAGGAATTCTGCCTCAGGATGAAACTCACCTCGAGTCTGCCTTAGAAGATATTTAGATGAGACTCTGGACTCTAAAGTTGATGCTGGAATTAAGACTTTTGGGGTTCTTGCAATGGAATGAATGGATTTTGTATGCAAAAAGGGCATGAATTTGGGGGGACAAGGGAGCTGGATGTTACAGACTAAATGTGTATATTCCCCCCCAAATTCACCTGTGGGAGCCCTAGTCCCCAATGTGATGGTATTAAGACATGGAACCTTTGGGAGATAATCAGGTTTATATGAGGTCATGAGAGTGGGGCCCTCCCAAGGGATTAGTGCCCTTCTAAGAAGAGGAAGAAAGGCCAGAGCTCATGCTCTTCACCAGGGGAGGACACAGCCAGAAGGTAGCCATCTGCAGCCAGGACAAAGATTCTCACCAGGAACCAAATCTGCTGGCACCTGCGATTTTCCAGCCTCTAGAACTATGAGAAATAAATGTTGTTTAAACCACCCAGTCTATGGTATTTTGTTATAGCAACCCAAGCTAACTGAGAGAAGTATTCACAGCAGCACTGTTCACAACACCTACCACCTCTGGCTATTGTGAATGGATACGGATACGGATACATGGATTAAACAAACTGAGGTATATATGCACACACTGGAATATCACTCAGACATAAAAAGGAAGAAAGCATGGATACATGCTACCACATGGATGAACTTCAAAAATATTATGGTCAGTAAAAGCAGCAAGACACCAAAGGCCCTATAGTGTACAATTCCATTTATATGAAATCTCTAGAAAGCAGATCAGTGTCACCTGGGACTAGGGGCAGGTGGGAATGGGAGGTAACTGCATGAAAAGGTCTGCAGTTGTATTTTGGAGGGGCAAAATGTTCTGGAAAGAGACAGGAGGTGGTCGCACAGCACTGTGAATGTACGAAATGCCGCTGAACTCTGTCATGTGACTCTCACCTCAACTTTTTTAAAAAGAGAGGTTTAAGACACAACAACTGAATGCAATACGTGGCCCTTGATCAGCCTGTGGTTTGTAGCAGCTGGCTAGAAAAGGCATTTGGGGACCACAAGGGAAGTCTGAACACAGCCTGGGCATTGGATGACATAAAGAAGCATGGCTGGGTGTGATCACGCAGCGATCAGGAAAATGCCCTTATGCCTCAGATGTGCACACTGGACAGTTTGGGAATGAAATGTCATGACGTCTGGTAAAGTCGCTCAGTCAAGGGGTGCCGGGGTGGCTCAGGCAGTTAAGCGTCTGCCTTCAGCTCAGGTCATGATCCCAGAGTCCTGGGATCGAGTCCTGCATGGGGCTCCCTGCTCAGCAGGGAGTCTGCTTCTCCCTCTCCCACTCCCCCTGCTTATGCACTCTCTCTCTCTCTGTCAAAATAAAATAAAATAAAATAAAAAATAAAATAAAATAAAAAAAAATAAATAAAATAAAATAAAATAAATAAAATAAAATAAAATAAATTAAATTAAATTAAAAAAATAAAATAAAATAAATAAAATAAAATAGCTCAGGGAAAAAAAGACAATGACTCAAGGTGGCAAAACGTTAACTGCGAGATATACATGACGTTCTTTGTGAGACATACATGATGGGGTTGAGGTATTTGCTGTATTTTTCTCTTCAGTTTTCCGTATATTTCAATTTTTTCATGATAAAAGGTAAAACAACAAACAACAACAACAAAAACTCCCCATCAAAATCCCAGCCAGTGATTTTGTAGGTACCAACACTCTGATTCTCAACTTTTCTATGGAGAGGCGAAAGTCCCAGTCGAGCCAACATGATATGGAAGAAGAACAGAACTGGAGGACTGCTAGCACCTGACCTTAAAGATTGACTCTAACTTACAAGAGAGGAACTGCAGACTACCGATGCATCTATGAAATCAATGTACCAAATCCAAACACCACGACACGTGCTTACATTTATCACAAAGGCTAAATTTAAAGAAGAGAAAACAGTCCCACTGTTGGCAGGGAAATGACACACAAGGTCCCTCTGAAACACCAGTAAGGGACCAGATAAATTAGAATCACCTCTTTGGTGGTAAGCAGGAAACGAGGGTCCTCTTTTCATAAGAAAACTAACTCCCTCCCCACCCCACATTCCAGGGGACTTCTGCACAGTCTGTCTCAGGTAGAACGGTCTCAGGCAGAAAAGAGCAAATCAGAGAGCACCACCTCTGCAAGACAGATGTAGCAAGAACGGCTTTCTTTCAACGCACCTATCGCAAACCACATATTTCTCTGTGCAAGTCAAAGGAGGTATTTACTTCAGGAAAAAAAAAAAAAAGATCAATCCTTGAGTCTCCAAGAACCTTCCCGGTAGGGTATGAAACTCAGGGTATGAAGCTCTGACATCACAAGGCACTATTGTGCTCTTTCAAATAAAGAAAGACATTGCATTGTTCCCTTTGTCCCCAACCTGAAATTTCAGTTCTTAAAGAATATGTTTGCCTGGTGAAATGGAACTCCAGTCAAAAAGGAATACACGAAGCCATTTCTGAAGTAAACTCTACCAACAGTAGTCAAACTGCAGCCCCACCTAAGTGGGAGCTACTCTCTGTGATAGGAATTAGTTCCCTTGGGGACGGCTGGGTGGCTCAGTCAGTGAAGCGCCTGCCTTCGGCTCAGGTCATGATCTTCAGGTCCTGGGATCCAGCCCCACATGGGATCCCTGCTCAGCGAGGAGTCTGCTTCTCCCTCCACGTTTCCCCCGTCTCATGCTCTTGCTCTCTCAAATAAATAAATAAAATCTTAAAAAAAAATTTTTTTAAAGGAATTAGTTCCTTTAACCCACACAGAACAGGCAACAGGAAAGTCAGCATGCCCCAGTGAACATGCATTTCTTTTTAAGATTTTATTTATTTATTTGACAAAGAGAGCACAAGCAGAGGGAGCAGCAGGCAGAGGGAGAAGCAGGCTCCCTGCTGAGCAGAAAGCCTGACGTGGGGCTTGATCCCAGCATCCTGGGATCATGAATCCTGGGATCATGACCTGAGCTGAAGGCAGCCACGTAACCGACTGAGCCACCCAGGCACCCCTGAACACGCATTTCTAATGTGGATTCCATCTCACCCATCATGAGAGGCCCCACAAGGGCTGTGTGCTTTGAGAAAAGCTGCTCAATCTCTGTGTGCCTCAGTTTTCCCATCTGTCAAACAGGGACAGTAATATCTTCTTTATAGAGTTGTTATTAGAATTATAGGAGATAAAGCCTGTCAAGTATGCTTGGCACACGACTGTTATTTTTATTATTAGATCAAATAGTGATAAAAATGGAGTTGTCATTAATTATAACAACGTATGGGGCGCCTGGGTGGCTCAGTTGATTAAGCATCCAACTCTTGATTTCAGCTCAGGTCATGATCTCAGGGCCATGAGATCGAGTCCTGCGTCAGGCTCTGCACTGGGCATGGAGCCCTCTCTCCCCCTCCCTTCTGTCCTTCCTCATCCCTCTCTCCCTCCCTCTCTAAGAAAATAAGTAAATACTATCAATATATGGGGGCGCCTGGGCGGCTCAGTTGTTAAGCGTCTGCCTTCGGCTCAGGGTGTGATCCCAGCGTTCTGGGATCGAGCCCCACATCAGGCTCCTCCGCTGGGAGCCTGCTTCTTCCTTTCCCATTCCCCTGCTTGTGTTCCCTCTCTCACTGGCAGTCTCTCTCTCTGTCAAACNCTTGTGTTCCCTCTCTCGCTGGCTGTCTCTATCTCTGTCGAATAAATAAATAAAATCTTAAAAAAAAAATAAAATAAAATAAAAAAATAGAAAATAAAAAATAAAAATAAATAAAAATAAAGTGTCAATATATGCATTTATATTGACAGACTCCAAAGACACAGAAAGATAAAAATAATAGCATAAGGGTGGTAGGATTAAAGGGGATTTTTTTTTACTGTGAATTTTTTCATTTGCATTGTAATAGTTATAAAATAAAAATTGGAGAAATGATTTAGATGTTCAGAGAAACAGCTAAAAATTAATTTTCATGCAAAGGATTTTCATCTGACATCACAATGAGCACGGTCAACTTAACCACACCAATAAAGGTCCTGAAGGAACTCGAAGAATACTCATATAATAATAAAAGCTAGCACTTAGTTAGCAATGACCACATGGCAAAGATTCTGCCAAGCGCCTTAAACCTATCCATTCAATTAAATCTCATCATGAGTCTAGGAAAGAGGTACTGTCATTACCTGCGTTTTACAGATGGAAAAACTAAGGCACGATACATAGCACCCCCACGATCACAGAGCAGGCAGCAGAGGCAACATTCTACACTGCAGGCAGCGAGCGGACGGGATGAGCGCCCTCCCCGCGGTCCGGGGACTCACCTCTAGACGCTCAAGACTGTTTACTGCAAGCCCCGCCCCTTGCAGGCTGGGCTGTGTTTGTCTGTTTTCCCAGCTGCATGAACATCAGCCCTGGCGGCGGGCAAACAGGCAGTGCCCGAGAGCCAATGCTCCTCCGAGCAGCCCTCAGCCGAGGTGCCAGGGCAGCTGGGAGATACATGCCCGGAGTCTCCTGCCTCTGGCTGGCTAACATTCAGGTGGTTTCCACCCTGCCCCTGGGGTTCCCTCCCCAGCACGACTGAGCCCCAGGTGCCCTCAGAAGTCACTAACTTGGCAGCTTCCCCTCTACTGTCTTCCTTCTCCTCCCTGTCCCCCTTCCCCACTCCCCCGCTGGTTCTCCTGGGATCACCTCGAAACCAAGAACAACCCCTGAAAAACTACCACTCCAGAAACTTCTGTCTCAAGGTCTGCCTATGGGGACCCCCAAACCAAGAAAACAATATACACAGTCCAGCTATATGACCCCACCCCCAAACACTCTACCCGTCAGGCTATACTACCTACAATTTAAATGAAGCAACAGGGAATGTTCCTTCAGTGTCCATCCCAAACGTGCTTTCCTTTGAAGGATCCTGCAAATACGCACCTGGCCCTTACATCAACGGTTCAGTACTTCACATGCACCGTACGGAAACATGTGGTATCGTGGAGGGGTGGAGAGGAACCGACAGACCGAAGTCGTTCCCCGAGGAGGTNTAAATAAATCCAATAATATTTGTTTCTTAACAATCTGTGCTGGCCTTCTGATATTACACTCCTCGTTTTGACGACAAGCTCCAAAAGTTTTTTCAATGATGGCAATTTCCGCTGACTTCCATTCCCAAAGAACCCCCTCTACGTCTCCCAAGGAGAATAAATACACCATATTTCTTTAAAATATGCATGTCTGGCAACTCGAAAGGGTACCATCTGGCTCACATAATTTCTGCATGAAGTTTCTGAAAAGCCTATAGAACATACATGATCCACTCTGGCTGCAACAGAAGCCAAAACATTCCATTGCTATCATACAAAGCAACTCAGGTTAACTGAGGCGAAGACTGGCCGCGTTCCTTGCAAGGGGATACAATGATCAACTCCCTTAGAACACGGCTCACAAATTAAAATACACGTATTTAATCAAAGTCACGCTAGGGAAAAAAGATAAACATGGAAATGACATCACCCTCAAGAATCATTTTTGAGCCCTGGGAAAAGTAAGTAGAAAACTGGCAAGCAAAGCAAACTGGGACTCTTACAAAATGAAACAAAGGAGAATGCAAAAGAAAGTCGGAATAATTACAACAAGAAGGCAATGATGGCAGTGGAATGAACCTGACCAGGGGAGCGGACACTGTTTCCCTGGTGAGGAATTACAATGAGGCACATGGCAAAATGCCCAACCACCTGTAACCAGAAAACACTTCTTGAGTTCCCCAGTTCCCCATCCAAGTATATCACAGTCATTCTTCTCCAGTGCTCTCAGCTTTGGGGAGGCATCAGCACAGGTGACTTTGGGGTACATGAAGCCCCTGAATTACACAGTAAGAATGTACTTCCAAAGCGGACCCTTTCCCAGGTCACCAGAATGACTCAGAACTGTCAAGTGATTGGAGATCCTCCGAGCCATGCACGGCCCAATCGCAGATGCGGACAAAATGTTTTCAGTGTTCTGTCTGGGTCTTCGGAAATGTGCATCCCAGCATACATAAATTCCCCAGACTTAGAGTTCAGAGCCAAGGTTGGCAAACTCTTTCTGTAAAGGGCCACCGAGTGATAATTCAGGCTTTGTGCTCCAGGCTGTCACTGGTCACAAAGATTCAGCTCTGCCGTTACAGGGCGAAAATGGCCACAGACAACCCATATACAAGTGAGCGTGGCTGTGTGCCAATAAAACTTTATTAATGGACACTGAAATCTGAACTGTATGTAATTATCATGTGCCACCAAATATTATGTGGCTTTTTATTTTCTTCTGCCATTCCAAAAATGCAAAAATCATTCTTAGCTCACAGGCTGTACAAAATAACAAGTGATGGGCTATATGGAACCCAGAGGCCACAGTTTGCCAACCCCTGGGTTAAAGCTTCTAGAAAATAGAGAGTCTACATATATGACATCTATTTCAAACGAAC
>NC_048226.1:3436904-3439444 GCF_002007445.2 Ailuropoda melanoleuca
ATAAAATAAAAATTGGAGAAATGATTTAGATGTTCAGAGAAACAGCTAAAAATTAATTTTCATGCAAAGGATTTTCATCTGACATCACAATGAGCACGGTCAACTTAACCACACCAATAAAGGTCCTGAAGGAACTCGAAGAATACTCATATAATAATAAAAGCTAGCATTTAGTTAGCAATGACCACATGGCAAAGATTCTGCCAAGCGCCTTAAACCTATCCATTCAATTAAATCTCATCATGAGTCTAGGAAAGAGGTACTGTCATTACCTGCGTTTTACAGATGGAAAAACTAAGGCACGATACATAGCACCCCCACGATCACAGAGCAGGCAGCAGAGGCAACATTCTACACTGCAGGCAGCGAGCGGACGGGATGAGCGCCCTCCCCGCGGTCCGGGGACTCACCTCTAGACGCTCAAGACTGTTTACTGCAAGCCCCGCCCCTTGCAGGCTGGGCTGTGTTTGTCTGTTTTCCCAGCTGCATGAACATCAGCCCTGGCGGCGGGCAAACAGGCAGTGCCCGAGAGCCAATGCTCCTCCGAGCAGCCCTCAGCCGAGGTGCCAGGGCAGCTGGGAGATACATGCCCGGAGTCTCCTGCCTCTGGCTGGCTAACATTCAGGTGGTTTCCACCCTGCCCCTGGGGTTCCCTCCCCAGCACGACTGAGCCCCAGGTGCCCTCAGAAGTCACTAACTTGGCAGCTTCCCCTCTACTGTCTTCCTTCTCCTCCCTGTCCCCCTTCCCCACTCCCCCGCTGGTTCTCCTGGGATCACCTCGAAACCAAGAACAACCCCTGAAAAACTACCACTCCAGAAACTTCTGTCTCAAGGTCTGCCTATGGGGACCCCCAAACCAAGAAAACAATATACACAGTCCAGCTATATGACCCCACCCCCAAACACTCTACCCGTCAGGCTATACTACCTACAATTTAAATGAAGCAACAGGGAATGTTCCTTCAGTGTCCATCCCAAACGTGCTTTCCTTTGAAGGATCCTGCAAATACGCACCTGGCCCTTACATCAACGGTTCAGTACTTCACATGCACCGTACGGAAACATGTGGTATCGTGGAGGGGTGGAGAGGAACCGACAGACCGAAGTCGTTCCCCGAGGAGGTCTTCAGCTCCCAAGGGCCCAGAAGAGGGTTCTCACAGGGAGAGCAAGGGTGAGGGTGAAGCCTGGCCAAATTTGCTTGAAGAAGCAGGGTTTGATTTTCTGTCCCGGGCAAGCAGCCTGCATGAGGGCATGGTTAGCGTGTGCGGAGCTCAGTGCTCATCACTTCTCATGCACTAGGCCACCTAATCCTCTATGTGAGCCCACCCTGTCCGAGCGGTGACTTGCCCCATGGTACAGAGCAGGAGACGAACACTTATGGAAGGGAAGTGACTTGTTTAAGGTCAAACAGCTCTGAGCTGGAACTCCCATCAGGTCTCCCTGACTCTGAACCCCAACTTTTTACCAAGAGGTTATATAAGTCCCTGCCGAATGATCATTATAATAACATCACCACCTACTGAACCACGTATTACGTGCAAAGCACTTCAGATACATAATTCCTCGCCCTCACCACAACCTATAAGTTAGAATTATGCCAGATATGGTATAAGCTTCACACACATATCAGCTCTACCAAGTATTACCTCCATTTTACAGGCAAGACGACCCAGGCACCAGGAAACGTTTCCCCAGCAGGTGCAGACAGCCTGGCGGGCTCTGCTCTCCCTCGCCCGCAGGGCCTCCCGGGCTCCACTGTGCGCGCTGTATGATGTGCACAGGGCTGCGGCCGCCCCCTCTGCAGTCCCTGCTCAGAGTCAGTGCTTACGGGGAGCTATAGCTGATCTACTTCTCCTGCTGGTTCCTAGGGAAACCAACAGCGGTCCTCCAACAGGTGCTACCCCTTCCAAAACCTGCAAATTCTCCCAAGTCCCGTCTTCGCAGAGTGACTTGACCCCATCCCATTAGCTTTTGGTTAAATGCCCTGGCCCTCCCTCCCCATTCATCCTCTGGGCTCACGCAGTCTCCTCACCTCCTACCCCCTACTTTCATGGCCCTAAAAGCCCCTAAGAGATCTAAGTGAGCATATCAGCAGCCTTATCAAAGAAAAAAACATATCATGGATTATATCATATACCCTTTTTTACCTAAGTCTATGGGGCTTTTGTTCTCAGAGAAGTCAATTAAATAAATCCAATAATATTTGTTTCTTAACAATCTGTGCTGGCCTTCTGATATTACACTCCTCGTTTTGACGACAAGCTCCAAAAATTTTTTCAATGATGGCAATTTCCGCTGACTTCCATTCCCAAAGAACCCCCTCTACGTCTCCCAAGGAGGATAAATACACCATATTTCTTTAAAATATGCATGTCTGGCAACTCGAAAGGGTACCATCTGGTTCACATAATTTCTGCATGAAGTTTCTGAAAAGCCTATAGAACATACATGATCCACTCTGGCTGCAAGAGAAGCCAAAACATTCCATTGCTATCATACAAAGCAACTCAGGTTAACTGAGGCGAAGACTGGCCGCGTTC
>NC_048226.1:3439544-3458595 GCF_002007445.2 Ailuropoda melanoleuca
CCAGGTCACCAGAATGACTCAGAACTGTCAAGTGATTGGAGATCCTCCGAGCCATGCACGGCCCAATCGCAGATGCGGACAAAATGTTTTCAGTGTTCTGTCTGGGTCTTCGGAAATGTGCATCCCAGCATACATAAATTCCCCAGACTTAGAGTTCAGAGCCAAGGTTGGCAAACTCTTTCTGTAAAGGGCCACCGAGTGATAATTCAGGCTTTGTGCTCCAGGCTGTCACTGGTCACAAAGATTCAGCTCTGCCGTTACAGGGCGAAAATGGCCACAGACAACCCATATACAAGTGAGCGTGGCTGTGTGCCAATAAAACTTTATTAATGGACACTGAAATCTGAACTGTATGTAATTATCATGTGCCACCAAATATTATGTGGCTTTTTATTTTCTTCTGCCATTCCAAAAATGCAAAAATCATTCTTAGCTCACAGGCTGTACAAAATAACAAGTGATGGGCTATATGGAACCCAGAGGCCACAGTTTGCCAACCCCTGGGTTAAAGCTTCTAGAAAATAGAGAGTCTACATATATGACATCTATTTCAAACGAACGATGAAGACACCACCTTGAACTTACACAAATATTAGAAATCAGGAGGAGGGTGAAGGACAGCAATGGTTATGTCACACGATGGTGACAAGGACTGTACTGTACAGTCTTGGAATCACGCAGGCCTCTCTCTGAGGGCTCACAGGACCACGGTCCAGCTGCACAGCCTTGAACAAGTTTTATTTAACCTTGCCCAGCCTTAGTTCCTTCCTCTGTAAAAGGGGATAAAAAAGTACCTTCTTGATAGAGTTATCATGAGGATGAAATGAGACCCTGTCTCTAAAAATACTTTGCCCAGCACCCAGCATGTCTGCAAAATAAAGCTATTTAGTATTAGTCTTATCTGATAATACTCATGGGATAACTGATGGGTTGACTGCAAAACATTTTTCCTGGATATGAAGAAGATTTTCAGAAATCCTGACTCCTCAGTTATAAAAGCCGAAACTCCAAACAAACAGACATAGATGTTTAACACAAAACTAATACAACGAAAGGACATTTTAATTTTGGTACAGGACCTCAGTTATCCAGCTATTGGGCATCTAGAAACCTCAGATTTCTGTAAAATTGTGAGCTCAAACTCGTGAAGAAAGAATGCACCATAAACAATCATTTATTCACTCAACAAGCATTTCTGAATAATTCTGTGTGAGAACAGTTTACAATATCAAGTAGGAAGGCCCAAGAAGTAACCAAAATAATGGCCACACAATAAACATGACATTATCGACGTGGGTACATCAGGGCCCAGGGAGTTGTAAGGGCAAGCAAGGGCTTTGGAAGAAAAAGGAAGAATCCACCAAAGCCGGGTGAACTGGAGTTCTGCAGGCTCCCAAGACGGCAGTGGAATCTTCCAGACATTGGGCTTCAGTGAATGAGCCCAAGGCTGCTGGACAGTGGAGGTGGAAGGCTATGAGAAGAGGCTAGGACTGCAGGAAAGGTCATCCCACACCACGTTAAGGAACTGAGCATCTACCCGATGGCTCTGGGGACCCCTGGGGGAGCCCTGGAAGGGGCAGGCTAGGGCCCTACTCCCTGTGAAGCAGGGGGATGTGGTGGGGATGGAGAGGAGGCGGGGATGGGAGGAATATCTAGGAGGTCGAATCTACACAGGACTAGTGACTGGATGTCCCTGAGGCTGGGAGCAATACAAAAGAGAAGACATAAAAATAGTCATGAAGCAGAAAATACAGTAGATTCCAGGAGAGACGGATGGCGTGGTCTCCTGGTCTACAATCATTGTGTGTGTGTGTGGTCAGGGTGGACGAGGGGTTGATGGATGCCACCTTCAAGCCAGGAACAGCCAAGGAACAAGAAGAAAAAGGCAGCAAGGAAAACATACATATAACACACCTCCCAGGCATGTGCTGATACGTGGGGAAGAACGGCCAACAGCCAAAGCAGCAGGTCACTCACTCCCTATTGTATCGAACACTCACGGAATATGTCCCACCTGCTCCTTACGTAGTTCCTGGAAAACGTGCTACAGAAACAATAAAATGCATATAAATACACAGATTCAAATTGGATTTAATTTTTCACTTTACCCATTTTTTTAAAAAAATTACAGCAGCATACAAAAATACTGCAAACATTTTCTCCCTACCCCACAGAAGAATGTGTTTATCAGCCTGTGCATTAATTTATTCATTCTTGAGAAATCACGTTCATTTTACCGGAAAAAGCAACACACACAGAGGCCTTCCTAATAGCTAGGTTCAAGCCCTCTCTGGAAGATGAGAAAGCTCTGTGAACTTGAGAATACACCTTCACCTCTCTGGGACACCGATGAGACCCCAGGGAGGAAGGAGGTCCAGGTGCTTTTCATGGGCTGTTCATCTTTTCTCATTCGTTTTTGGTTTTGTTTTTTTATTATTTGAGGGAAAAAGCAAGAGCGAGAATGAGCTGGGAGGAGAGGCAGACAGAGAAGAACAGGCAGACTCCCCACTGAGCAGGGAGCCCAAAGCGGACCTCCACCCCAGGACCCCGAGATCATGAAGAAGGGGGAACGAGCCACGAGAGACTATGGACTCTGGGAAACAAATTGAGGGTTTGGGGGGGGGGGGATGGGCTAGTCCGGTGATGGGTATTAAGGAGGGCACGTATTGCATGGAGCACTGGGTGTTATATGCAAACAATGACTCATGGAACATTACATCAAAAAAGTGTACGTGTATGTATATATACTTAATTTAACAACACCCACCCACAGGGGGGGAAAGACAAGAAAAGAGAAATTCCTTTATTCTCCCCAGTTGCACCCACCCCCCCACTGCTACTTCAAAATAAAGCTGTCCATCCACTGTCCCCAGTACCGCACTCCACTGCTGAAAAGCAAGGGAAATTAAAGAAGTGAATTCTTGGCTTTTGAGCTTCCAAGGGCCTCAACCCTAGTGATCTATGGCCAAATCATGGGATTTTATATGCCATTTACATTCTGAAATTTCTTCATTAGATGTTAACTGTACATCACTCTTGGTCCAGGTGTCATCCCCTCACATTCAGAAATTAACCCTTAAAGAGACATGACCATGTGCTTTAGCCAACAACCATTTTTTTCTTGGAAAAAAGCACCTGGTCTAAGACATCAATCTGAATAGCAGGAATCCAGTGTGGATAAAATTCAAGGTTTTTGGTTAACTTTTTTAAAACAAATTTTATGAGTTATAAAAAAAAAATTAACGTCTGTTTTAAGACCTAGGACTTTAACTTAGGACTTGACCAGAGCACCAAAGAACGGGTTTTATCTGCCTTAGAATATTCTAGAACCTATTCTTGCCTCCTCTTCTCAAATATTCCTAAATAGGTCACTACAAGCAAAGCACTGGCTCCACCTCATTTCTCGCCAGCGTTTGCACAGTCGTGTGAGGCTGCCCACTCATTTCAAAGCCTGCCTTCTGCATCTCTGCCCACGCGGCACTGTCGGATCTGTATCATGACTTGACAGCTCCCTGCCCTGACACCTGATCATTCCGCAGCTCCCGCATCGTGCCAGCCAAGCTCCTTTGGAGAGCCTAACATGGCAGTGCACGCTCAGCGCTGCTCCACCCAGTGTGCCTTCCAACAAAGTTTCCAGGACCATCCCCAGACAAGAAGCCAAGAGCGTCTTGTCAGAAGCCATGTTTAGCTCCTAAGCTAGTACTGGCAACACCACGGGCGACCAGGAATCATCCTTCTACTCTTCAAACCCGAGAGCAAAAGCTGACCTGCAGATGAACCATTCAAGCCATATACGCTAGTCCAAGACCTTTAAGGAAAAGTTGCCAACCATTTGGCAGTGGAGCATATTAATTCATCACTCGTGGCTTTCTTTTGACCCACATAGCTTTCTAAAATTCTAAATGAATGACCAATATTTTAAAAGTAGGACACTGTGGATAAAATGTAGATTTTGACCATCCCTCCCACAAGTCAAGAGGATCTAAACAAACCATAGGTTGGAGTTAAACAAAAGGAGACCATCCAGGTTGCAATTCACCATCCTTGCCGGGTGCTAAATGTTTATTCAACGTTAGCAGATAGTTACTGAACACCCACTACATGCCAGGCAGTGTTAAAAAGGTTTAGGAGGCCATAAGGGATAAACAGGACAAGAAATTAACAGACAGTTATATCTGCTAAGCAGGGATTTTAATTGGGTACCACAGACCACTTCTGTTTTAAGGAAGATGGAATAGATATAGTTTTTCCTATTTCTCCCACTAACTGGAACTAAAAACTCTGACACTATATATAATATAAACATAAGATCCTGAAAGGTGGAAAGAAGAAGGTATATTAGCTAGAAATCTCAGGACCCAAGAAATGACACAGGGGTGAGTTTCCTGCACTTTCTTTTTTCCCGATATACCCAAGAGCTGGAGCTAAAGAAGCCAGCAAGCCAGAAATACTAACAGGTGCAAGGGGAGAAATGTCCCAGTAAAGACCCATCACTCTCTAGCCAAAACCAGGCAAGGGACAGCCTAGCAAGACAGAAAATGTTTAGAGAATAACCATTCTACTACAGCTCTACTCCAAACACTACAGAAAAAAAACTGTGGCCCCAACCCCATCCACACCAGCAAAGGACGAGTGCAAAACCTAGACTTCCACCTTTCCTAGGCTATAATGAGGTGACCCAACCCTCACCCTCCTCCTTACCCAGGAGTCCCGCCAAACAAGACCAAGTAGGGAGCCGGGACTTTCATCTCCACCAGGGAGTAACAACTTTCACCTTGCTCTCACCTTTGAGGTCAGCAGAGACTATGGAGGAAGCCTCGGCTTCCACTTCCACGAGGGACAATGAGGCGCCCCACCTGTCTTTGCTGGGAGGCCTAGTAGAGAGTCAGGACTTTCACCACTGCCCTGTGGTAATAAGGCCATCCACTCTTGTGGTGTTGGCTGAGGCCACTTGGGAGCAGTAGCAAGGCTGTTCTACCTGTCCCAGCCAGAAAGCTATCAGCGAAGGCCCAGTGGGGAGCCAGAACTCCCACTCTGAGTACCAAGACTCTGAGTGGGGAAACAGGGCATCCACCCCCACTTGGAAGTAAAGGCAGTGCCACCATCTGTCCCTGCCACAGCAGTGAGAGAGAAAGCCAGTAAAAACAGGCAATTTAAATGAGATCTAGTCTTGGGGCGCCTGGGTGGCTCGGTTGAGTGTCCGACTCTTGATTTTGGCTCAGATAATGATCTCAGGGTTATGAGTTTGAGCTCTGCATCAAGCTCCACACTGGGTGTGGAGGTTAGGATTCTCCCTCTCCCTCTCCCACTGTCCCTCCCGTGCCCACAATATCTCCAAATAAATACATAAATGAATAAAGATCTAGTCTTATAAAATATTATTTAAAATGCCCAGGTTTCAATTTTAAAAAATCACCATCGGGGTGCCTGGGTGGCACAGCGGTTAAGCATCTGCCTTTGGCTCAGGGTGTGATCCCGACGTTATGGGATCGAGCCCCACATCAGGCTCCTCTGCTATGAGCCTGCTTCTTCCTCTCCCACTCCCCCTGCTTGTGTTCCCTCTCTCGCTGGCTATCTCTATCTCTGTCGAATAAATAAATAATAAAAAATCTTTAAAAAAAATAAAAATAAAAATAAAAAATCACCATCATGCCAAGCACCGGGAAGATTTCAAACTGAAAGAGAAAAGACAATCAAGAGATGTCAACACCAAGATGACAGAACAAGCAAAATTATCTGACAGATTTTAAATGAGCTGACAAGCAATTATGACAATGCTCAAAACTAATGAAAAAATAGGAAGTCTCAGCAAAGAAATAGAAGTTTCAGCAAAGAAACAGACAATATAAAGAAAAATAGAGATATTGTAGAACTGAAAAATACAATAACTGAAATGAAAAGATGCAACCTTCAACTCAATCACAGAACACAGGAGAAAACAATCAGTGACCTGGAAGGTAGAAAACAGAAATTACCCAATCTGAACAACAGACAGGAAATAAGCTAGGGGGAAAAAAGAATAGAGCTCAGGGACATGACATGTGGGACTATAACAAAAGAGCTAACATTCATGTCATCAGGATCCTAAAAGGAGAGGAAAGAGGGCAGGGGCAAAAAAACCGAAAACAAACAAAAACAAAAACAAACAAATAAAACACACCACACTAGAAGAAATAAGGGCTGATGGGGCGCCTGGGTGGTGCAGTAGGTTAAGCATCTGTCTCTTGGTTTTGGCTCAGGTTGTGATCTCAGGGTCATGGAATCGAGCTCTGTGTCAGGATCAATTCAGTGGGGAGTCTGCTTGAGATTTTCTGTCTCCCTCTCCCTCTGCGCCTCCCCACCACGTTTGTTCTCTCTCTCTATCCCTAATAAATAAATAAATCTTTTAAAAAACTAAGAGAGAAAGAAGGCTGAAAACTTCCAAATTTGGCAAAAGACATAAACCTACAGATTGAAGAAGCTAACTGAACTCCAAGCAGGATAAAGCAAAAGAAACCCACATCAAAACAACATGGTCAAAGTTCTAAAAACCAAAGAGAAAGACTCTTAAAAGCACTGAGAAAGAAATGATACCTAACATATAGAGGAAAACACCATCCAATTTATAGATTTCTCATCAGAAATCACAGAGGTTGGAAGAAAGTGGCATGATATTCAGTGCTGAAAGTGCGGTCAACCAGGAATTCTATAACCAGGACTGAAGGCGAAAATCAAGATATTCTCAGATGAATAAAAACTAAGAGAATTTACTGCCGGCAGACCTATCCTAAAAGAACAGCTAGAGGCATTTCTCAAAATAGAAAGGAAATGATGAAAGAAGTAACCCTGGAACAGCAGGAAGGAGGGAAGAACATAGCAAGCAAAAATATATGGTAATTAGTATAGACTCCTCCTCTTGAGTTTTCTAAATCATGCTTGAAGACAAAAGCAGAATCACTGATGATTAAGTGATGAGGCGTAAATCGATATCATAAGACACTGATGAATTTCCAAACATATGCAGAGGAAATATTCAACACAGAGTAAATATAAAACACAATTATATTATAAATGGAGGAGGATAATGGGACATTTGGGAGATAAGTCTACATTTCACTAAGACTGTTAGAATGATAATACCAGTAGACTGTGATAAATTATGTAGACAGAATGTGATACCTAGAGCAGCCACTGAAAATCCTATACAAAGAGATACACTCAAAAACACTATGAAATTGACCCTTGAACAACACGAGTCTGAATTGCAAGGGGTCCACCTGTATACATCTTTTTTTTTAAGGGTTGACAGCAAAAGACACAAAATGTTTATTTACAACTGTCCACCCATCTTTCCATGGGACCTAATCAAAGGAGACAGGTGCAGAGGTCCGGCCTGCTGCTCTAAGTGTGGGCTGGAGGCAGTCAGCAGCTCTCCTGTAGATCCAAAACCAGACATGGTTGCACATCACCTAGTATACTGAGGGGGTAACTGGGTCTAGGGGGCTCCCTGGCTCCCTCACCACCCAAGTTCTTCACACACCCAGGCTCCAGAGCTGCACTAGGGGAGCCACAGACCTCAGCTCCTCCCCACCAGATGCAGACCCCACCCCCAGCCATACCATCTTCCCCAGGCCTGCCCATTCAGGTGTGCCTGCAGCTGCCAATGGTCCCGGGACAGTGGTACACCTCCAGGCAGATGGGGCAGGTGTACTGCACCTCCAGGTCTATGTTGCTGCCCAGCGGCTGCTACTGCTGAGCTGAGGCCACCAGGCTGCACAAGATCAGCATCTTGGGGCCACACTGTTGCCACCCTGTATCCCTCTCTTCCACCTATACACATTTTTTTCAACAAATACACATACAACACTATAAACGTATTTTCCTTATGATTTCCTTAATAACACTTTCTTTTCTCTAGCTTATGTTATTGTAAAACGACAGTGTATAACATATTTAACATACAAAATATGTGTTAGTCTACTATGTGATTGGTAAGGCTTTTGGTCAACAGCAAGCTACTAGTAATTAAGTTTTAGGGGAGTCAAAACTTATATGTGGATTTTCACACAGGAAAGCAAGGGGGAAAGATAAGAAATAAAACAGAAAAAAAATTAGTATCCTTTAGCCCTAACATATAAATAATTATATTAAATGTAAGTGGTCTAAATACACCAATTAAAGACTGGCAGATTGGATTAAGAAGCATGGCTAAACTATATGCCATCTATAAGAAACGTAATTCAAATATTGCAATATAAGCAGGTTGAAAGTAAAAGGATAAAAAATTTATATCATGCAAACATTAATCAAAAGAAAGCAGAATTGGCTATATTAATATCAAATACAGACTTCAGGGCAAAGAATATTACCAGAGACAGAAAGGGACATTCTACAACGACAATGGATTTGAAAGGGTAAATCCACCAAGTAGACACAGCAACCCTAAATGTGTATGCACCAAATAGTGGAGCTGCAAATTATACAAAACAAAAACTGATAGCAGTGAAAGAGGAAACAGACAAATCTAGTTCTATATATGAAGTCTTCTGCCAACAATTAATAGTACTTGACAGAAAAATCAATAAGGATATAGAAGAATCCAACACTATTAGCCTAATCAATACCTATAGAAATACTCCACCCAACGAGAGCAGGTACACATTATTTTCAAGTACCCACACAACATATACCAAGACAGACCATACCCTGAGCCAGAAAATAAACCTCAACAATTTTTTTAAATTGAAATCACACAGAGCGTGCTCTCTAACGGCAACGGAATCAAATTAGAGATCAGTAACAGGAGCATAACAGGAAAAATGCCAAGCACTTAGGGACTAAAATGCACAATTCTAAATAATCAATGGATCAAAGGGAAAGTCTTAAGGGAAATCAAAAAGTACAATGAACTGAATGAAAATTAAAATACAACATATCAAAATCAGTGAGACACAACTAACACAGTGTTGAGAGGGAAATACATAGCAACAATAATACATTAGAAAAGAGGAAAAATCTCAAAATCAATGATCTGATGTCCCTCAAGAACACAGAAAAATAAAATAAATAACAAAATAAACCAAAGCAAGCAGAGGAAGGAAATAAAGAGCAAAAATCAATGAAATTGAAAACAGCAAAAAACAACAGAAACAAAGACCTGGTTTGAAAAGATCAATAAAACTGACAAACCTCTAATAAGACAAAGTAAAAGGAAGAAGACACTAATTACCAATTTCAGGAATGAAAAGGGGGACATTACTATGGACCCTGCACACCACAAAATTATAATAAGGGAATACTAACTCTCCACACATAAAATTGATAACCTAAATGAAATAGACCAATTCCTTGAAAAATACAAACTAATAAAATTCCTGAATGAGAAACTTTTTTTTAATGATTTTACTTTTAAGTCATCGCTACACCCAACATGGGACTCAAACTCACAACCCGGAGATCAAGAGTCACATGCTTACTGACTCAGCCAGCCAGGCATCCCCTAATGAGAAACTTCTAATTCCAGATGGTTTCACTAAAAAATGCCACTAAACGTCGAAAAAACAATTAACACCAATTCTACACAATCTCCTCCAGAAAACAAAATAAGAGAGAACAATACCCAATTCATTTTATTAAGACAGTATTACCTGACACCAAAACTACATAAACGGGATTGCTTGGCGGGCTCAGTTACTACAGCATGCAACTCTTCATCTCAGGGTTCTGAGTTCATGCCCAACGTTGGGCATTGAGCCTACTTAATTAAAAACAAACAAAAACAAAACAAAACAAACCCACACAGACAGTACCAAAAATTCCAATATCCCTCATGAATACAGACACAAAAAAATCCATGACAAAATATCAGCAAATAAATTCTTCTATTCCTATGAACTTATTCTATATATTTAAAAAGAAATATACACAATGACCAGGTGCATTTTAGTCCACGGATGCAGAGTTGGTTCAATTCTCAAAAATCAATTGATGTAGTCCATCATATTAATACACTAATGAAAAACTACAAGATCACATCAACTGATGTAGAAAAGCATTTGACAAGATTCAACACCTACTCATGATAAAAAAAAAAAAATACTCAGAAAAATAGAAATAGAGGGGAACTTCCCCAATGTGATAAAGAACATCTGCAAAAACCCTACAACTATTTGCACTTAAGAGTGAAAGACTGAATGGTTTCCCCTCGGATGGGGAACAAGGCAAGGATCCCACTTTCATCACGGTTATCAAATAATGCTGAAGGTTGCAGCTAGTGTAATAAAGCAAGAAAAAGAAATAAAAGGTATAAAGATTGGGAAGGAAGAAATACAACTGTATTTACATAGAAAATCCCGGGGAATCTTAATTTAAAAAAAAAAAAACAATAGGGGCGCCTGGGTGGCACAGCGGTTAAGCGTCTGCCTTCGGCTCAGGGCGTGATCCCGGCGTTCTGGGATCGAGCCCCCGCATCGGGCTCCTCCGTTATGAGTGCTTCTTCCTCTCCCACTCCCCCTGCTTGTGTTCCCTCTCTCGCTGGCTGTCTCTATCTCTGTCAAATAAATACAATAAAATCTTTAAAAAAAAAAAAACAATAATACAAAAAATCAATAATATTTTTACACACTAACAGTGAAGATATTGATATTAAAAATGTAATACTTTTCACAATTGCTTTAAAAGAGCATGAAATACTTAGGTGTGAATTTAGCAAAATACGTACAGGACTTGTGCTGTGAAAACTACAAAATGCCAATGTAAGAAATCCAAGGGCAAATTACATGGAGGGACATGCTGTGTCCACTGACTAGAAGACTCAGCATAGGAAAACTGTCAGTGCTCCCCAAACTGATATAGAGGTGCGATGCAACTGTTATCTAGGTCAGAAAGGGTTTTTTTGCAGACATAGGAAAGATGATTCTAAAATTGAGACAAAAATACTAGAATAACTTAAAACAATTTTTAAAAAGAAGACTAGCATGCGTAGAATCAATCTGATTTCAAGACCTACCATGTAGCTACAGTGATCAAGACGGGATTATGTTGACAAAGGAATGGACAAATACACGTAGATGAATGGAAGAAAACAGAGAGACATGAATATGCCCACACGAATATGCCCAAATGATTTTGACAATGGTACAAAAGCAATTCAGTGGATTTTCAACAAGTGTTAAGTGGATATCTATGGGCAAAAAATGATCTCTGGTCCAAGTCTCATGCCTTGTTTTAAAAATTAACTCAAAATGGATTATAGACTTAAATGTAAAATATAAAACTTTTTAGAAAAAAGCAGAAGAAAAAATCCTCAGGATCCAGGGCTAGGCAGAGTTCTTAGATACCAAAAAGCATGATCCATAAAGGAAGAAATTCTCAAACAGGACTTCGTTGAAATTAAAACTCTTGCTCTATGAAAGACCAGGTTAAGAGGATAAAAGGAAACTACAGACTGGAAGAAAACACTTGCAAACTACACGTCCAACAAAGGATTAGCATCCAGAACATATAAGAACTTACAACAATTTTAAAGATCCTATTAAAAATGTGCTAAAGATATGAACAGCCATTTCACTTAAGAGGAGACACAGAAAGCCAATAAGCTAATAAGGACATGAAAAGTTGTTAGCCATTAGACAAAAACTAATTAAAACCACAATGAAATTAAAAATAAAATAGAACAGTAACAGTAAATGCTGAGGAGGATGTGGAAAGACTGGAACCCTCACACGTTACTGGTAGGAAGGTACAATGTGCAGCCACTCTGGAAAACTGAGACAGTTTCTTAAAACACTGAACATGTTAACTACCATAAGATCCAACAATTGCACTCCTGGGCATTTATCCCAGAAAAATGCAAAAACACATAAAAACCTGTACATATTTACAATAGCTATATTCGTAAGAGCCCCAACCTGGAAACAATCCCCACGTCCTTCCACAGGAAGTGGTTCAACTGTGGGATGTCCATCCCCTGTAACACTAAGGATACACACCACAACCTGGATGGATCTCTACTGTGTATTATGCAGAGGTAAAAACCCAATCCCAAAAGGTTATAGACCATACAGTTCCACTTATTTAACACTTCCAAAATGACAAAATTAAAGAGAGGAGGACAAATTAATGATTGCCAGGGGTTGAAGAGGGAGTGGGGGCCGGAGGGAAGTGGGTGTGGCCATCATCTGTTCTGTATCCTGACTGTATCACTTTAAGTAGCTTGGTTGTGATCGTCAACTATAGATTTGCAAAATGTTACCACCAGGGGAAACACACCATGTAAAGGGTACAGGGATCTGTATTATTTCTCCCAATTGCTTGTGAATCTGTAGCTATCTCAAAACAAAGTGTAATTTAAAAATACACGGGCTTATGGGGCGCCTGGGTGGCTCGGTCTTAAGGGTCTGCCTTCGGCTCAGGACGTGATCCCGGAGTTCTGGGATCGAGCCCCACATCAGGCTCCTCCACTGGGAGCCTGCTTCTTCCTCTCCCACTCCCCCTGTTTGTGTTCCCTCTCTCGCTGGCTGTCTCTCTCTGTCAAATAAATAAATAAAATCTTTAAAAAAAAAATACACGGGATTAAAGGAAACCAATGACACTGAATACACTTGTCAAAATATTAAAATATTTGTGGTGTGGTTTTCAAAAACACCTGGGTAATGTGATAGTGAGGGCACAGCTCCATCTGAATTGGGTGGTGAGGGAAAAGTTTGCTGATGAGGCACCCTGAATTCTGTGTTGTGATCTAAATGACAAGGAGACACCTTGCAAAGATCAAGAGGCAAGGCAGGGCAGGTCGAGGGAACAGCTACTACAAAAGCCCCGAGATAAGAAGACCTTAGCACATCAAGGGAATGGAGAGGTCAGTGTGTCCGATCCCCAGCAGGAGGGGGGAGGGGGAGGCCAAGCGACCTGTGGTTTCACAGGCCAGAGGAGGAGGAAGTCTGGGTTTATTCTAAATGCCACTGGAAGCCACTGAAGAATTAAAGACTTAGGAGAAGAATGATTCGGTCTGAGACACATTTTAAAAAGAGCATCGTGACCACTGTGAGTAACTGGATTGTTGCCGGTAGGAATAAAGGTCTGGGAAGTGGGTGGGAGAGTATGAGAGGCCACGGTCAGGGCCAGGAGCAGAGTGGCAGCAGAGATAAGAGAGAGATGAATGCATTAGCAGTTTATTTTGAAAACAGAACCAAGAGGAAGGGCTCACTGATGAACTTCCCCCAATGAGGGAAAGAAAAAAAAAATCAAAGATGAGTCCTGGTTTTCATTTTGTTTTACTTGAGCCCCTGAGCACAGGGCCGGTGGGGTCTACTGAGCTAGAGACGACCTGCGGAAGAACAAGCTGGGATGGAGAAAATCCAGAGTTCAACTTTGGGTATCTTCGCTTTGAGAGCCTTTTAAACATCCGAGGGGAGAGGCGGCGGATGAGTTCGCCAGGAGTCCGAATTCAGGAGCATCAAGTCTAGAAATAGCATGTAGAGAGGAATCAACGTACGGATTGTCTACACATCTGTGAGGCTGGAGAAGATTCTTTGGCAGGGTGGAGGCTGAGACAAAGGCGAGGTGCCCAAGCAGAGCCCTGGGGCACTCCAGGATGTCTGGGGGAGGGGGAAGTCAGAAAGAGCATCAAGGAGACCTGCAAGAGGAAAACCAAGCCAGTGTAGGGGCTGTGAGCGGAGTATAGTCCTTGCGGTCACAGGCTGCTGAGAGTCAGGTGGGGAAGTGATCCCAAGATGTGGCAACTGGCGGGGGGGGGGGGNGGGGGGGGTGTCACACAAGACCTAGGCCTCAGAGCACTAGAGAGGACAGCCAGGAGGAGCCAGCTGAGAACAGGAGATGAAAAAGTAGAGATGGGGCAACAATGTTCTCAACACGTTTTGCTGGGAAGGGGAGAGAGAAAGCTGGGTGGGGTGAAGCGGGATCTCAGACCAAGCAAGGGCTTTCCCCTAACTTTTGTCAAGATAAGAGAGTACGTGCATACAATGCAACATCCCGGGGAAGGAGAAGGGCGAGGTGTGGAGCCCAGCGGGAGTCTGCCAGGTGTGCGGCGTCCTTGTTACTCCAGGACAGACAGACGGGCGCCCATGCTTCAGTTCGCAGATCCCTCCAGGCCTCGGAACAGTGGCCCACCAGAAGAAACTACACGGCCCTGGTACGGCACCCGGGTCATCAGGCCTGGACCAGCAGCTCTGAGCAGGCAAAGAAAGCACCCAGTGGCATCGCTGTGGGAGAAAGACGTATCCAGCACCAGGGGGAACGTCACCACCTTCCAGTGGATTAGAAAGAAAGCCAGAAGGAGCAACGCCGGGCTCAGGAAAGTCACTGCTGCTGGTGCTGTGGTGACAACATGTGGATGTGACCCGGGGAATTGCAAGGCAAGAGCTCCCTGGGAAGGCATTTCACAGAATTCGAACAGTCACAATAGCAAAGGTACCTCCCTGATCCCACCCCCAGCGCTTTCCCCAGACCCTTCCCCGAACTCAACAGGTTCCCAGGTCTCCATTGAAATGCAAAGTCCAAGCATCCACATTTGGATGGTGTAGACCCGCCCAAGAACATTCGCCTATTACTTAGCCGAACACTGTAGTGCACCAGTTCTGTCACCAGCAGCTTTGTTTTCTGGGAAAAGCATGATATAACAGCTCCCCCAAATACACATGATCTCACACACACTTAACTTTGGGTAACATAATTTACATTCAATTTGTTAATAAAGCTGAAAAAATAATCTGAAAAAAATAGCCAAAAAAAAAAAAAATCCCTGCTTAAATGCCTTCTTTAAATCAAATTCCAAGCAAATGATACCCTAAATTACATTTGCTTTAGAGAAAAAAATTCACCATGGGTAAGAAATGTTTGGATTATATTGTATAAAAATCAAAATCAATGTGGCTCAGACATCTAGTCTAGCACCCTGACTTAAAATTAAAAAAAAACGCAAAGATTTATATATGAATTTATCAAGCCATCTATGTGGAAAGGAGCAAGAATGTTTTAGCGTCATATATTTTCTGATGCATCTCAGAGAAAAAAATAAATCACTATGGATTTTGCAAAGTGCATTTTTATCTTTCTCTCTAACGAGACAGTGAAACAAGAGATGTTCATTGCCTCCCTAGAGATTCTCATATTTACAAAGACTATCCTTCTCTGAAGTGTTTACCCATAAATGGCCCAGATGGGCAGCTGGTTGTCACACGAAAAATGTCTAGGCCCCTTATGACCGCTCATCATTTTTTCTGGTTAACGCATTAAAAGAGGGTAGGGGAGTTACTCCCCCCCCCCACCAAAAAAAAACCTGTTTTAACATGAAGCCTACAAGTGTCACCAACATCTAGGGTCACCACTATATGGTTAATCTGGAGACAGAAGAAAAAGAGGAAAGATAAACTGCTCCCTACACTTCCCTGGGATGGGGAACACGTCTTCTNACACCAAAAAAAAAAACCTGTTTTAACATGAAGCCTACAAGTGTCACCAACATCTAGGGGTCACCACTATACGGTTAATCTGGAGACAGAAGAAAAAGAGGAAAGATAAACTGCTCCCTACACTTCCCTGGGATGGGGAACACGTCTTCTGGGAGTCCACAGAGAAAGAATATGGCTATTTGCATAGTGTTCAGGACAGAAGAAATACAGGTGTGGCCTGAGCTCCCTATGCCAACAATAACCATCGTCAAGAAAACCACCATGAATTATGCCTTATTAAGCATAATCAATACAAATCAATGAGTGGTAACCCTAATGTAATTACTCTAACTTGCCTCCAGTAGGAGGGTACATTTAAAAATCCTTTCAAGAGGAAAAAAAAGGAATTATGAACTAGGGACACTTAGGTTCTAAGTCCCAAATGCTGAAGAAGAGAATTAACTAAATTAACTAAATTTTGTGATCAACTCCACTTGTGCTTTCTTACTTTATTTCTCCCTCTTTCCTGTTGGTCTCCACCTGCTGCCAAAAGGAGGAATAATCCCTGGGGATTACAGTTTTTCATTTTCTGTTAAATAAAGGGATTTTTTCCCCCTCAGAGATAAGTGAGGTACCAAGAAAGAAGAACCAGTTATCAGGAGGTTATAAGTTATGTTACCTTGTCTATTGTTGAGAAAAATCATCTCTAGTCACCATGGTCCTAGTTCCCTTATTTGTAAAAGATCCACTTTATCATCTTTCTCCAAAATACTTTAATTGAATTAAGAATTTCAGAACTGGGAGGTATATACTGAGATATAATCCACAGACCACACAATTCACCCATAAAGGTGAATTCCATGGTTTTTGGAATATTCAGAGTTGTGCAAGCATCACTACAATCAATTTTAGAACAGAGACATAGCTTCTGAATCCTCTAATCCAAGGTACAGACAAAACTAAGATTTAGACGGGTTAAGTCACGTTCCCAAGGTCACGGAGCTGGTCAGGAGCACAGCCAGGCTTGGATCCTGGGAATTATCAAGCCACTGACATCATCTGGAACGGCCTTTCCCCTGCCCTGGAAAGGTTCTATGTGAATTAAAACCTGCTGTTAAAATGTTGTCTGAGAAGAACGTCTGGCATTTTTTACTCTCATGCTCCCTCTTATATTAAACCCAGTCTAATTTCTCCACCAAATCTGTCCCATTGCAAGAGTTCTTAGACTTCTAGAACAGACAAAAACTTATCTACTGGGCACTTTGACCACAAAACGTGGTTTGTAAAGCACAGAGAAAATCTGTGATTCCTTTCTATTCCAATAAATGCACAAAAGATCTCAGCTCATGCAACAAAGGTCTAAATCAGACCCACTCCCCTTTTGTGAAATAATGGACTGACTACGGGTGGTTAAACTCAATGACCTCATGACTACCATGACACTTCTCCAATGCCAATAACTTCCTAAGACCTCAACCATTCACCTGGCTAGTGGTCAGAAACCAACTTGAATCACCCTTGAACTTATGTCTCTGTCATCTCTGAGATGTGCTCCTTTAAGTTCATATCAAATAAATGAAAATCTTCAAAAAAGGTCAGTTCCTGGCCAGTGCTCAGGAAGCCAGTGTAACAGGCACAGCCAGGGATTACCCCGGCACTGCCCAGCCTCCTAGCTGCCCAAGGCGAGGGCGAGCTCTCCTTCTGAGCTCACAGCAGCACCTGCCCACTGCTCCTGCCTTTAAAGGTCCCCCACCCCGTTTCCATGACACTCTTCTCTCTCCTGCATTCTACCAGTTCTTTCCTTCCTCTGCTCCATCGCCCCAAAGTTTCCTTTATTCAATAAATATTTATTGAATGGCCACTGCTTATCAAGGACTGGGCTAAACATTGTCCCTAAATGTGGCTGCCCCTGAGAGTCTATATTTAGCTCATCGTGCATTTTCTGACTTTCCTGCGCTTACATTTTTTAATGTCCATTTAGGGCTTAAATCCCCAAAAGTCTGTAGTTTCAGTCTTGGCCTCACCCCCTGGGACCCAGATCAGGGCGTGCACCTGCCCCGAGGCCAGTGACATCTGAATGGCCCCAGACACTTCAGAGGGCCCGGGGCCAGCGGTGAGTACACCCAGCTGGCCCCTCCTCCAAGACTCCTTATTCACCTGAATAGCACCACTGTCCACCCAGTGTCCCCAACCACAATCTGGGCATCACCCAGTTTCTTCAAAGAAGGGGTCTGAGTGAGGGGACAGCAGTGTCCTCAGTCCAAGACTGAGGCTAGAAGAAAAGAATCCTCTAATTTCGGCTGCTTTCCCATTTGTGGCAGAAGCAGGCTTAAGATCTCATAAATGTGGACTCCGAATGAAATCTGTCCACCTTGGTGCGAGCCAAATTGGGGGACTGGGGGTAGGGAGAGACAGAGCAACAGAACCAGGGCTGCAGGTGTCAGATAGTTCTACAGTGTGCGCTCTGCCATGGCCGGAAGAGACTGCAATCTTGGAATACAAATTTGCTTGTCGTCAACACACACACTCACGCACACACAGCAATTTCATGCCTCCCTGCCTGTTTTCCTGTTTCCTCGGTTCAGGACGCCCTTCCCCCTTCCCTCCCACACCACCCCCCCAACCACAATCCCTGCTCCTACTTAATTCCCAAACGACGCGTCCCCTCCTCCGGGAAGCTTTCCCGGACGCCCCCACCATGCTGTCTGCCGCGCTCTGCGCGTGGAGGTGCGTCTAACACGGTTTGTTTACGTGTCTGCCGGCGTCTCCGTGCCAGACCGCCGCTCTCCAGGAGCAAAAGCCGGGCCGGCGCCGCCAGGACGGCGCGCCGGCGAGGCACCGCCTTGGGGAGCCCCAGCCCGGGGTCCCGGCGCCGTCCGGTGGGGTCCACCTCCAGGCGCGCGCGGGGCCGGGCATCCCAGCACCCGCCGCGAGGCTACAAGACGCGCCCCCGAGGGCTCCCAACCTCCAGGTAGGTGCCTGGCGGCCCCGGGGTCCCCGGCGCAGAGCGAGTAAGGGGGCGGCGCTGAGCGCAGCGCGCAGGCCTCCGCACGCCCCTCTCCAGCTGGCGAGCCCCTGCGGCCCGCCACTTCTCCCGGCCCACGGAAGCCTTCCGAGTGACAGCGCTCGGGGAAGAGCGCGGGCCGGGGGCTGCGGGGGGCGGCGGCGGAGGGAGCAGGCGGCCCTCGCTGCACCTCAGCGCCCCAAGAGAGGCCCCTCGGGGCGCCAGAGGCCTTAAGCCTCGGGGGACCGCGGCCCCCTGGTCCTCCCCCACCCCATCCCGACCTCCCCCGTGCCTCCCTACCTGGCTGGCTTTGTGGAACTGCTTCTTCAGCCCCGCCACCGACATCGCGACTGTGCCCGCCCGGGGCCGGGGGGTCTCCGGGCTCCGCCGGGCCGCGCGGCCGCGACGCGCTGGGAGAGCGGGCGCCGGGGCCAGTCCCCGCGCGGCTGGGCTCCACCGGGCCCGCCTCCCACGGCCAGGGCCACGGCCACCGCCGCTGTCACACTCGCACACACGCGCGCACGCAGATGGCAAAACGGCGTTCCAGAGCCCCTGCGCAGCCCATTGGCCGAGCCGCGGCGGTATGCAAATGAGGCCGCCGGGGCCGCCCACGCCTCATTGTTGTGTGGAGACCCGGGGGCCAAGAGGCCGGGAAGCTGGG
>NC_048226.1:3459559-3488981 GCF_002007445.2 Ailuropoda melanoleuca
TGTGCCCGCCCGGGGCCGGGGGGTCTCCGGGCTCCGCCGGGCCGCGCGGCCGCCGCGCTGGGAGAGCGGGCGCCGGGGCCAGTCCCCGCGCGGCTGGGCTCCACCGGGCCCGCCTCCCACGGCCAGGGCCACGGCCACCGCCGCTGTCACACTCGCACACACGCGCGCACGCAGATGGCAACACGGCGTTCCAGAGCCCCTGCGCAGCCCATTGGCCGAGCCGCGGCGGTATGCAAATGAGGCCGCCGGGGCCGCCCACGCCTCATTGTTGTGTGGAGACCCGGGGGCCAAGAGGCCGGGAAGCTGGGCCTGGGGGCTGGGCGTGGGGACCGCGGTCCGGCGGGCAGGCCCACGCAGGGCTTCCGGGGGGCCAGGGGCTGTAGCATGGCCACGGTTGGGGAGGGAAGGCGCACCTCTCGTGCTTCTAGGACTTGGTGCGAAACCTGCTTTTGCTGGCAGGCAACATCGCCTCCCTCAGGCGCAATTTGGGTAGGTGTGCGTTCTCAGGCAGGGACGCTCCCAAGTCCGCCTCGGGGGACAGAAATGGGACCGGAGGTGGAACCTGTGGTGGGAGGGCAGCAGGGCTGTTTCTTCTTTCCCCCGCACGCTGCCGTGAGTGCAGTCTGCCCACATGACTGTGGTCTTCTTGGAGGGCCAGCAGTTTATTGGGTAATTTGCTGATAAATATGGTGCTCGGAAGCCCACTGTCAACTACATGAAAAGCAAGGGTCTCCAAGGAGCTGTGAAGCACGCGCGGGACCCCGCCCCCTCGGTAATTCCTACCAGTTGCGTAGGTTATCGAGCGTCATTTTGCACAGCTGAGGCCCAGCCCGGGGGCCTGGAGCGTCGTGTGCTTCCTTGTGCCAGACCTGCCCCCACCGGGTCAGCGTCTGCGCAGAACCCTGCCTCCAAAGTTCCCCGGGGCTCCGGAGACCTGCCACCCACTCTTAGCCACTGGGCAAACACTGCACGGAGCAAACATCTTCCTCCTCCAGGCTCCACCCTAAGGTAAAGAAGTTCCTCTTTTCTGACCCTCATCAGGTCCGGTCTGGGATGACCAAGAGCCGTGGTTTGCCCAGGACGCTTTGCTTTACGCCGGCTGTGCCCTGGCGTCCAGGGGGTCCTGCTTTTCTCCGGGAAAAAAATCCTTTGCCATTAGCTCTGGACTCCCTTGTCCCTGACTTCATCCCAGTGAGGATTCGTGAGTAACTTCCCTGTACGTGTTTCCTCACTATCCCTTAGAGGGTGTGGACAGCAGCGAGCAGAAGTGTTCTTTCTCTGGTAGGGGAGAAGGTGAACGGAGGGGAGGGAATAGAGGTGGCCATCCCAAGAATTAATTGGTATGGCTTCCGGGAGTGCCGTGGGCTTGATTGGCCTACGGGTGGCCGACACCAGCCATAGATAAGTAACTGGAAGGTGTGAGGGTGGGGATAGCTGGATCAGAATAGCATGGCAAGGTGGCCTGTCCACACAACAGGCTGAATCCCGCCCAACAGCAGGCTCCACCCCAGGGGAACTGCGCGCTGAGGGCAGCTGGGTGCAGGAACTAGAGTTGGGGTCTCCTTTGTCCTGGGCTAGTCCAGGACTGCCTGGAACATGGTCATCTCCCTTCTTTCTCCACCTCCGAGAATGGCTTAAATAGCACAGCTCTGAAGGAACTTACCCCTAAACCAATCCAACTGTGTGCCCTTTGGGAAGGGAGGTTTTTGTTTTTGGTTTTTTAACAATCTTTTAATCAACTTTTGGTCATTTATTCCGTGGTTGATAATATATTCAAGCTTCCCCACTCCAGTGAATGTTGGTAATTTATCTCTTAATTTAATCAGGTATACAGTTGTGCATCATATCTCATTTTGAAACTTCAGAATCTTTCATGTACATGATCCTTTGTAAAAGTGTGACCTTCATTTTTCAATGATTAGACTCATGAGAAGGTTTGCCAGTTTCCTTGGTCTTTTAAAATAGTTCTTGAGTTTACTCAGTATTGCCATAGATTTGTTTTTCTATCATTAATTTCTTTCTTATGCATGGTTCCTTCTGTTCTGCTCAGGAGGTTGAAGTTCTTAACAAAAGAAACTGGTCCTGGTTAATGTGAGCTGGAAAAGAAGGTATTGGAGAAGGATATCAGGCGGCATAGGGTACCACATGGGGGAATGAGCAGGAACGAGGAATCTCAGTGGTCAGATCCCCAGTATGTCCAGGGGCAGCTCGTGGGGACGTGCCGGCCTGGGCACTGAATGCTGGCTGTGGTTACCAGAATGAAGGCTTAGGTATTCCTGCTTCATTCAGGCCCTCACGCGGGATTCAGAGTTCCAGGGGGCAGCGGCTCATTAGCTAAGGCTAGATGCTATGCCCCGGCTCTAGAGGTATAAGATCCACACCATGGTGGGTCTCCCTAACATAGGAAGCAGCTTCAGATACTAGGCAGCCAAAAAAATTAAGAACAACAGCAATATAAATGCTCACTAACCTTTATTTGGGGACTCTTAATCTCTTCAATGCAATCTATGGTTTGTATGTTTTTATTCTTTTGTGTTTTATAATCAGCACATATAGGGCTATAAATTTTCTTCCAGAGTATGGCTTTGGCCTCACACGTTGTTCTCATTATGGTGATATAGTTCTTCTGATTATTTTCTAAATAAACTTGTGATTGAAATTTTAATGCCCTGTTTGACCTAAATGTTTAGGACTATTTTTTAAAATCTTTTCTAGGTGGTTGGATTGCTTTTATTCATTGTTAAGTTCTAGACTTGTACTATTGTCAAAGACACGTCCTAAAGGTTTTGTTCATAGCGTGTTATATTATGTTTTATAAATGTACTGTAGAGGTTTGACATAATGTGTGTTCTGTTCTTACGGTACAGTTTTTTCTCTTTATCCGTAGTGGGACCCCATGTTCCAGAAGGTCCTATCTCAGAGTGAGATTTCAAACTCATGCTAGCTAGAGCCACAGTGGCCCGTTTAAGGCTTGCCCTTTATGTCACCATAACCCCTCCGGTGACCTGAGGGCCTATAGCTCTCCAGTCTGTTTAGGGGAGGAGTATACAAATGTCTTGGGCTATTGGACAGAGTTGCCTACATGAGAAGAAATCAACAGGAGGTCTTGAGGCACAGATAAGTGTTATTCTAAACTGAAACGTCTTTGGGCATTTGCCGGTCTTCTCAGGTCAATGACAAGAGGGATGCCATGGTTGTCTCTGACACTCTGGAGAGATGGCTCACATTCTGGCAGCGGTCTGGGTGTTCTCCTGTTCCTTTCCTTGTGGTCCTTGACTCTCACATCCCCTTAACCTTCCCTGGTGCAGAGTGCTGTGCGAGCATGCATTGACATTTCTCTGTCTTGTGCTTAGGTCAGCTTTTGAGTCTAGTATTTGCAGTCTTTGTGTCTGGTCCTGTGGTGAGTGACTCACATCTCCCTGTGTGAGTGGGTGCAGGAGAGCCCTGGGTAGGGGTGGAGGAGGAGGGAAGCATACTTATTAATGTCTGAAACAGGATGACGTATCCCATTATGTAGCCCGTAAATCAAGTCTTCTGGAAGTATCCTTCAAATGCTCTGTATCCTGATTTTTTTTGACCCCAGAAAACCTATTTTGTCCTGTTTATGGCTTTTTGTTTCTATTTTACTTTGTCACATAACAATTTTTGTATCCCTGCTTTTTGTTTATATGTATTTCATATGTTTTAACTGGTCTTTTTTTGGTCTCTTTTGTCTAGCTTTATAGAGGTGTAATTGATATATGACATTGTGTAGGGTCAAGGTGTGCAGTGTGATGATTTGCAATACATATTGTGAAATGATAACCACGATAAGGTTGGTTAACACTTCCATCGCCTCTTATAATTATCATTTTTTTAACGGTGAGAATATTTAAGACCTACCCTCTTGGCAACTTCCAAGTATTCGTCCTTTACTTTCGACCTTTCAGTTTGATTCAGGCATGTGTTCTTATAAACAATAAATTTAATTTGTTTGGGGGCCAAAATAAGTCTTTGCCTTTTGTTAGAAAGATTTAAAGCATTCGCATTTATTAAGAAAAGGATATATTTGGTCTTGGTTTTGTCATGTTATGGCATGTTATCTGGAGTATTTTTTCCCCTTCAAATAGTTCTTTCTATCACTAGCATCTAACTGTTGACTCGGGTTTTCTTTACTTCTTCTTCCCCTTTGTTTTTGGAAATTATATGCCCAATTTTTACTCAACCGGTGGTTACCATTGTTCTATAAAATATATGAACTTATATTCTCTGTCAACATCAATAATTAAACATTCTGTGGAAACCATAACCTGACTAGCATGAGCCATGGCCGGGGCACATGACCTAGGTCTTCCTCGTCCCTTCTTGGACTTACACCAGCTCATGCTCTGGACCAAGCAGTCTAAGAAGTCTCCAGCAGAGACCAAAGTCCAGTTTCCTTCGTAGGAAACAGAATATCAACTAGGGTGAGACTGGACTGCAAGGTGTTGGTTTTAAGTCAGGGAGGCAAAGATGGGGAGAAGACAATTTGAAATTTTGAGATAAAAGGATAGTGAAATTATTTTAAATTCAAATTATTTTCATAAGTATGTGTTTCCCTTTACATGATATCACTTAAAATTTGGAAACTATTGGAAAGGAAAAAGGAGGAAAATTTACCTTTGCAATCACCGTCGAAATAACTGCTCTTAATATTTGGGCGTATTTTTCTTTTATAGTCTATTTTCTATGCAAAATTTAAACATACTGACACAGCCGTACAAACTACTTTATTTTCTTTGTTCTCTTAATTACGTGAGCATTTTATATTTTGTCTGGTCCTCACACATCATTTTCATGACAACTTAATAACCCATTATGTACACATAGCAGTGAATTTGATTATCTTCTATTATTACTCAATTTAAAAGTTTTTTTTCCTCCAAATTGTTCATGATTTAAATAATGCTGCATTAAACATCTTTTTCCATATTAGGGTTTCTTTCTGTATTTAGCATTAGTTCCTTAGAATAGATTCCCAGGAGTAAAATTAGTGCATGAAAGATTGGAACAGTTCTAAGCACAAATTGACATGTATTGCTCCCTGATCTGTGGTCATTAGAGGAGAGTCGTATAAAAAAGGCTGGGTGAGGGGAAGGAGACAAAGAAACATGGATTTGTATCTTCCAGTTGCCTTGAATTTTATGTCATTGAACATGTGGCCTGATACAAGCTCCAGATTGCAGTTCTAGGCAGATCTTAAAGAGCTGAGTTCAAATCCTGGTGTCTTAAATAATCCTAAGATGTTAGGTTAACCATAACCTCTGCATTTCCAGCTTTGTCTCTGTCTTCTCTCCCTGTTTTTTCCTAAAGAAAGCTCTCACCCAGGCGCCCTTTCACAGAGGCATCCTGCATCGCTCATGCATGCATGGGCGTGGCTTTGGCCGAGTTTTGCAAAAGGCCAGTATTCTAACAAACCAGACCTAGAGCTTTCTTCCCCTCGGTTTACCGTCCCCACATACCTGGCTGCAGCAGGAAGTGGAGAGCATTGAGACTGTTTTTGCTTTCCTTGTAACTTCATAGGCCTTTTATTTTGTGCATCTGGAAAAGATATGTGCCCATCGATGAGGCAACAGAGCAGACGTGATGAATCCCAGATGATGAACATGGCAGTTTGCCTTGAACTTGCAAGATCACAACTGGGGACAAATGTATAGATTTTCTTCACTTGTTTTACATGAAGCTAATGGAAAACCAATTGATCAATTCAAAAAAAGGCCAGAGAAACCTTTTCATTTTAAAATGTAGGGGGGGTGGAAATTAGTGTGTTCATTTAGGCAAAAAATGAAATTGGGTGAAGGGCACCATCTCAACAGTGAAAGCAAATGTAATTAACTAGTACATTGATGCATAGCAGAGTTATCTATATTATTCCATTATTCTGGGCCGTGCACACACGCGGTTAGAATTCTGGGTCATGCTGTTACTCTAATTAGCCTTTGTTAATTACATAGGTGCCATTTGCATGTTCACACGTTCCCCCAGAGCATTTCTCTTTCCCTTGTAGTAAACGGATGCTCAGTCTGAGCTGGGGAGGCGTGGAGCGGCGGCCGCGGCTTTTGTAAGCTGCTGCTGCCACCTTGCGGTGCTCCTGAGAAGTGGCAGAGGCCAACGTTCAGGAACCGCGAGCATTTTAGATGGGGCTTGGTTCCGTCTTTTACTTTTATGTCAGAGCTATTAAAAAGCACCCTGTACCTCCAGCCATGTCACAGCAGCTCATCTGGCTGGTGTTAAGATACCTTGAGATCCCGGAGCACATCTGGGACTTCAGTTCATAAGGAGCCCTCTTCTGGTTCTTACTGCATATGCATCTCAAGAAGGGCTGTTCCTTCTCCAGGGGCTTAGCCAGAGAGGTAGGAGAATTGGTCATGGCGTTGTGGTGCCAAAGGGGGAATGTCAAGAAAGAGGAGATGGCCCTTAAAGCCAGTGGTCACAAGAGCATCCCCCTGCATCCCAATTCCATTATTATCTGTCCCTTTTAACTCTATGTTCCTGTGTAGCTCTTTACTCTGCCTGATATTTTAATAATGCCTATTTTAAATGTTTTATTACCTCTCTGCACCACCAGAATGAATAAAAGCTCTAAGGCAGCACTGTCCAAGAGAACTTTCTGTGACCATGGACGGTGTCCTCATCTGTGCTGTCCAGTACTGACAAGCACTAGCCAACTGTAGCTGTCGAGCATTTAAAAGCTGGCCACCACTGCTCCCAATCTTTCATTTTATTTCATTTTGATTAATTAAAATTTAAATGGCCGCCCATGGCTACCGGCTAACGTGTTGGACAGCTGAGCTCAAGAAGGGCAAGAGATGATTCTGCTGTATTTAGGGCAGCGCTCCCAGGTCCAGAAGTGTTACCTGTGACCGAACCCACATTCATTTGTCTGCTCGTTGTGCAGCAAAGACAGTCCCTGAGACAGAGAGTCTGCAGCAAGGAAGGGATTTCTTCTAGAGGCAGCCAAAGGAGGAGATAGAGGGACAAGCCTCAAATGAAAGGCAAATGAGAAAGGCCTGGGTAAAAAGTAGCAGCTGCACTTAGTAGCCAAGAGCTACGATTAATTGCATTGCCCCTTTGATTCCTGGTTCCACAGCTGGAGCCTCGGAGCTGTGCGACACACGTAAGAACTAATTTAATGAATAAATGACCGAAGAGGGAAGATGAGGATCTAGATTAGCAAGAAGGTGAGGGGACAGTCAGCGACGCGTTGCGGTGGAAGTGGATGGCGTTGAGAGGCGAGGAAATGCGAGGTGTCGCTGTCTGCACGTTGCATATTCAAGGTCGCGGGAGCAGCGGCCCAGCAGGCGCCGACGCCAGGGACAGGTGTGAGATGGTTCTGCAGCCAGAGCTGGGAATCCTGCCTGGACGGTCAGCAGTGTGGAGAGCACAGGAAGCAGGGTTTTCCCAGGGGTGGGGTGGACGGGGAATTCCATCTGGGTGTGACCTTGTCCCTGACTAGCTCTTTCAGGGGACCTTGAGCTTCATAGCACTGACCTCACAGGTGTTGTAGGAAGCTTTGTTAAATACATGAGAACTTTCCTTGGGATCCTTATTGCACGTGGTGTGATTCTTCTTCTGGGCACTGCTCAGGGTTGTAGAGAAGTCTGGACCCTCACTGGCTGGGAGCTTCTGGCCCTAGACCTCATCAGCCCAAGCTTGCATGTGTTCCCCGCCTGTGTCAACTGCAGGCACCCACTGGGGCTGATTCTCTAACTGCCCATTGTCCCCATTCCTCCTTGGGGAAAAAAAAATCAAATTCCTTTTATAAAATGTGCTGAATGAATACCTTAAAGACACCAATTCTCAGGACTTAGCAGTAGTTCTGGAATTGTAGATCATTGAATTATTCTAAGAGAACCCATAGAGAAGACACAGACATCCAATCTTAAGAATGTTTGTTGCACCTCCCCCCCACCGGCTGGCTTCGTTGGAAGGGTGGTTCAACTCTTGATCTCAGCGCCATGAGTTCGAGCCCCATGCTGGGTGTAGAGATTACTTAAGTTAAAACTTTAAAAAAAGAAAAGAAAAGAATGTTTGCTGGGCTATTAAAGAGTACTTTTGTCAACCTGTTTTTCTAGGATCCCCCGTTTTTCTGGGGAAAAGTCAATCCCCAGATTGACTTCCTGTTTCTTATTTTTACTGCCCTTGCGGGAAGAAATTGTGCTTCCCTTTAAGCGTAGGATTTTGCTTTGTTTACAAATGTAGCGTGCACTTAGCATCTGGTGTTTCAAGAATCTACCACTTGTCCTGTATGTACCGCTAATCCTAACCAGAAAGTTTATACAGCGTTGCAGCATCTGTCCCTGGATTGATTTGTACTTTTTAAGTCAATCCATTGCTGTTGTGATTATGGTCTATAGGGGGCAGTCGGGACCTCAGTGAAATAGCAGAACTTTAAGATGCGACTGTGGTCATCTGTGTGATTCCATAGCTCTCTAAAGCAGAGTTTCTCAATCTGCAATGTGTGCACACATCCGCTGGAATCTGGTTAGAATGCAGGCTCTGATTCCCTGGGTCGGCAGCAGGTCCCAAAGCCCGCGATTCTGCATTTCTATCCAGCTCCCAGGCGACGACAACACTGCTGGCACAGGGACCCCACTTTGAGTTGCAAGGCGGTAAATGACAATGTTGTAGAGAGGTAGGATGCAGCTTTACTTAGACACATTCGTCATCTGAATAGTGAACACGCACGGCCCACAGCTCCTGTGTTTGATGAATTGGCTGCATTGGAAAGAGCTGAATTTCCAGGTCTGTCCCTTGATCTTGGGGGTGTGATTTTCTCTTTTGTGGCTCAGCGACTCTGTTGATAAACTTCAGAAGCTAATATTATTTGTCAGCACCTTGGCCCAGGTAGGTGTAGAATCCTGAGCCTGATTTTGCCAGATTTTACCTTAAGAGTAGAATGTGCCCCCGCCCCTGAAGCTTGGAACTGGTGGCCCACAGTCCCCTTCCGTGGCACAGGCCCTAGGGGGCCCCCAGACATGCAAGGGGAGAGAGGTGCAGGTGGGGCATGCCAGACCCACCGTGCTCCCTCATGGCAACCCTTTGAGATATGCNCCCTGTGAGATATGCACCATCTCCAGGTCAGGGAGGAGGAGACCAAGCTCAGCGAGGAAGCGTCCCCCCAACAAGATGGGACTGTCCCACCTCTGAAGCTTTGGCCTCCGCAGTCCACCCATCAGCCTGGAGAGAATCAGGGATTCCGTGTATTTGAACATCCTTGCTCTAAGATCACAAGGGCTTGTTCACATAACACACATTTATCGAGCGCCTACTGTGTACTTGGCCTTATGCTGGGGGCTGGGCCAGCAGAGAGGAATCAGAGTTTGTCTTATAGGAGCTGATACTTGAAATAGGTGGACAGATTTCCACGAAGAGTGCCATACGGTCATAGAAAAAGCCAGAGCCTGTGAGCTGGCTGATACCTGTACCTACCACTGACCCCTCGGGGTGCTTTTCCCCCAAGCAGGGTAGTGCAGGAATAGTCACTTGGTATTATATGCTGTGTGTTTGGAGACTGGATTACTCTGTGTACAATTGTGACCCTTATCTTATTATACTGTGTTGTGACTTTAGTCTCCTCCATGAGAGCCTGAGCTAAAATTAATTAATTAATTAATTAAAAATAAAAAGGCTTAGTAAGCATATGTTGGATTGACTGGCACTGTCCCATCCTTGTGACTTTTCCTGACTCCTAACCTTTACCTGCACGCACCCTCTGCCCACCCATGTAGATCAGTCATGGAGATCGTCCGTGTACTGGTGTGTACCCACCTGTCACCTGTCACCCATCCTCGTCACGGACTGTGAGCTCACCAGCAGCAAGCTTCTGGAGAAGCGTATCCATACACAGACACACACACACACACACACACAGAGCACACATAGCACACTCTGACGACTACAGAACCCAACGAACTCTGTTATCCCACAACATTTGAAAAGTCAATGACTCAAGATCTTACCCATGGTTTTGAAGAGCAGGAAGGCATTGACTTACAGTTCATTTAGTTTTAGGCAAACCTGATCTATGCTCTTAGAGATCAGGGTGCCGTTTCCCATCGAGAGCAACGGTCGTGGCTGGAAAGAACCAGGAGGCTTCTGGGGACCACTCATGTTCTATTTCTTATTCTTGGTGCAGGACATATAAGAGCCTTCACTTTGTGAAAAAACATGAAGCTGTATTCTTAAAATATGTGCCCTTTCTAGACGCAAAAAAAAAAAAAAATTTGCATGAAGTTCATAACTTTAAAACATCTTGACTACATGTAGCAGCAATTTTGAAAACAGGAATTAAATCATATTGCTGAAGTCCATGACAATGAACAAATGCCCCAAATTCTCTCCTTCGCAGATCCACCACTTTTACTGAAAAACAAAACAAATCACCAATTACCTAATCCTGGCCACCCCCGTGCAACACATTTAAGGCTCAAAACTTCAAAAACGGCCCGTCTTCTCTCTGTTTTCCATTCTGCTTTGCCCTCCCCCAACTGACACTTGCTGGATGATCTCACCTGATTTTTATAAAGAAAATTGAGTCCATCTGGTGTTAGCTCCCTCCAGCCCCTCATCTCCACCTGAATATGATCCTGGGAAGCCACGTTTTCCTCCATCCTTCCCCCCCAAGTGTGGGGGCAAGGAGCCCATCTCCCTTCCGCCTTTCTGCAGCTAACTCCCCCCGAGGTCAGCAACCCCCCACGGGCAGCATATGCCGGATGTCCCAGACCTGGCCCCGCTCACTCCCAAAGCCTTTAATTTCGGGGAAATAACTTGAGCCCCTCTCGTGCCCCTCCGGGACAGTGCTAGGATCCTCCCCTGAGATCTGTGAGGCCACCTTTTCTGTAGTCTTGACCCTTTGATTTTTTTTTTTCTTTTTGGTCTTGCCTTTGCTAGTTTTCCAGACACATATGGGACCTAATTTTAAGTACCTTTGGAAGTGTAGATGCACGGCCTCTTGCATATAATTTAATTAAATGGACCAAAACACTTGAGTTTCTCTGAGTTTCTCCTTGGCTCTCTGAACAGGGCACTTGGCTGTGCAGCCTGAGAGTTGGAGGGCCAAGGCTTGCCTTTCTGTCCTCCGTAAGAGCCGGATCAGGTGTCTAGCAGGAAAGCTCCAGGTACCACCTGACCCGCTTCCAACCTGCTGAAGGCCTAATGAGCCTCTGCTCTCAGGGCTGCTCTTATCCCCGATAGCACCTGTGCCTTCCCATGGATGCCTAACCTGGAGAGTGGAGTATAAGCTTGCTTCTGCAGCTGGACACCTTGTCCAGGCCACAACCTGCGCAACTGTCCATGGAACGCTTGTCCACTTCCTTGGAGGTATTTTGGGTAACTTTTGACATCTTTCTGCTCCCTCTACTTCTTAAAAAAAATTCAATAAGTTTTTTAATTCCAGCATAGTTAACATACAGTGTTATATCGGTTTCAGGTGTACAATCATATGGTATTTGTCTCTCTCTGACTGATTTATTTCAGTTAGCCTAATACCCTCTAGGTCTGTCCGTGTTGTTGCAAATGACAAGATTTCATTCTTTTTATGACTGAATAATATTCCATTATATATGTACACATCTTCTTTATCCATTCATCTATGGGTGGACACTTGGGCTGCTTCCTATCTTGGCTGTTGTAAGTAATGCTGCAGTGAATATAGGGGTGCATGTATCCTTTTGAATTAGTGTTTTTGTATACTTTGGGTAAATACCCAGTACTGAAACTATTGGATCATACAGTAGTTCTATTTTGAACTTTGGAGGAATTGCCATACTGTTTTCCACAATGGCTGCACCAATTTAAATTCCCACCAACAATGCACGAGTGTTCCTTATTCCCCACATCCTCGCCAGCACCTGTTGTTTCTTGTGTTTTTTATTTTAGCTGTACTGACAGGAGTGAGGTGGGAGCTCATGGTCATTTTGACTTGCGTTTCCCTGATGATCTGTCATGTTGAGCATCTTTTCATGTGTCTGTTGGCCATCTGGATGTCTTCTTTGGAGAAATGTTTGTTCATGTCTTCTGCCCATTTTTTTAATTGAATTATTTGTTTTGGGGGTGTTGAGTTGCCTTAGTTTTTCATATATTTTGGATACTAACCCTTTATCTGTTATGTGCAAATATAACCTCCCATTTCCATAGGTTGCTTTTTAATTTTGTTGATTGTTTCCCTTGCTGTGCAGAAGCTTTTTAGCTTGATCAAGTCCCAGTAGTTTATTTGTGCTTTTATTTCCCTTCCCTCAGAGACATATCCTGAAAAATGTTGCTATGGCCAATGTCAGAGAAATTACTGCCTGTGCTCTCTTCCAGGATTTTTATGGTTTCGGGTCTCACATTTAGGTCTTTAATCCATTTTGAGTTTATTCTTGTGTATGGTGTAACAAAGTCGTCTAGTTTCATTCTTTTGTATGTAACTGTCCTATTTTCCCAACACCATTTGTTGAAGAGACTGTCTTTTACCCATTGCATATTCTATCCTACTTTGTCAAAGATTAACGGGCCATATAATCATGTGGTTTGTTTCTGGGCTTTCTATCCTATTCCATTGATCTATGTGTCTGTTTTCGTACCAGTATCATAGTGCTTTGATTCCTACAGCTTTGTAGTATATCTTGGAATCTGGTATTATGATACCTCCAGCTTGGTTTTTTCTTTTTCAAGATTGTTTTGACAATTTGGGGTCTTTTGTGGTTTCATACAAATTTTAGGATTATTTATTCTAGTTCTGTGAAAAATGTTGTTGGTATTTTGATAGAGATTGCATTGAATCTGTAGATTGCTTTGGGTGGTATGGACATTTTGACACTATGTGTTCTTCCTACCCATGAGCATGAAGTATCTTTCCATTTGTTTACATCATCTTTTTTTTTTAAGATTTTATTTATTTGAGAGAGGGAGACAGAGAGAGAGCGTGTGAGAATGAGCAAGGGGAGCAGCAGAGGAAGAGGGAGAAGCAGACTCCACCAAGCAGGGAGCCTGATGTGGAACTCAATCCCAGGACCCTGGGATCATGACCCAAGCTGAAGGCAGATGCTTAACCGACTGACCACCCAGGCGCCCCTGTTTATGTCATCTTCAGTTTCTTTCATCAGTGTTTTATAGTTTTCAGAGTACAGGCCTTTTACCTCCTAGGTTAAGTTTATGCCTAGGTGTTTTATTATTCTTGGTGTCATTGTAAATGGGATTGCTTTCTTAATTTCTCTTCCTGTTGTTTCATTATTAGTGTATAGAAATGCAACAGATTTCTGTACATTGGTTTTGTATCCTGCAACCTCACTGAATTCATTTATCACTTCTAGTAGTTAGTAGTTTTTTGGTGGAATCTTTATGGTTTTCTATATAGAGTATGATGTCATCTGCAAATAGTGAAAGTTTTACTTCTTCCTTATCAATTTGAATGTCTTTTATTCCTTTTTCTTGTCTTATTGCTGTGGTTAGGACTCCCAGTACTGTGTTGAATAACAGTCGTGAGAGTGGACATCTTTGTCTTGTTCTTGATCTTAGGGGGAAAGCTCTCAGCATTTCACTATTGAGTATGGTGTTAGCTGTGGGTTTTTCATATGTGGACTTTGTTAGGTTGAGGTATGTTCCCTCTAAACCTGCTTTGTTGAGAGTTTTTGTCATGAGTGGATGTTGTACTTTGTCAAATGCTTTTTCTGCATCTATTGAAATGATCACGTGGTTTTTATCCTCTTATTGATGCAATTTATCACATTGATTGATTTATGAATATTGCTCTATCCTTGCATCCTGGGAGTAAACCCACTTGACCATGGTGAATGATTTTTTTAAATGTATTATTGGATTTGGTTTGCTAATATTTTGTTGAGGATTTTTGCATCTATGTTCATCAGAGATATTTGCCTGTAATTCTCTTTTTTTCTAGTGTCTTTATCTGGTTTTGGTATCAGGGTATTGCATGCCTTGTAGAATGAATTTGGAAATTTTCCTTCCTCTTCTGTTTTTTGGAATAGTTTGAGAAGAAAAATTATCAACTCTTCCTTAAATGTTTGGCAGAATTCACCTGTGAAGCCCTCTGGTCCTGGACTTTTGTGTGTTGGGAGTTTTTGATTACTGATTCAATTTCATTGCTGGTAATTGATCTGTTAAAATTTTTATTTTTTTCTGATTCAGTTTTGGGAAGTTATATGTTTCTAAGAATTTATCCATTTCTTCTAGGTTATCCAATTTGTTGACATATAATTTTTCATAACATTTTCTTATTGTATTTCTGTGGATCAGTTATTTCCTTTTCATTTCTGATTTTGTTTATTTGAATCTCTCTCTCTCTCTCTGTGTCTGGCTAAAGGTTTATCCATTTTGTTGCTCTTTTCGAACAACCAATTCCTGGTTTCACTGATCAGTTCCGTTGTTTTTTTAGTTTCTATTTCATTTATTTATGCTCTAATCTTTATTATTTCTTTCCTGCTTGAATCTTACAGTCCCAGACAGCTGGTGGGAGGGCAGCTAATGATCTTCCGGTCTGGGTCCCCCCCCAGCACCCTCCCCACCTCCCTCTGTATTCTGGGCCACACTTCCTTGAATGGAAAACTAAAGAAATTCGACATGTTGTTCACTATATTCTTCTTTGAGGTCCCCCCCCCCAGATTTCCTGTATGTTCCTGGATAGAAACATACGGGCACTAGAAAGCTTAGTGCTATTTTTTTTTAAAGGTTATTAGTGTCGGCTTGGGGATAGGAAGCTGGTCAGGGAGCANTCGGCTTGGGGATAGGAAGCTGGTCAGGGAGCACCAATCCCATGAGAAGGGAAATTGAGGCCCCAAGAGGCTTACTTGCTCAGCCACGTCTCTACCCTCCGTCTGGTGTCCCCAGACCCCAGCTATACCCACCTCCCTATGTTCTCTGCCACCTTTTTCTATTTCTCTCTCTCACAAGAGAGAATATAACTACCACTCAAATTTAGAAGCAGTAACATTTCTTTAATTATGTGGTTTTAAAAATGAGCAAAGCGAAAATCCAAGGACAAACTGGGAAAACACTTGCCATTTATAGTACAAACAGCGGCCTTCTGTGACTAATATAGCAAAACCCTAAAAATTCTGCGTACTAACAATACCCAAGTAGAAATGTGCTAATTAAAAAAAGATACCATTTGTAGCAGCCACTGATCTTTTGAAGTGCCAGAGGAAAGCTGGGGTGTCGGCACAGATGGGAAGACTGTGCGCTAGGCTTTGTCACTAGGGCCTTCTTATCAGCCACATTGTGTCCCCAAAATGCTTATATTGAAGTCCTAAATCCCAGTACCTCTGAACCTGTCTTGGGGTAGAGTCTTTAAGGAGGTTAGTCAGTTATAGTGAAGTCATTGGGGTGGGCCCTACTCCAAGGTGACTGGTGTCCTTATAAGAAGAGGAAGTTTGGACACAGGCATGCGCCAAAGTTAGACCATGTGGGGACACAGGGAGAAGACAGTGCTGTCTACAGAGCAAGGAGAAGGCTTCAGAGGAAACCAAGCCTGCCTGCACCTTGATCTTGGACTTCTAGCTTCCAGGACAGTGGAGAAAATAAATTCCTGCTATTTATGCCCCAGCCTGTCATAGGTTGTTATGACAGCCCGAGCAAACTAATACAGCCCTGAGGTCTCTCTGTGCCCAGAGAATCACAGAAGATTCCTTCTCCCAGCCCAACTTCCTGAAGGAGCTGCAAACAGGAGCACGGGCAGGCTCGGGGCCCCAGGGAAGGGCTCTGATGGGTTCAGTGAGAGTCGGGGCTCCATCAGTAGACCAATCACTTGCGGCCAGGAGGGTGGTATAGAACGATTGGTTCAGGAGGCATCGGGGCTGGCTCTCAATGCAGTTGCTACCAGCCACTGACCATGCCAACTTAAAGCCTGCCAGAGTCCCCCCGAAAGCACCCCGCTTCCTGGCCTTCCAGACGGTCGCCCTGAGCAGAGTCACGGCATGACAGATGAGGCAGACACTCACCGGTGGGCTCCGAGAATCCAGAAGGCCCCTGGACCCTCTTGGAAAACACACGCGTTCCTGACGGGCTATACGTTGAATTAACTGTCACGCTACTAATTTCTTGGTTGTCCTTTATTTTCTTTGGAGAGGAATTGAGCAGAGAGTCCTAGAAATTATGGGAAAGTCGAAGACAATAGCTGTCGGAGGGAAGTGAGAGACCCGCAGTGAGTTTCACAAATGTAAAGCTCTCTCTGGGGCTGCCTCTGCCTCTGGGGTCCCAGAAAAGAACACCACCCCAGAGAAGGTGCTACCAAATCTGGGGGTCCTAGATTTGCGCAACAAAATTCACAAGGGCTTCGTCATTACCCTTCTCTTGGTGCCGTAATTTAACTGTGTTCCCTGAAAGAAAGAGAGAGAAACATCCCAAAACTTCGGTGTCTGTGTTCCACCACCCGTTTTTTGTTTGTTTTTTTTTTGTTTTTTTTAAGATTTTANACCAAATCTGGGGGTCCTAGATTTGCGCAACAAAATTCACAAGGGCTTCGTCATTACCCTTCTCTTGGTGCCATAATTTAACTGTGTTCCCTGAAAGAAAAAGAGAGAGAAACATCCCAAAACTTCGGTGTCTGTGTTCCACCACCCATTTAAAATTGGGTGCATGAGCCCTANTGATGTGGGGCTCGATCCCATAACGCTGGGATCACGCCCTGAGCCGAAGGCAGACGCTTAACCGCTGTGCCACCCAGGCGCCCCCCACCACCCGTTTAAAATTGGGTGCAAGAGCCCTGTCTTCCCAGATCGTTGGCTCTTAGAGGTTTCTCAGTTTCAAGGTTTTACTTGTAACTAACTAGTGGCAGCCAAGCCTCACATGGCCTAGAATGGAGGGGAGGGAAGGGGTCTGAGATTGGCTCGGCACAGGAGATGGCCAGGCTCCAGGAGAGCGACTAGGGCCGGTGAAGGTGCAGACCATGGCGGGGAGGAGGGGTGGCCAAGGAGTTAGGTCAGAGATCCAGGGCTGAGACTTTGCAGGACCATATGCCTGAACCAGAGTTGGAGGCAAGGCCTGTGGGTAACAGGCCGGGGGCAGCCGCAGCAGCAAGCCTGTTGGAAGGTCCTAGACTGAGGCTGCCATGCTAGCCTTCTGCATTTAGCTATATTTCTAGAAAAATCTCTGTGGATTCCCCCATCGGCCCCTGAATCTCCTTGGCTTGTTAAAAATCCAGATTCTTTAGCTGTTCCTCATCCAGAGCCACCTCCCCCCACCCAGACCCACTGAATCTAAATCTGTAGGGTCAGGGCTNGAGGCAAGGCCTGTGGGTAACAGGCCGGGGGCAGCCGCAGCAGCAAGCCTGTTGGAAGGTCCTAGACTGAGGCTGCCATGCTAGCCTTCTGCATTTAGCTATATTTCTAGAAAAATCTCTGTGGATTCCCCCATCGGCCCCTGAATCTCCTTGGCTTGTTAAAAATCCAGATTCTTTAGCTGTTCCTCATCCAGAGCCACCTCCCCCCACCCAGACCCACTGAATCTAAATCTGTAGGGTCAGGGCTCCAGAAAGAGCATTTTCAGAGCCTTGCACGATGATTTTTACAAACCTACATTTTTAGGGGCGCCTGGGTGGCTGAGTCGTTAAGCGTCTGCCTTCGGCTCAGGGCGTGATCCTGGCGTTATGGGATCGAGCCGCACATCAGTCTCCTCGTCTGGAAGCCTGCTTCTTCCTCTCCCACTCCCCCTGCCTGTGTTCCCTCTCTCGCTGGCTGTCTCTCTCTCTGTCAAATAAATAAACAAAATCTGTAAAAAACAAAAAAAAAACAAAAAAAAAACAAAAAAAACACCTACATTTTTAGAATTGTACTGAAATAGAGGCTTGTGCCTTCAGAGAGTTGGTAACTAGGTGCAAGTAGCTAGAGGGGCATTTTTGAGACCAGAACAGCAATCAGGAGCCATATTTTTCCAGCCTTGTAGATCTGGAAACTTTTGCTGATAAACTCTTATCTCTTGACCTGATGTTGGCCCTTCCACCCTGCCACTCCCGGTCTCCTAGTGTCTCTACACAAAAGTTCAGCCTGACTCCATCCCAGAACAGTGAGGCAGGAAGCCCTCAGGCTCCCCTCCACCAATACAAACAGATGGAAAGGAAGATCATGGCCCCCAGCCTACCAGCCCAGGACAAGGCACTTCCACCAACCTCAGCTCTACCTCCAATATGAGATCCCGCTCTGAGAGCTAGCTGTTTGACCCCTGTTTTTAGTGTCACTGCTAGTGCTTTGGGGGCTGAGGTTCTGGCCCCAGTTGCTGGTGGTTGGGATTCTTTTTCCCTGAATCAGTTCTGTTGACTTTGCCTGGTTACCCATTTTCTTTGGACTCCAGCCTCTTCACAAAGGTCTGTCTGGTTCCAAACCTAGCATACTGTAGGTGTTAGGGGAGTAGAAGGATGCAGGAATGGAGGGATGGTCCCTTCCCTTCCATCTGGCCCCTCCTCCCACCACATAGAGAAGTCATGTTGGTCTAAGGTGAAGTCATAAGACCACAGATCTGTCTTGCTTCTGCTGTCAGCCCAGGGCAGCCTCCAGTAAACCACTTCCTTTTGAGGATTTGCGCGCTACGCAGCTGGAGAGCACCGGCCCGTGCCTCCAGATAACAGATAGCGCCCACCAGCCCCCAAAGCGGAGGTGTTCCTTTGAGTGGTCCACAGGGCCCATACTCAGTCATCGGTCGGTTCCCTGCTGCCTCACTTTGATACCCCAAACGTAGCCTCACTCAGAGGCTCCTTAAACTGCCAGATTGAAACTTTAGATCCAGCCACATAAAAAAAAAAAAAATCTCTCCAGTTGCAAACATTAAGCATTTGACAGAGACNCCACATAAAAAAAAAAAAAATCTCTCCAGTTGCAAACATTAAGCATTTGACAGAGACCCAAAACACACTAACTCGATACAGCCTGGTCTCCACTTCCCCATCCGTAAAACCAGGCCTGGTCCCCAGATCCCTCAGGACGAGCCAGCAGCTCCCGATGCCAGGAAAGTGCTTCCCCAGCATCAGGTGAACTGTACAAATGAGAGGTAATTTGACAAGCGAGCCGGCACGGAGCAGCCAGTGCAGTCAATGCAGAGTGCTCTAATGCTCTTAAAAGCCCAGCGGCAAGCCCAGGCTAGGTGATAATGGCCTGAACCCCACCAGGGATTTCCTGAGTCTAACCTCCAGGCCTCATGGCCGTGGTGCTCCGTCTCCATTGGGCTCATTAAGGCATGGCAGAGACAGCATCTGACAGAGGAGCTCCCCCGGCCTTGGTCTAGATTTATGGAGAAGAGAAGTTGCCAGGAAGGCGAGGTAGACATCAGCGGGGCTTCCCCCAGGATGATGAGGTCCCAGGGGCATGAGGACCATGAGATGCAAAGTGAGCATAGATCAGTGCTGAGCTGTGCAGAGACAGGAGGGCGTTTGCTCACCGTGGGACCCGGGTACACTTCACCATTCAAATCCTTAATTTCTTCGTTTGTAAGATAAAGCTGATGCTACCTATTCCAAAAGGTGGCTGTGAACGTGAAATGTGAAATGGCAGTATTGGTCCTGGCACAGAATGAATGGCCAAGAAACAGTAGCTATTTTTATATTGTTATATGTGATCGTTGGTGTCTTCTGCTACAAGGAAATTTCCCCCACAAGTGCCCGGCCCTGAAAAGTGGAAGTCTGTGGATCTTTCAGACCCAAAGGTAGCCTCACCCTGAATGGGATACGCGCTTCTTAGGAAGATCTATTGAGATGGGGACATATCTGCCTACGGTGGTTGCTGTTGCTATCAGCTGCCTCAAATAACCAGTCACTTCAGCCAGAATGTATGCAATTTATCTCTCCTCCAACATTCCGTAATGTTAGCATTTTTCCCCATTTCTATCCATACCTTTCCCACCAGTGCCACGTGCTACATTGGACCATCCTACAGGGGAGCCGTAGCCTGGGAAGCCTGCAAGTACAGAGGAGTCCATGCCTGTCTCCTGATCATTCCTACTGCTAACTCTCCCAGAACCAGCATATGTACATAATATCCCCATGTCCAAGAAAGACAGGTGCTAGCAGTTGGAGTTACAGTTTTTAGCTCAGTGAAAGAAGAGTAAAGAAGTTTCCATGGAGTAGAGCCATCCAACATGTACACATACTCATATATACATGTGTGCACGCATATACTGTGAGAAAGAAATTCAAGGGGTCGCGGTCTAAATCAGGTCCACTCTAAGCTCATACATTGGAAGACACATTATTGTTAAGACTTTAATCCTTCCCAAATTAATCTATAAGTTAATTCCAATCCAAATGCCAAAGGACTTTTGTTGAAAAATCGAGTTTTGTTGAAAAATGATGAGTTCATCGTAAATTGTATGTGGAAATGCAAAGGGCCAAGAATAGTCCAAGCAATCTTGAAAAAAGAAGAACAAAGACACACACTACCTGATTTCAAAATTTCTTACAAAGCTACAGTAATCAGGAGAAGGTGGTATCAGCAGAGGAATAAATAGGTTAATGGCAGAGAATAGAACTCAGTAATAGGCCCACATATATAGAGAGACAATTGATTTTCAGCCTAGGTGCCCAGGCGATTCAATGGGGGAAGAGAGTTTTTCCATAAATGGAGCTAAAACAACTGGACAAAGTTGCAGGGAAAAAACAAACCTTGACCTCTGTCCCACCCCACACATAAAAATTAATTTGAGATCGATGTATAGATTTAAACGTAAAAGCTAGGATAAAAACAGGCTGGACAATGATTTTTTTATAAAGGGCACAAAAAGTACTAAATGTAGACAAAAGTTTTGATGAACCGGACGGCATCAACATCAAGATATTCTGCTTATCAGATGACACCATCGAGAAAATAAAAAAGAGAACACAGACTGGAAGAATATAGTCACAATACGTATACGTGCCCCCCCAAAATACTGAATTTAGATTATATGAAGAATTCCTACAAATCTATACTAAAAAGACAAAACAGTTGAATTAAAATTGGGCAAAGTACTTGACCAGCTATTTTGCAAGAGAAGATACACAGATGTCCATCATCACTTGTCATCAGGAAAGTGTGAGTTAACACCCTAATGAGACACCATCTCACATCCACTAGAGTGACTACAATTAAAGCAAACAATTTACAACACCAAATATTGGCAAGCCCGTGGAGCAACTGGAATTCTCATACACTGCTGGTAAGAATACACAATGAAATTACTACTTGGAAAATGGTTTGGCTGTTTCTTACAAGTTAAGCATGCAACCATCCTATGACATGCTAGGTATTTACTTCAGAAAAAATGAAAACATTTTTCCCTAGGAGACTCGTGGAAGAATGTTTATGGCAACTTCGTTCGTCATTGCCAAAAACAACCAAGTGTCTCTCAAGAGGAAAACAGTAAAGCAGATAGTAATATATTCACACTACAGGCTACTTTTTAGCAATAACAACTTCTATGTAACAACTGATACATGCAAGAACATGTATGAATGAGTGAGTGAATTCATTTATATGAGAATTTGAGATTCATGGGTGAATCTCAAAAAAAAAAATGTGGCATAGGGGCACTTGGGTGGTGACAGTTAAGCGTCAGACTCTTGACTTTGGCTCACGTCATGATCTCAGGGTTGTGAGAGGGAGTCCTGTGACGTCTCTGCCCTGGATATGGAGCCTGCTTAAGATTCTCTCTTCCCGGGGCGCCTGGGTGGCTTAGCAGTTAAGCGTCTGCCTTCGGCTCAGGGCGTGACCCCGGCGTTCTGGGATCGAGCCCCACATCAGGCTCCTCTGCTGGAAGCCTGCTTCTTCCTCTCCCACTCCCCCTGCTTGTGTTCCCTCTCTCGCTGGCTGTCTCTCTCTCTGTCGAATAAATAAATAAAAAATCTTTAAAAAAAAAAAAGATTCTCTCTTCCCCCTCCTTCCGCCCCTCCCCCGCTTCTCTCTCTCTCAAAAAAAAAAAAAAAAAAATGTTGCCTAAAAGAAGCCAAACAAAAAAGAGTGCATACCATGTAGTACATTTCCATGAAGTTCAAGAACAGGCAAAATTAATCTGTGGTGATAAAATTCAGAACAGTAGTTGTCCTTGGGGTCTAGGATATCCTAAAAGGAGGCACAAGGGAACTTTCTGGGCTGATGGAAATATTCTATGTCTTGATCGTAATGATAGTTACACAGTTACAGAGTACACATTGATCAAGTCTCATCAAGCTGTATACTTAAGATCAATGCATTTTACTGTATGTAAATTTTACCTAAAAAAGTAATTCAGAATTCATCCTAGTTCGTAGGTTTGCTTTTTCACAGTGGGGTCTGTTACTAATTCAGAAGCTACTTTCTGTATATTCTAGGCTGCAGCAAATAAGTACATTTTTTGAGGATAATTGAAGCCAAATCTCTCCCTGTTGAAGAAGGGAGTTAAAATCCTGGTTTATCCCGTGACGTGCGAGCACAGAGGAGTTTCTTTCCTGTGATGTGAAAGACATGGTGAAAAAGCTACATGGCACAGCAAAAGCAGACCTCCTGAGGTCTGTCACCGGAAGAGTGGGCTTGTCACAGGCCCAGGTGGGGCTCCGGACCAGGCACAGCTACAGGGAGCCTTCCCCGCCCCGTGGCCCCGCATGCTCCTGCTATGCGGACAATGTGGGAGCTGGCTCTCCGATCTTCCCATCTGCCTTTGACCCTGGATCCAAGGGTTTGGTGGCCCACACGGGCTGACAGCAACGTTCTTTATGTTTTCTTAATACATTTTCTCTATTCCTTGACTGTGTACTCAAGATTCTTAAAAGTTAGTGATTTTTATCAGAGCCAGCTAGCAACACAAAGTGTGACCGGGATCAACCCCATGATTCAACTGCAGGGCACGCCCGGGGCTCCAAGACTTTTCTTTTTGCTTGTTCCAAGTTTTACAGCATGAATACAGCTTTCCTTCTTCATCCTTAGGAGGGTGCAACTTCATGCTGTCGGGCACACATCCCAGTGCAAGGAATCGTGGAATATTGCCCCTTTTTTATTTTTCATGCATCTCTTCCATCTGTGCCAGGATTTCTCAACCGTGACACTATTGACATTGGGGATGGATAGTTCTTCGCTGTGGCAGGGAATGGAATCGGTTCTGTCCAGCAGCATCCCCGGCTTCTACCAGAAGCCCGCCACCCCCCAGCTGGGACGACCATAGATGCCTCTATGTAGAGCCAGACGTCCTCTTGGGGGCAAAAGTGCCTCTGGTGGAGAAACACTCTCTTGAACTGAAATCTTACCAAAGATTTCAAACATTTTATAACGGCTACACTTTATAGCCAATCTGTTTTCTCCCAAGTCAAGCCTTTTATTAAAAAATAAATAAATAGATAGCTGGGTGAGGTGTAACCCCACTGTTCAGCTGTCTCCTCCGACATCTGTCCATCTCCCTGGATTTGCAAATTGCAATGCCTCATTGATCCCTCCTTTCATAGGTTCCATTATCCATTCATATTTTGACTCTAAGAGATGTTTGCTCAAGTCACGTCCACTGTGTCTAATGGTCTCGGTAATTTAAAAGCTTCCTGCCAGGAGGCATTTCCCACTATTGATTCTGGTCTTCTGGAAAAAGCATGCTGCCTTTGCGTGATACGGTTGGGTCTCCCGCCCCATTCCAAAGGTTCGGGTGTCGTCTACAAACAAAACGGTGGAACGTAAAGAGTTTGTATTCACTTGCTTGTGATTTTAGTCCCAGGGAGATGCTGACCGGACAGTTCTTCCTGATGCTGCGGGGGGTGGGGGGGCGGGAGTGGATTCCGGGTAGAGAATAACGGGGAGGTTATTGTCCTATCTCCGCCCCCTCCCTTCCATTCTGAATGGGTTTTCTTTTTTAAATCATCGGGGCACTTCTTAATTGCAGACAGGTTTTGTGGTTCGAGTATTGTTTGGAAATCTACATTGCATTTCGCTCTTGGAAAACCATTTTTTTTTTCTTGGAATAATTTTGCAAGATGGAAATGCTTCCATGGGGTGGATGTTTGTCCCCTCGATGTTCTTAAGGAGGAAAAACAAATATATGCTCAGCAATTAATCTGCTGGTGATCCTAAGTGACTTTTAGCAAAGACCTTCCCTCCAAGTCAACTGCTTCTCTTTCCATTTCTTCTACCGAAACTCCGTGACATGTTCTGTATGATACAGGCTTATCAGCCTCAGCGTTCTGTGGTTCTCTCTCTAGAACTCTGTTCAACTCCTATGCCATTTACTCTGTCGTTCATGCAAATAGATTACTGAGAACAGGAAACGAAGTAAGGCACACGGTCTAAGGTGGTACATGTGTCATGCAAGACGCATCAGGTCAGTGTTACAAGGATTCACTTGCTTGAGGTTGCTCCTATTTGGGGGGGGGGCCTGAAATATTTCTTATTATGATCATCTGTCCTCAAAATATTAAGGGACAATTTCGTGTCTTCAGCTGGTACGTGACGCTATTCACACTGAACACAGCGTAGTGAATAATGGCTTGTGGCCAAAAAACAATCACTCTGCAGGCCCAGGAAACAGGCCAGCGGGGCACGCTGCCCCCCCTGCGGCACACGGTGAGGCCCGTCCTCACCTGCGGCGGCTTCCCGGGGCGTTAACTGCATACGATTGCCATAAAACACAGAGCAAGTTTCATCAGAGATGCCATGGGCATCGTCCCAATTTTTTTCCTCCAATGGAGTCTTTTTCTTCCCACCCTCATTAGACAAATCCAGCACAAGTTAGTTCAAATGTGAGAGAAATCTAGCTGTGATATGACGGGACTCAGAAGACTGGAGGGGGGGGTTCTTCTCTAGGAGTGCGGCGGCCTTCCTCCGGCCCCGACGCAGGGTTTGGGGGCTCCTACTCTTCAGGGAAGGCCACACAGTCTTTGAGGAGCACACTGTAGCTGAGTGTGGTTTTTTAGTTTTGTGGGTTCAGGGTCACCTCTCTGGTGGAGAATGCCGATGGTCTCCTAGCACCCATTCTCTCCTTCCTTTTAGTGACAGAATTTCCTGAGTGTTGACCGAGCACTTGACCACGGAGTTGGAGACAGCCTTCTCCAGCTTCCCCTGTGGCGGGGGGTGGTGGACAGGCTCCCCATTTCAGACAACAGGTCTGAGGCACCGGGCGCCATGTCCATGGTCACTATGGACACTTCTCTCCATCACCAAGTTCTATCGACTTTACCTCAGTTTCTCTCAAAGGCAACATCCGCGTTCTTCAGCTCCACCGTTACGTCGCCATGCCAAGGCCGCATGGTTCTTCCCCTAAACCAACCCCATCAAGGGCCTCCTCACTGCACCCCCTTTGCCCACCATCTACCCCAAATCCAGTCTCCCCACGGTTGGAGGAGTGTGCCTTTCACAAGACCAACTGTCTCCACCCCATCAGCACCTCTGACACGCACAGGACTTCTCAGGGCTCGTTGGAGGAAGATGAAACCCGTTCAGGTGGCCCATGAGCCCGGCAGGCCCCCAGCGCCCCCCACTGCTCCCTGCCAGCCTGGGCCTGCATGCACGGCCCCTGCTCTTTTCCAGCAGCTGCTCACTATTAGCTTTGCTCCCTGGGAAAGCATTCCCTGAGCGTGTCGACGGGGGAACATCTACCATGAAGGGCTCGGACACCAGCTGCCCACCTCCCACCCCCGCTCCCGGGACCCAGCGGTCCTGCAGAGCACTCGTCCCTGCTTCAGCTTCGTTTATGTGACTTTTTATTCAGTTCTCTTCCAGGGAACAGCAACATCCACCAGAGCAGGGACTGTGTCTCCTCTTCCTCCTCTTTGTATCCTCAGCACCTGACTCAGGGTTAGAAGGTCATGTGCAAGGTAGACCCACTTTTCCCCACTCCTACCCACTGCTTCTGTTCAGACCCGCCTCGTCTCTCACCCAGGCCAAACGACCAGGTCTGGCTCGTTTGCACTTGTGTCAACCGGAACGGGCAGCAGTTGGGGGGGAGGAGGGTCTGGGGTTCGTTCTGGAAGCAAAGTACAGGACTTTCTATGCACATGGATGGAGCAGGATGGAGAAAGGGAGGACTCAAGACTTGGCATTCCCTACAAGATCCCTCAAGCCCAGCGTTCTTAACTTTTTTTTTTTCTTTTTTTTGAGAGAGAGAGCGAGAGAGAGCGCGCACACGAGCGGGGAGAGGAGCAGAGGGAGAAAGAGAATCTTAAGCATCCTCCATGCTCGGTGCAGAGCCAGACGTGGAGCTCGATCCCACAACCTTGAGATCATGACCTGAGCTTAAATCAAGAGTCAGATGTTTAACCAGCTGGGCCACCCAGACGCCCCCCCCCCAGTGTCCTTATCTTGAGGCTTACAAGCGTTGTGTTCTGGTTCCTGATTTTTTCACAAGCTGTGTTTCTCACCTTTTCTTTTTCCTGCCTTCCATTCTCCCTCCCCAATGCCAAGCTGTAGCCATAATGGACAACGTGCCATTGTCCCCTGGACTCCCCACGTTCCCTCCATCAGCCACACCCCATCCTTTCCCCGACTAGCACTGACACTTCATTGCCACGAGAAGCTGCCTCTTTAGAGAAGATGAGGCTGGCTGGGTCCTTTCTCCTGTGTGCTCTCTAGTACCCCATACTGAGCCTACTGTCACCAGCACCTTGCATGGCTGTGTCCTTGCTGATTTCCATGTCCCCCACTAGATTACAAGCTTCATGGGGGACAGGCGGGGGTCTTAGTCACTGTCACAGTCCCCAGACCTAGCACCATACAGTAAACCCTTGACACGCAGTCAAGGCTCAAGACACACTGCATGTACACATACATGATGAGATGATTAAAGCGGCTCAGAGCAACTTGCCAACTTTCTCAAGGCCCCTTGGCGGTAAATGGCAGAGCTAGGATTCAGACCTGTTAAGCAAAGACTAGAATCTTTCTGTTTTCTCACTCTGCCTCCCAAAAGTGAAAACGATGAAAACAGGAGCCTGTTTGTGGGTGGGGGGAGAGAAATTCTAGGAAAGCAGTTCCATTGGTCTCTCCCTTCCCAGAAATGGCACCAGTGGCCAGCAAGGCCCTTCGTCAGCCACATGCCACAGCCTTGAGTTGGAGCAGAGGAAATGAGGGGCTATGTCAGACAAAGCATCTCAGACATCTCAGCTTCGAGGGCCCTTCCTAGATAATTTGTCCAGCCTCTGGCTCACCACCTGCTTCTCTTCCCAGCACTTCTTGATCACGCCCGTCGGTACAGACTTTGTGGAGTACTTATTCCCCTTTTGAAAGAAAACGGTCCTGAGGAATTGTTGGGAAAGGCTAACTTATTTTTATTCTATTGTGGACAGACATCTGTCAGATGTCTAGATATTTAAAAACGAATATGTGCGGGCACATAGTGTATTTGCCTGCATTTGCAAGGCTGCTTTAAAATCCACGGATACCTCTGCCTATTGGTGTTTGAATGTGAACGTGCTCTTCCTTTAGATCTTTGGAAAGGTGAGACCGTCTGGCCTAAGAGTTTTCACAGGTAATGCTGTACTTCTAAGTGGATTTATGAAAAGTTACCTCAGGACTTTTGCTTCATGGCTTCTCTTAAAAGCTGCTAGCTGTTATCTCTGTCCTGGGAAAAATGTGCAGTTTTATTTTCAAATTAGATCCTAGGGTTAATTTAAAGATTATGCCAAGTGTATGTTCCAAATCCGCTCACTCCATCTAACCCACAGGAACACATCTGCTCTGCGTCTGCCCCACCCAACTTCTGACGGTGGCATGTGTCTGATTCCTTTGATTAAAGAGAAGGGTTTGTTGGGATGTCATGTACAGTATATCAAAGGAGATCAGGCACCCGTCTGCAAGTCAGATAACAAAAGGAGCAATCGGGACGGGTTGGGCTAAACTGACGTCGTGAAGAGTTGTCTCGGGAATGAGTCATGATTTGGAAAGGTGTTCATTGGCGGTGGTTTCGGTAACCGTCACACACAAGTCCCAGGGTCTGCAATGTTCAGCGAAGCAGGGTAATTTCCCAAGTATTCCCTTCTCTCCCTGGCACAGAATTCCAGCCACGCTGTACAACCAGCATGGCAAGGGAGACTCCACAACATTTGGCAATAATTTTCCAAACTGAGATTTGCCCGGCTCTGCCGTGGAGGGGTCTAGATTAAGAAAGCACCTTACCTTTAATCAAAGCATGATGAAAAACGTTCATTTCTGAATAGCAAGGCTGCCCGAGAACATCATTTCCTTTTTATTGGAATCAAAATATACATTGTTTTCTGTATTTTTTTTAACTCCTAGAATAATTGGTTTCCACATCGGACCATCATTGCAGTTTCTGGGTTTTCAGAGACGGGAGCAGAAATGAGGATCCATGTGTGGGGCTGCTTCCCAGACCACGGAGCTCTCACTACCGAAAGCATGGGGTATAGCCCAGCAGCACCGGCTTCCTGTGAAACCCAGAATACAGAATCTCAGGCCTGCCCCAGACCTACGGAATCAGAACCCACATTGTAACATCATGATTCAGGCAAGTCAGACATCACATTCTTTTCTTTTCACGGCCTGATCATTTTTAAGAGAGAAAATTACATCAAGTGGCAAAAAGCTAGTAGCCCCTCTACGGAGAGACACAAAACAGATTCCTTATTTCCTTCCTTTGTTCTTTTTTTTTTAATGTTTTTTTATTATGTTAGTCACCATACAGTACATCCCTGGTTTCTGATGTAAAGTTCGATGATTCATTAGTTGTGTTCTTTTTTTTTTAATGTGGATTTTTTCCCAGCTCTCTTGATGTGTGATTGGCAAATAAAAATTATCTATATTTGCGTGTATTTAATCACCACACTGCACACTTTGAACTTACACAATGTCATGTCAATTACAGCTCAGGAAAGCTGGGGGAAAGTGTATCTATTCAGGTTTCCTCAAAATATATTTCATTCTTTTCTTGCTCCACTTAATTATTAAGCATCTACTATGTGGAAAAAAACTTAAGTCCCGCCAAATGACAAAAGCCAAGTCTATTTATTCTGAACTTGCTTGGAAAGGGAGTCAGTCACTGTCCCCAGCACCTGGGCAGAGACTCAAAATCAGGCAGAGCAGGGAGCCAGCTTTATAGTAGGAAAAGGGAGGCTTCCAATGTGCCCTGATTGGAGGCTGTTGGTGGGGGGGGCTGCAGGTGGACTAACCAGAAGTAGGACATCCAATGTGATTGGTTAAGGGTAACATTTGGCTTTCTCTGGTTGATCCCAAGTGGGAAACAAAGACAAAAACTAGGGAAGCTCTTCGTTATTAATGAAGTCCTGGCCATTCGGGGCCGACCGTTACAGAAGTGATTGCTTTGTTGCCTGGATTGCTGCTGGAGATAGCAAGCTGGTCCCCTACATGGCCAGCTCATAGCAGGCCAGCTTCCTAGACTGATGAGTGTAGGTAACATGATTGGTTTTCTAGACAGGATGTAAGGTGAAGGTCTGTTTTTATATTTGGTCTCATCCTTGTCCCCATGCATGTTCAATCTCTCAGGTATATCCCAGGTGCTTGGTGCTGGGAGATGAGGTCATAAAAAA
>NC_048226.1:3497635-3497868 GCF_002007445.2 Ailuropoda melanoleuca
CTGCTTACTTTTCCTCTTCCAAGACCTCCCATAATAACTTCCTAAAACATAGCTTTGATAGTATCATTTCACTTCCCCAAATCCCTCAATAGCTCTCTACTGCTTGATGAATAAACTCCTAGGAATCATAGAAATTCTAGATGTCAGCACTGGAAAGAATCCTGAAGGATAATTCAGCGGTTGCCAAACTCTGATCTCTGGACCAGTGCCAGCAGTTTGCACCAATCCTCAGT
>NC_048226.1:3497968-3504540 GCF_002007445.2 Ailuropoda melanoleuca
AGTGATGTCTGCTCTCGGGGAGTTTCCTGTCTAGTAGTTCCCATTGTTATTAATTTAGAAAAGTTCTTTTGATGCAATAAGACATGAAAAAGACACGAGGAGTCAAGATTGGAATAGAAGTTTACCCATATCATTATTTTCATGTGGCCTAATTGCAGTCTTTGGTGTTAGCGTGTGGGGTAAGGTGGACTTTTAGGCCAGGGGGTTGATGGTGGGGGCAAGAAGCAGCTTACTTTTTTGCTGAAATTACAGTGATTAGAGTATCACAGAGACCTCCTGCTTACGTGTTACCCACCAGGCCAGGTGAGACCTGAGCCTCGGGAGTAATCCCAGTCTCTGGACGTACCATAGTCCCGTGCACCCTAAACTGGCTGTCGGGGGGGACTCCATCCCATACACAGGTACAGGCAAGACGACTGGAATGAGCCCACAAAAATCACCGCAAAGCAAACATCTTAAACATCCTCTCCATCCTCTTCTGGGGACTCAATATGCCTCTTTTTGCCACGGGTGCTGGTGTAAGACACAACCCCAAGCATTGCCTGCTTGAGGCAGAGTCCCAGTGAGAACATGGAAGGAAGAAGGATAGTTAACTCATTTTTCTCCTGTTCTCTGAAAAATCAGTATCGAACCTCCTCTTCTGCTCAGAAGAAAGAAGGGCCATCTTACAGGGTAAGCTGGCTTTGTGCTGTGTGGACTCAGATGGTGGAGTTGGGGGCAGAGTCCCGAGGGACCTGTCACCCCTGACCCACCACAGCATGAGCTCCCTCAGTAGCGATGTGCCCTCCATCCATGGGATGGAACGCTGGGTGACAGCTAGCTGGGGATGCCTGGGATGCTAGGGAGAGCGTGGGAGACCACATGGTAATGTCCTCAACACCCACCCCTTCCCCACACCCGGCTGTGTAGCAGCATGTGATATGAATGCTTGAAGAGTGAGTTCTTTTTGGTCTCGGTCAACCAGGACAACCACAAATCCTTTGTCACTATGATTACCTGAGCCAGTCAGCTCATAGCATTCTCCAATGAACTTGTGACCCAACTTAGTGCTCTGGGCTACAAGGTGAAGCACTTATGAAAAATAAAAATGCTTACTCACCTTTTCGATAGCACTTTAGGAAAGGACACTCTCTGACCTAGAGGACACGGTGTGCACATGTGAAGCCAGGAGCTGCTGCAGCCATTTTGCCCTCATGAGGGAGACCAGGTTTAGGATGAAGCTTTCAGGGAGGATGAAGTCAGAGCATAAAGAGAGCAAGAAACACTATCCTTAATTTCCTCACTAAACTGCTGGATCAAACCAGCCCTGAAGCCCACCCAACTACTTCCGGTCTTCAGGTTATAAAAGCCAATAAATCCCTTTATTCTTTGAGCTACTTTCAGTTGGGGTTTCTGTTTCACCACCTTGACTAGAACTTATACAGAGGGGATGCCTTTCCTGGAAGAGAACCAGGCCAAGTTGACTTTTGAGGANGCCTTTCCTGGAAGAGAACCAGGCCAAGTTGACTTTTGAGGATGTTTCATATTTCCAGACATTTCACAAGATAAACATCCTCATCAAGGGCTACTGCTGGGCAAACAAATTACATATTTAACCCCAAATTCAAGAAGCTGAAAGACCAACCTAGACTCTCTGGGTTTAGAAGTGCTTCCCCCTCAAATATTGCGTAAGGGACTGAATGGGGCCTGGGGAGCAGACCAAAAGAGGGGGCGTCTTGGCTAAGGCCTGTGACAGACAATACTTCAGTGTGCTTCCTTTGCCCAGTGTTTGACACTGTCGTGACGATGCCCTGTTTGCTTATAAATTTGGTTTTGTTTGGCGGCGGCGGCCCTGCTGCTTCTCAGACACATCAGCATCCCAGCCGTAAGTGATGAGTAAGGCCTCAGAAGGTCTGTCTGCTTTTCCCTAAGTCTCTTAAGAGGGCTTCCCACTTCTGTAGGCAGCCTCCCCCTCGTGTGTGCATGTCAGAGCCCTACAGCAGACTGAAAAACTGTAAACTCTGGGGTCCAAGGCAACTTTTTAAAATAAACAAAGATGAGCAAAGACACAATCTTCCGCAGGGATGTTTCCGCTTGGCCGTGGTTCTGTCATCTTCTCTGGCCAAGAGTATGGGCTGAGTCGTGAACCTAACTGTGGACCTACATGGGCTCGTTAGGATTCCAGAAACGCTGGGTCGTACTTCCTCCAGAGTGTGGGCAGGAGAGAGGGGTTGCTGTTTCTCCTACAAAGAGGAGTTCATGGCCTGTGGGAGTCCTGGGTTTATCAGAAGCCTCGGTGGTCACTAGGACAGGCATCCGGATAGCTTCTAAACCATGCTTCTCAGGTGTACTTGACAGCAGGAACGAGAGAGGGTGCTCTTCCTCTCCGACAGGGACAGGGGTTGGTGGGCCTCCCTGAGGCCACAGTTGGGGGCCCTCGGTTCTGTGTGGGAGGGGCACAGGGTGGAGGGGAGGCTCAGGACCCCGGAAAGCACAGGACTGGCAGGCTTCCGGAGATGCCTTTACCTGCCCACCCCCCACCCTGTAACCTCCAATCATACATCCCCGCCCCGCGGTCCCCAGAGCGAGGCCTTCTTTCACAAAGCCTCAGATGCTGGGTGTTAGGATGTGTCTAATGAGTTTGTGAGAGGCTGGCCCCGGCACCCTAGGCAGAGGCCAGGACCTCTCTTCCTAAAAGTGTATTTTCAGCTAAACCTTAGCCTCTCCCGGTATCGCCCTCCCCTGTTCCCTAGTGACAGCTGTCTGCGATGTAATGGCTTAGCATACTTTCAAGGTCTCCAAAGTACCAGCCATTATTGCTGCTGTGGGTCTGCCCTTGCCACAGCTGTGCCAACACAAAGCCTTTAAAGATCGCCAAGAACCCATTTCCACACTAATGGGTTTTCCCAAACAGGCAGCCTCGACACCTGTCGGTCACCTTCAACCACCCGCCCCACCTCTCCCACAGGCAATAACTCACCAGAATGCAGACCGGCAAAGGGGCCCAAGGACAATGGTGTCACCCAGCCCCTTTCAAGGGTTCAGTACTTGCCCTTCCGCCTGGCCTACGATCCTGTCTCTCCCTGGTGACTCTGATGAAGGAGAACAGCGGCTTGTACCCCCTGCCGCGCCTCCTGAGCCTGGGGTCCCGTGCTGATTCCCTTCCCATAGCGTTCTGTACAGGGGTCACATCTCATTCTCTTCCTCGGGCAGCTGCTGTGCCTGGAAGAGTGGTGGCCTCCAGTGCCAGCCCCTCTCTCTGCTATGGGACCAGATGGCCTGTAGCAAATACGACCCAGGACCGGCAGCAAGGACAAGGGAGTTTCCTCACTCACCTTCAGTCCCCTGAGGGACCATGGGTTGCCCTTGGTTAACCAGGCAGGGAGGACACCCCGCAGAGCATGGAGACTACGTCCTGAGCCAAAATGAGTTTGGACTGTTTGCCACAGGTAACAGCGCCCAAGTGTTTGTGTTCACGGAGGGCTGCCGAGGCACGGATGGGCCACCGTCGTGAGTCGCGGGTAGACTTTCTGTACGTGGTAATGTGTGTTGTTGCTTATAAACGCATGTGCCCTGGGAAACACTTCAGACGTCATGTTGGCGCTCAGATGCGTGGTCTCCAGGTCTCCCCTTCGGGTCCCCCATTCCCTCCCAAGCAGGGCCGTGGAGGAAGGGAGCGGGCATTGATCCTTGGGTTCTAAGAGGTCTCCACCTGCATTTAGTTAGAGAAGCTGATTTAGGACCACGAAGCCTTAAATGGAGAAAATATTCTCAATATGTGTCCTCCAGGTGGGGTGGGGCGGGGAGGGCGGTTGATAAATAATGCTCCTTTTTTTTCCCCTCTCTCAAATATGGAACCAATTGATAAATATATAAGACATGTGAAACAGATGGATAGAGATTTAACCCATCAGCTTTATTATTAATGAGCTGATTGGAAAAGATGTCTTTAGACTCCTGGCCAAAAGGGCTGGCCAGCACTGGCTATATACGTGCCCCCCGTGTTGCCCCTGGACAGATGCTGGGGGCAGCCAAGGGGGGGGAGGTTCAGGTCGGTAATCGGCGCATACGCACCCAAGACGGTGGCCTGGCACCTGCCCCAGGCAAGAGGGAAGGGAAGCAACAGGCTTCCTCCGCACGTGAACCAGAGTGTGCCAGCTTCTTTTTGATCTAATAACTCAGGCCCCCCACTCCCCGCATGAAGAGAGGAAGGACCGGGATGAGAGGCAAGGGGTGTCCCTCTCGATGTGGGTGCCTGCACTGGAAAACAGGAGGAAAAGGGAACGGTTGGTCTTCCCCAAACACGGGGGAGAGCCAAGTTTGCTGTGTAAGCTGACACCCCTTCTCCCCCCACAGAGAATCATAACGACTCTTACACAAAGAGTCGTTAACATTTTGAAAGTCAGGAGAGTCTGGCCTCATGAGGTCATTGGGCAGCGTCTAGGGGTACAACAAGTCGGGGGCCCCAATGCTGTAGTCTCTGACAGCACTGCCGACGGGCAGCTGGCCTCCTCATTCCACACCTTGCGGGTCGAGTCATCCCTGGTGACCACGGCTCAAGGTGGCTGTGGGCGGAGCCTGGGTGAGGGTCCTGGAGAGGTCCTGTGTGTGTGCCCGCCTGGAGACCTCTCCCAGCGTGTCACTAAGGTGCCGAGGACACAGGATACGTGCTGCCCTTGCCCGGTTCCTGCCCGTCCCTGCGCTTTGCTCACATTACTGCTTCCCCTGTGGTCTCAGGTCCTTAGCCCACTGGTCACTTTCTCAGGAAGGCTCTGCCCTCACACACTCGCCCCCACTGCTCAAGCCTTTACTGTCCAGTCTTGTAGATCTATGGTCCTTTCCTTTGGGACTAATACTGGGGATGTGGTTTTGTGCTTGTTGGTATGATTCTTTGGTCGAAGTCTGTTGGCCCCGATAGACCATCAGCTTCAGGAGGACAGAGACTGTGTCTGCTTTTGCCTCCTGCTGTATCCCCAGCACCGTGGCCGGCACATAGAAGGGGCTCAAATAGGGGAGCCTTGTATAAATAAAAAAGTGGGTGATTTTCCTACCACCCCAGAGAACAAAGATCAAAACCNCCTTGTATAAATAAAAAAGTGGGTGATTTTCCTACCACCCCAGAGAACAAAGATCGAAACCGAGGTAATCCACACTCCCCATCTGTTGAAGCACAACAGGACTGAGGAGTCACGTGCAGAGTGGTCAGGAACGTGAACTCTCAAGGCACTACCAGGAGTCCAGCCCTACTTCTCAGCCATCATTCTTAGTGTGACTTTCGGCAAATTACATAACCTGGCTTCCGGTTTCTTTTCCTGTTATCTGGGGACAATAAGAGGACCCCCTTGACAAAGTTGTTGTGAGGACAAACCGTACGTGTAGTGGCCAAGACACTGCCTGGTACAGAGTAAGGACTCCGCAGACGTTGGCGATTATTGTTCCTGGAGGAGGGAAGGTTGGTGGGTAGACGCTGAGAAAGGTCTGCTAGAAGTTATATTGACTCTTTAGCTGGAAGGGAAGGTTATCTGCTGGTGAGGCTGGAGGAGGAAGGACGTGGGATTTGAAAGGGCTGCTATAGGGGCACCTGGGTGGCTCAGTTGTGTAAGCGTCTGCCTTCGGCTCGGGTCATGATCTCAGGGTCCTGGGATCGAGCCCCGAGTCGGGCTCCCTGCTCATTGGGGAGTCTGCTTCTGCCTGCCTTTCAATCTCTCTCTCCCTCTCTCTGACAAATAAATAAAAATATTTTACAAAAAGGAAAAAAAAAAGAGAGGGCTTCTATAAGATTGTGAAGGGGAGGTGGCCTGACTGCAAGGCAGAGCTGGCCCCCTCTGTGGCCGGAGGCTGACTACGGAGCAGCGTGGACCAGCAGAAGCGAGCAATTCCCCACACAGCTCCAACAGCCAGAGGAGGGGCAGGGAGACGGGAAGATGGGTCCGTCCAGGACTGAGGTTTTGTAGGGAGGAGATCTCAGAGTTAAAAGCAGGGCAGAAGCAGGATATCGGCAAGGAACGGGACCTGGTGCCTGTTTAGTATGTGATAAAGGTGACAGTTCAAATAAGAAAGAAAAAGCGTACTCAATCAACAATGGTGGGGGCCCTCGGGTACCTCTTTGGGGAAAAGGTAAAGTTAGATTTTTGCCTAATGTAACATGTCAAAATACGTTATGAATAAATTGGAGTGGGAAGCAGAAGGCAGTGAGGTAAGAAGGAAGAAAACCAAATAAACTTCAAGTGACAATTTATGTATGTGACCTTGGCGAGTGGAAGGCTTTCCCAAGCCCAACAACCAAGTCAGAAACCATCAGTAAGACGACTAATATCGCTACAGGAAATGTAAAGCCAAAATGTTTTATGAAAATTAATTCTTTGAAAAATCAAAGTATTAATCAGAACAATCACATGTTAAATCCTTGGGGGAAAAAAGATAAAAGTGCCCAACCAATGAGGTTGGGGGAGGGGGAAAAAGAATGTTGGGAAAATTGGCCAAACGTTAAAAAAAAAGTTAGTTAGATCCTCAGCTTAACTTGGACATGAGAAGAAACGCAAGAAGAATTCAAGATTGAAATGTAAATGAGAAAATTATAAATGAGAACGTAT
>NC_048226.1:3504640-3567353 GCF_002007445.2 Ailuropoda melanoleuca
TGAAGACAGACAGTTGCACTGCTGGAATGACTGTAGGGGCTGCCTCTGGCCCAGGTTTGGGGGGTCTGCAAGCAGCCTCCTGTCTCACCTGGTCCTAAAGGGCAAACTCCCACCCCGGCATGGGGCAGGGGGAGGATGGGTGAGCTCTGGAAGCTGAGGTGCTCTGGCCCTCTAGAGGGACAGGGGAGGGTGAAGGCACTCTGGCTTGCCCTTGGAAGGAGCTCAGTTAAGGACTTACAGTCACAGAAAAGTGAAAGTTGGAGCCTTGTCTCACACCGGACAAGGAGCCCTGTGCAGGTGACAGTTCAGCAGAGAGGGAGGTGACATTTCAGTCTTCAGATTTCGTCTGTTCAGGACTTGCTTGTATTTATGGTTCTTCATAAATACAAGGTTTAGCCTGAGTGATGAACCTCGGAGATAGAACTCTTAGAAGGTGCAAGTCCATTTGACGCCAAACACGGGGGGTGTCCCAGCAATGAGGAAGAACAGGGAAATGGGATAGAAACCTAGGCACGCTGCCTGGGAAAGTGTGGGCCTGCACCCCCTGGGGTGTCGGCTTCCAGGGGAAGGGCGGGGATTCTTATTGGCTTTTTTGTCTCCCAGCACGTAGCAGACACCCCATCCGTACTTGGTGAATGAATGATGCAGGGAAGTGAACCCTAGGCCTGCCAGTGCGCACCTCATAGCTGAGCAACCCCTTTTGCCCGGAACTGGTCTTTTGCCCGGAACTGGTCTTGATTCAGCCCCTCCCTCCGCCGATGTCACACTCCACATCCCCTCAGTCATGACAGTCATGACTCCTACCCGGCCGCTGGCTGCCGCACATCGGGAGTGGCAGGTGTTGGGGAACACGCTGTGAATCAGACAGGATCTCTGCCCTCTGGGCACTCCCAGTCCAGGGCGGGAAACCGACAAGAAGAGAGACGGATGTCATCAGTAGGGTGCTTGTCTGGGGAGAGGATGTGTGTGCGTGCACAGGGAAGGCACAAGGGACAGGGGTGGGGTGAGCCCGAGGAGAGCTCACCGGGTGCGGAGGAACAGGACTTTTCGAGTCCCAGGCAGATCCGGGCTTGAATCCCGGCCCCACCCTGGAAGAACGTCGGGCCAGTGAATTTCATGTGTGCTTCCGTTCCTTGTCTACCGAGTGGACATGATGCCCTCCTCATAGCTTTGTGCGACGATCAAATTGGGATAATTCATGTGAAATGCTCAGCCCAGGGCCAGATGTGTAATAAATGCTAGTGATGGTATTATTACCGTTAAGGTTTTAAAAAGGCAGTGACCTTTGAGCCGGGGCTTAAAAGAGGACAAGAAAAGAAAGAGTAGCTCTAGGGATCCTCGGTGAAATTACGGTAACTAAGCATGTCCGTCCAGGGGAGTAAAGCTGGGAGAACTCGTTCGTGACCTCTGCTTGCCCAGGAGGAGATAGAAAAGATCTAATGAGACGAGTAGGGTAGGGCTTGATGGGCAATGGGAGACATTTGGAATAGCTACCTTGGGGGTGGGTGTAAGAACCGATGGGATCTGTCAAGAATCCAGTCATGAGGCGGCACATCTGGTATTTTAATGGGCCGATCAACAACATTCCGGCCAGGAACAAGAACCAAGAGGGCAAATGATCAGGCTGGGCTAGAACTGGCACCGGTCAGGAGGCGGTAGAGAAGGGGACAGGACTAAGAGAGTGAACTCCTGACTGCGTTGTTGAAGAGAGTGACCCACGATTCCAGGACCTGGCACAGAGCCAGGGCGTTATGGGCGTTACGGACGTTACCCCATAAACGGTCGTTGAATTCATGAGTGAAGGAAGGAAGACATGAAGTGAACCTATATTCTAGCTTGGCGAAAAAAACAATTGAAGGCAGATCCAAGGGTCTGGTCATTGCCTCTTCAACCAATGTACTCAGCCTATTTACTGCTGATAAAAGGACGCTGGTAGGTCCTTGACCTCAGGGCAAGCACCATGGTTGGAAATCCTATTCTCTTCTGTTTTGGTCAATGTGACATAAAGGAACGCTGGACCATAGCCCTTCTCAGTCAATAGCTTTCTGTCTCTGCCCCTCTCCTTCCACCTTGAGCCACTCGTGTCAGAATACGATATCCGGAGCTACGGCAGCCGTATTGCAACCCCAGGGAGACAAGCAATGGACACAATGCCAACGTGCTGAGGATGTTGGAGTATAAAAACCGAGCCTGTGTCTTCGATGGCTTGGCTGAGCTGCCGTACCGGTCCTGGGACTACTTAGCTCCAGACTTCTCGCTAAGTGACCGGTAAATGCCATTTTGGAGTAAGCCATTTGTGCTTTACTGTTCCTTGCAGCTGAATGTATCCTAAGTGGCACAGTGGGCAGGGCCACCATTTGCACAATTCACACTGTGGTCTAGTGGAAACGCCCAGAAGTTGTGCAGTGTGGCCTCTTGACAACTGGGGAAGGGACTGGTAGCCTGGGGAAGGGGTCTGGAGATCTTGAAGACTTGGAAAAGTGGGTCGATAGGACCTGAAAAGACAAAAAAAACAACACTTGAAGCTCCTGCGTTCCCAGGGTGCTCTTCCCAGGGGACTTTGCCCACCTCCACTCCTGTGCTTTCCCTCCACTGACCAGCTGCAGCTCAGCCAGCAGGAACGCAAGCCAGTCTCCTCTACCCACCCTCACTCCAGCCCCCTTTGCCTAGAACTTGCGGTCCTCACTGGTGATTCTCTTGGAGTCTCCATCACCTGGCTTCAGGGGGGTACCTCCATTCCCCCCTTGCACATGGAGAAGGGAAGGTATGGCCCAAGCATAACCAACCCCTTAAGGCCAGAAACCTTCTCGTGGCTGCTTCTGTTGGGAGGGAGAGAGTAGGCAGCTCTCTTGGAGTGGGGCTGGTTGGTCCTTGCACGTCCCAGCAAGCCTTGCTGATAGTGGCCGCTTTCACTGGGAGACCCTGGATCCTCTCAAGATTGAGTTGCTTACTGACTTAACTGTAATACCAGGGCAACGGGAATCCCTCTCTCATCCTGTTACTGCCTGATTAGTCACCCTCCCCACCTGCATTCAGAGCCATAGCAGCTGCGTGATTGGAAATTTTGCAAGTTGGAGGTGCAACTATGCTGTATTTCTGAGTCTTTAAGTCCTTTAGGGCCAAATTTCTCTTCTACATATATATCTGTTTGGGGTCCCTTGAGTACTTTAGAAAATTAATGCCTTGTTGGTCACATTAGCCCAACTTTGGAACTATTGCTGACGTGTGTGTGTGTGTGTAATGGAAAAGTACTTTGATTGTCTTAACTTTGTGAGGACTAAGGTCTCCAGGGAGCCTAGAGCAGCCCAGATGAGTAATGTAGTTCCAGTAGGAACAACTGAAATCCCAACCCCAGAACGACTCTCCTAAGAGCACCCAGACCCGACTCACTCTTTTCGTGCGGCATCTAGAAAGCTACTTTGCCACCACGGGCTGGCCCACCGTTACATCATCAGGACCCAGCACAGTGATGGGCATCCAGTAGGTCCTCGACAATTATTTAAGGAATGTATGAATATTGATATCAAGTTAATTTAGCAGGGTCAGAACTGGTGGTTAAATTTAGTTAAGATCCTTTGAAAAAAAGATTCTTTTTTCTAGAGAATTTGTGAACAATAACTAATAGTGTTGTAGATCATGCGTGCTTTGACAAAGATAGGTAAAGATTCATTATTTAGGTTCATATAAAGAACTGCAAGCAAGTCAGGTAGGGCAAGAATTGAAAAGCATCTTAAGGACAGTTAAGTTGGAGATCAGTGGTGACCTGAGGTGGGCGATTGAAGGACATAGGTGAGAAGAGGTTGGATCACTGAGGTTTAAGGGGTGAATGTGAGAACAAAAATGGAGAGAACCCAGGATAGGCAGTTCTTTGAAGAAGCTTGATCGTGAAGAGAGCAGGATTTTTCAGGGCATTTTTCTACGACCCACCCCCCTGCCCTCCCTGCTCCGCCCTGGTACCTGAAAGAACAGAAATAAAATCAGCTTATCAAAGTGTACCCTGGAGAAACAACAAATGTTGGTGAGGATGTGGAGGAAAAGGAACCCTCTTGGACTGTTGGTCAGAATGCACACTGGTGCAGCCATTGTGGAAAACAAAGGTTCCTCAGAAAGTTAAAAATAGAACTACCCTACCATCCAGCAATCACACAACTAGGTATTTACCCAAAGAATACAAAAACACTAATTCAAAGGTATGCATGCATCCCGATGTATATAGCAATATTATCTACTATAGCCAAATTATGGAAACAGATTAAGTGTTCATGGACTGATGAATGGATAAAGAAGATATGGTGTGTGTGTGTATATATATATGGAATATATAATATGAAGTATTACTCGGCCTTAAAAAAGAATGAAATCTTGCAATTTGTAACCACATGGATGGATCTAGAGAGTATTATGCTAAGTGAAATAAGTCAGCCAGAGAAAGACAAATACTATATGATTTCATTCATACGTGGAATTTAAGAAACAAAGCACACTTGGAAAGAAAAAAAGAGGCAAACCAAGAAACAGACTCTTAACTGTAGAGAACACACGGCTGGTCACCGGAGGGGAGGTGGGTGGGGGATGGGGGAAGTAGGTGATGGGGATTAAAGAGTGCACTTATCATGATGAGCACTGAGTAAAAGAATTGTTGAATCACTATCTTGTACACCTGAAACTAATGCATCACTGCATGTTATTCATACTGGAATTGTTTTTTAAATGCACCCTGAAGAAACATCCCAGGCCAACCTCTTCACCCCCAAGGACCTCCCAAGAGAGGGAAGACAAAACATCGAAGCACCATACTTTGTTTTAAAACCCAAGTCTTTCGGAAGCCTTCTGTTTCCCATCTCCAAACAACCCCACTGACCATTGCCTCAGAAACACGAGGGAAATGGCACTTAGCGTCTTAGAGACTCAGTTACAGAGAAAAAAAGCATGTGAAATATAACATATGCTTGAGGAGGGTTCCTAGAGCTTCTGAAGCCCACGGCGGGGTGTCATGACCCTCGGATCTCGAGCCTCTTCCTTGGTGGTGGTTGGTCGGCTGGGACCCGTGACTCCAGAACAACTCAAGAAAGAGGGGGTCTCGGGTGCTGCTTCCGGGGACATCTTCCTATACGCTCTGTGGGAGACTCCCGAGGAAACCCTTCACTGCTTGACAAAAAGACTTTGAAAAGCTCCATCAAGTTCATAAACTTACTCTGGTTTCCACTTTAAAATCTAGAGCGATTCCCCATGGGACGGGAAAGTTGGGGAGTTCCTTCCCAGTTGGGCACAGGTGTGCCGTGGCGCATCCCTCCTCTGCCCCCATCTCCTTGGCAAGGGGAGCAGAGATGATGGGGGACTCCCTCGGGCCCCAGCAGCCGGGATGCTGACCGCTCAGAACAGCGTCTGCTCTTCTGTCCGAAGGGGGCTCGCTGGCGGGCCAGGAGGCCGGGAGTCAGCGCTGTGATCCTGGGCAGAAGGACGCCTGCCGGTGGGAGGCTCCACACCTCCTGACCGAACATGCTGGCATGCCCTCCCCTCCTCCAGAAGAAGGGGAGGTGGGCACTCGAAGCACACCTTCACCAGACTTTTTGAGGGCTGTGGACCATGCAGTTCTGCTTTAATTCCAGAGTGAACCAGGCGGAGGGTGGCCCAGGAGATCAGTGTTGACATGAAGATTTCTGCTCCCCGCCCTCCCGCCTGTTTCTTTTTTGTCCTCTCTTCAAGCTGAATCTTCCTTGTCTTTGGATCCACGGCTTCATGTCTGGCAGTGAAGGCCTGTAACATCTCCAGTTAGAGATAGATGTTTCTGGAATCCCTAATTGGCTGAGCGCTAATATGGAAGGGCATGAAGACCCACCCAGCTAAGTGGAGATGCATCCAGCTGAGTAGGTTGGATTTAATAACTCCATCCCTTAAATCATTAAATTCTCATCCAAACACACAAGGTAGTGACAGATCGCCTTAACCAGTCATCTTTCCTAATTCTTCCTGTCTGAATCCCTCCTGGAACAGCCCAGCTCTGAGCCTGCAGGCTCCTGGGCTGTGACTCCATCCTTGTGCCAGGAGAGGGTGGAATGAGATGGCTTTAGGAGGCAGGAATGCTGGCTGAGGCAAGGTCTGACCTCCCCCCCACCCCCCCAGCCAGGAGGTGGCCATGGCAGTTACTCCTCCGAGGGATCATTGCATCATGTGCTCAGGGAACATGATAGCATCGAGCTGGCTGCAGGGGGCGGGTGACGTGGGATCCCCTCCACCTGGCACCTACCACAGTGCCCGGCATTTCGACAGGGCTCTAAGTGGATGTGATTTCCGAGAGGCAGGGGCTTGGGCGGAGCTGCCGGACCACACACGAGGCCGGCTCGGGCATGCTGGTGCGCCCATGGGGCCGGGGTGGTGAGCGCGGCCCGGTGCGGGGCAGACGTGTGTGGTTCTGGGAGGTGAGCGGCAGACGGCTGCTTGCTGCCGGATCTCTGTGTGGTTTGAGAAGGGGTGAGGCGGATGGGGAGGCTGGGGGACAGAGCTGCAAGGGCTTTGCCTCCAGCGACTGCAGAAACCACACCTCAATTAGAGGGAGTGTTCTGGAATGTGAAAAGGTCAGGAACTTGGGGGGAGACGTGGTCATGTCATTCTGGAACGTACACCACTGGAGTGGGGGCAGGCCGGGCTCAGTCCAGAGGCCTCGGGGTCAGACGCAGGGAGGCTGGAATCCCAGCTTGACCACCTGTTGCGGGGGGGGTGGGGCACTGCGGGTCGGCCTCCTCATCTCGGGAGTGCGGATAAAGGTCCCCACCTTGGGGGATTACTGTGGGTCATGCACACGAGGCGCTGGGCCCAGGAACACGTGTCACCATCAGATGACATTAGGTCAGATGAGCACAAAGATGGGAGGCCTGAAGGGAAGGTATTTCGTCAGCTCAGGTGTTCAAAGCCCGTGTAGGGGGGCGCCTAGGTGGCTCAGTCGTTAAGCGTCTGCCTTCGGCCTAGGGCGTGATCCCAGGGTCCTGGGATCGAGCCCCACATCAGGCTCTTCCGCTGGGAGCCTGCTTCTCCCTCTCCCACTCCCCCTGCCTGTGTTCCCTCTCTCGCTGGCTGTCTCTCTGTCCATCAAATAAATAAATAAAATCTTAAAAAAACAAAAACAAAGCCCATGTAGGGGGGCGCCTGCCTTCGGCTCAGGTCATGCTCCCAGAGTCCTGGGATCGAGCTCCACATCGGGGTCCCTGCTCTGCTGGGAGCCTGCTTCTTCCTCTCCCACTCCCCCTGCTTGTACTCCCTCTCTTACTGGCTGTCTCTCTCTCTCTGTCAAATAAATAAATAAAAAATCTTAAAAAAAAAAGCCCACGTAGGGGCTCCTGGGTGGCTCTGTCGGTTAAGCATCTGCTTTCGGCTCAGGTGGTCCTGGGATCGAGCCCCACGTGGAGCTCCCTGGTCAGCAGGGACCCTGCTTCCCCCTCTCCCTCTGCCCCTTCCCCTGCTCATGTTGTCTCTCTAATAAATAAAATCTTAAAAAAAAAAAAAAAAAAACCCATGTACCGCAGATGGAAGGGGGTCACCTACCCAGGGAAAAAAACAAATAGCCTTCCTCTCTGCTTCCTTGCCACTCCCTATCTTCCAAGCAAAGTCGCCCCCACCTGCTGCCCCATCCACCTGCTGTCCCCCCATCTCGTTCAATGATGCTTTCTGAGTATCTACACTCACCAACTACACACCCCACCGCTTAGTTCCTCCGTGAACCCCTGCGATCTGCCCATCCCCCCTTCCACTGAGGCTGTCCTTGCCAGGGTCACAGAGGGACCCCCTAAGTGCTTCATGGGACAACCCCCCCATAGTTCTTACCTTCCATGACCTGGCAGCATCTCCATTCCATTGGGGAAAGACTTTTTATATCCTTGCTCTTTTCGGGGCACCAAAAATACTAGGGTGACTGTTACATAGTTAACCACGTCCTCCTTGATTTCCTGGTTTTCGCAGTACTTTCCCTCTTCCTCCCATATGGTCTGCTGGCTCATCTTCCCCAATCGCTGTTTAAATGGGGTTCCATCTTGACAACCTCCTCGTGGCAGTTGGCAAGCTCTGTCCCAGAGAGCGAATGATTGCGTCCAGCCCAGACCTCGTTCCCCAGTACTGATCCTCATTTCCTGCTTCCAGCTGACCTGTCCAGCTGGGATTCACGGACACCTCAGGTCCCACCTGTCCAAAACAGGCCTGCTTCACATGATCTGGGAGGCCCCCACATTGAGGCTCATCATCAGGCTGCCCCCTGCCTCTCTGTCCTTTCTGTCCCTCCTTATCAGCTTCCTCCTGCCCGGGGCTCTCACCTCCCAGCCTTGCTGCCTGGAACATGCTTCTCCCCTCCGAATCTGGCGGCTCTTGCTCATCCCCTCTGGCCCCTAGATCACCTGGCCGCATTGCTAGAAATCCAGACTTCTTGGGGCCCACCGTGGACATCCTGACTCGGCATCTTGGGGGAAAGGTGCTGTGGCTGTACATTTTTATGAAGCGTCCCAGGTGATGCTGATGCACTCTCAGGTTAGGAAGGAACAAAAAACGAGAGGCTGTATACTAGACACATTACAAGCAATAGTTGGCAGAAATGAGTGATTGGATGTGGAATGTGAAGGAGAGGGAAGAAAGAAAACCCTCCCGGATGGAGTGCGAAGCTGGGAGAATGGCATCCGGGGGAATGAACTGCAGGAGCCCCGAACTGAATTTCGTGGGTGAGCTAATGAATTCCGTTGTTACACCTTGGTTTGATGTGTTACGGAGCCCCCCCGCCCCTGCCACAGTGGGAAAGGAATAAAAACATTGCTGAGGTATTTTCTGAAATTCATTCTTTGTTTTAATTCAGAACTGTCTTTTATTCTTTTCCCTCTACCTAATGTTGAAACCCAAGTTGTCAACCCAAATGAAGGGATAAGACAGATGATCTTGAAGTAGGTGGGTCTGGGGCAGTGCCCACGAACAGAAGGGAGACGTAGAGACGTATCCGGCGTCGAAGCGTGAGCTGAAAAAGACACTGCTTAATTGGAGCTCAAACTCATCGGCACATCTCCTTCTCCAACCATTTTCTGCAACAATTATCCTAATTTATGTTTTTGAATGACAAAGGGAATCGTTATCCCTGAACTCCCACTTGCCAAAAATATTTAAGCCTCCTTGGAGAGTCTTTTGAGAATAGCCTCTTTTATTGGCATCGTTGTGTATTTGCACCTTCAAATACCATATTACACCTTATCAATAAATTCTTTCCCTACAGAATCAATGCTGTGACCCCTGAGATGTAAGACTATATCTTAATAAGAGAAAATGCGTGTCCTAATTGTTCATACTGTAAAGTTAATCCACGGAGATCTGAACCTTGAAATTACAGCCCGGCCTTACCGTGGTCTAGCCATACAGAAAACTATGACTGAATCCAAGTTTTGCAGTTGCTAACAAGAATGAGAGATAAACAAAAACTAACGGAACCACTGATGATTAAAGATAACTCTGTTGTACTGAAGAAGCGTGTTCTGTTAACATTTGTGTTTCAGGACCCCATGCTTTTATAGATATGAAAGTATTTAAATTTGCTGTCACATTCCTTCATAGCCTTAAATCAGCAAAGCCCAGGCTTCTGCCATGACTAGAACCAAATGTTATTTTCTAAAGAAAAGAGCTGCAGGATCAGGGAAGTGTCAGGCAATTCATCAAGAGGAAGGAGGACAAGATGCCAAGCCTTTAATGCTTTAGGACATATTAGATACTTAACCCTTTCCATAAAACAGAAAGGTTTTTGGGTTTTGTTTTTTTTTTTTAATGAAGAAAGCATTTCTGAATTCATGCTTTCTTTGGGCAGACAGCATTTGGAGTCCTAAATTGGAATTTAACAACTAGAGATAGATCTTTAGAGCTGGCAATGTAGCGGACCGTCTTCCTTTGCAGGCGGGCGTGCAGGGTGGGGGGTCCGGAGACCAGGTCGGCGGCAGAGCCAGGAGTACGTCCCCTAGCCCCGAGGCCCCTCCTGCGTGAGGCCACCATCTGCAGCCTTCCACTTCCGTGCCTACCTTTTCACCGAAAGAACGCTGTGCTTCTAACCCATGCAATTTCTAATGGATACCATCGTAATTAACTTTGTAGCATGCGCCCAAAGCCTGGAATAAAATAGAGATGGTACCTGGCACGATGCTCCATCAAAAATTATGTTTTTAAAGTTAAAGCAATGATCTCACCGATGAACAGTTTTCATTTGGAAAATTTTAGTCGCCTGTGTGGGTATGGGTGTATGATGTCATAACAGAGGTGGGGTTCAATTCAATAAAGATACAGGAAGGACTTTCTAGATGCAGGCCCTACTTGAAGATGATGGAGGGAGGCAGAGGAAAGACAAGGTACCAGCCTTCAAAGAATTCACCACCTAGCAAGAAGTCAGACAGCCAGCCACAGACTTGCTGTAGCGGGTGAAGGACATATGGGGTAGAGGGGGTGGTGAACTGGAGCCGGCTGGAGGGAGCCCGTGTCTTTCCAGCAAGCACGTATCTCGTCCCGGCTCTCCTTCGGCATCTTCTCATTGATAGCTTGAAATGGACAAATGCTATGAAAGTGGGTTCTGGAGAGTCGATCGTTAAACACTTACCAGTGCAACACGGGATGGGAACTATCACGGAAGAGATGTGTTTTGAGGGATGAGTAGGAGTTTGGTAGAGGGAGGGTCAGGGGGAAGAGAAGTCATCGAACCGGGAGGAATACGAGTATTGGGGCATTGAGTGTTGAGGAAATGCAAGTGGATCCGAGGTTCTCAAACTATAACATGCATCAGCAGTGTCACCTGGAGAGCTTGTGAAAACAGTGTGTTGCTGGGCCCTGCCCTTGGACTTTCTGATTTAATACATCTGGGATAAGGCCCAAGGAAGTGTGTTTCTAGCAAGTTCTCAGGGGATGCGAAGGCTGCTGGTCGGGAACAGAGGTAGATGATAGAACACCCCGTGCTCACCAGAAACCCTGGATTTTTCTCTAGCTCGTCGCCTTTCAGACTGTGGTCTGGGGCCCAATAGCAGCATCACCTGGGAGTTTATTCTAAAAGCAGAGATGCCACGGGCCTCCCAGACCTGTTGAATCAGACTCTGCAATTTAACAAGATTCGTATGCGTGTAAGTCTGATAAGCACTGCTCTACATAGCCCACGGGCTCCCGGGCCTGACCCTGAACTAGAATTACCTGGGGGAGATCTTCAAACATACTTGTGCTCGAGCCCCATCTCCAGAGACTTGGATCTACGGATTTAGGATGAGCCTAGGCCTGGGTGTCCCTTAAAAGCCCCAGAGCGGGTTCTGCTCTGCAGCCATGGCTGTGAACCTGGGCTCTAGCCGCCACCTTCAGGTGGGAGAAGAGCTCCTGTCGTGGCAGCCGTTGTGAAGCTGCCATAGGGAGAGCTTGAAAACGTGGCCACAAAGCTGCAAGGTCCTCACTAGCCTCTGAGAAGGGCTGGGGCAAGGACAGCTCTCCCTGGGGCCCACAGATCTGCTTCCTTCCCACCCCTCTCTTCCTCCTTGCCTTGGCCTCCCATTCTGTCTTTACATTCTCTTTCTCACTCCCTGCATGATCTGTATTAGCTAATGTAAAAAAGACTGTCCCCACGAGCATGTCATTTCCATACGAGCATGTCATTTCCATACGCAAAGTACTTTAACATACAATCTCACTAGATAACATGAACGGGAGAACGATTAAAGGCCCTTCGATTTATCTAACAAGTTACCTGGCCCTGATATGTCATTGAAAATGACAGGTGAATTGAGTGGGTTGGATTTTTCTCTCTCTAATTCAAAACCAATACCAACTAGTGGTATTGCAATCGGCCCTCTGCAGGCCCGCCTTCCCTGCAACACCTAAGAGCTTGACCCTACACAGAAGAGTGAGTTGCTCGCTCTGTTGCAGGGGACATGTCTATGCAACGTGCCTTCTGAGAGCACACTTAGCATGTACACATTAGATTACGTAGTCTTCTGGGACAGTTTGGCCAGTCCAAACGGCTTTGCCAACTAATAAAAGCCATTAGCACTGAACTTCAAAAGCATTAGGCTAAGTGAAAGAAGACAGACGCATAAGACCACCTATCGTAGGATTCCATTTGTATGAAATGCCCATGAAGACAGAAGGTAAATTAGCTGTTACCTGAGGCTGGGGGTGGGGGGGCACAGAAACTGCAAATGGGCACTGAGGAGTTTATGTGGGGGGGGGCGGCAAAAACATTCTAAAATTAGATTATGGCCGTGGCTGCACAATTCTATAAATACACCCCACACCGTTGAGTTGTCCTATAAAATGGACAAATTCCATGGTATGTAAATCATACTTCAATAAAGCTCCTTAAAAAGTAACAACGTTCAGTATTTCTCCACCTGAGAATATGCTTTTCCACCCTCCTCCCCCTCTAATAATACACAGTGAAGAGGAGAGAGCACACCAATGTTCGTACAGACTCATCTAAGGAAAAAAATGTGTTTACATCACATGGGGCTCGAGAGCACTTTTATTAGCCTTAAAGTACTGTTAGGTCCAGCCAGGCAAGAAGAAGAAGGAAAAGAAAAGAAAACGAGGAAAGTTTAAAAAGAGAAGAAATGAAAACTAGTGTATGTTGTTAAAAATAGCCACCCTGGGAAGCTCCTGGCCCTGGGAGGGTGGGGGGCAGAGCTGCGGGAAAGGGTTAACCCCGCGGGCGCCGACATCTGGCGGGAGCGAGGGCGTTGGCAGAGCCCGGTCCGCCCGTACCAGTCTGTACAGGGGAGCTGTCCCGCCTGCTGATTTATCCTTCCCTAATGTCACGGGGATGGGATGTTGAAATTGTGGCTAGAATGTGAAATACGAAAAACATGAAGATTATGATTTAGCGTCTGGGGAAGATCAACGTGCGCTGGAGAACAGCTTGTAAATGGGAGGCATCCTTGGCAACGGTCTGTGGTTTTCAGGACTCGGGGAAAGCGAGCTCTCGGGGCCGGGGCCGCCGGAGTGACCTTGTGCTAGAACAGACAGAGGCAAAGATGGAATTCGAAAGGGCAAAACCGGCTCTGTGCTGTGATGGAGATCCTGCCGGCGTTCGCCAGGAGGGCCAAAGTAAAGTTTAATTAAACAGAGCTCTGATGTTGAAGGGTAAATAAAACCATGTGAGGTGTAAACAGCTTAAATCAGTGATTCAAATGACACCTGCGGGTGTCTAGACATGAGCCGCATCCCGATAATTTGTAGTCTCCGAGAAGTGCAGATGAGTAGGATAATATCCCCAAATTTTGCTCATTAAAAGAAATAATAGCTTGAATTTTAAGGAGGTGCTAAATAAGGGACCTAAACGCTAGCATGGTTTTAACAGTTACACGTGGAGGGAAAGGAGTTCACAAAAGAAATGCAAAATTACATGTGTGTATGTGTTGCACATGGTTGCAGGGGATGCCTTTCAGGTCTGAGAAAAATCACTGGGAAAGATAGAACAATTACTGATGGGACAAAATAAAAGAGCTCTCGTAAAGGGCCTAAAATCCACCAAAAAAAAAAAAAAAACACCAAAAACCCAAACACTACATGTGTGCAAATCCTGCATCAAAAATGTGGAGGATGCCTCCTTCGTGTGTCTTCTTTCTTCCCGACTCGAGTTTACATATCGTGTTGGAGATTTTTGCATTTCCCACTTGTCAGCATGCCCGCGTTTCCCGGGGGGAGGGGGAGATAAATGCAGTTTTCACGCTGTGTGTTGGTTATAGAAATGAGCGTTGACAATGTTCCCTCAATGCTCATGGTGTATTTTAATTACTTCCTGTCATACCGAATGCTTCTGCCGTGTGGATTGTAAGAATTGGCCTCAAGACATGGGCGTGCTACACTGACAGTTAAGTAGGACAGTCTGACTACTAAGTCTTAACTATTCATTCACTTGTTCACTCGTTTGTTCGTTCATCCAGAAAAGGCAGCCGCCCCAGGCACTGTACGAAAATGGACAAGTTGGACCCTGCCTTCAGAAAGCACCCAGTCTGCCCAGTGGAATGACGTGGGAAACTGTGTGTGTGTGTGTGTGTGTGTGTGTGTGTGTGTTGCTGGGGAGGGGTTGTTCCCAACCCACTTTGCAACAATAGATGGGGAAAATAACTATGAAGGAATACTTTTTCTGTCCGGCAAGATTGGGCAGTGGGACTTTGCCCAGAAATCAGTGGTTTGGACAACAGAGAGTAATCGCTCTTCAGAACCAATTAAAAAACTACGAAGAGAATGTCTGTGGGGAATCACCCCAAACCATAGGGCTCACTCCCCCGCCGGCCTTGATCTCACTGGGTCATGCCGACCCTCAGTTGCAGTCACCTTGGCACAGGGAGCCAGCAGCCTGTGATTTTTTTGGTCTGTTAATCATATATCACAGTTTGACAGTTGTTGCTGTTTGATTTGAAGAAGGTCCGCTGACCTCCCAAATTGTGCTTCTTTGTAAAAGGAGGGGTAGACCACACGAGATATTCTTCAAGGGCCTTTTCTGGTTCTCGTAGTGCACCTTCCGTGTTGTGCCGTCAGCACGGTCCTTGGCCGTGACAGTGTGGGACTTCTGCCGTCACACCGGTGCCCAAGGCCCCACGCACAGACTGGGAAGGAGATTCTGCAAAGCTCTTGGGGGTTTCCAGGGCATGAACCACACAGCATGGCCTCAGGAGCTTCTGAGGACCATCCTTCGGGGTTTTTTTTTTCCTTTTCTTTTCTTTTTCTCTGTTTTATTTTTCTTCTTTTTTCTTTTCTTTCACTTTCTTTTTCTTTCTTTTTTTTCCTTCTTTTTTTGCTTGTTTGTGTTTTTAGTCATCATCTGGACGACTGAAGTCCCTTAATCTTACCTCTGGATGAGTGGACTGGGACTACGTATTTACCTGCCTGCTAGGGTGCTCGTATGTCTGTGACAGAGTGAAATTTCCCCATCGTGTGCCCCAAACTTCCAGAACAATGGCACCAAACACAGGGTGCTTTTCTTTGCATCATCTAGTCTTGTGTCATCCCTAAAATGGATGCCTAGGAGTTCAGCAAACACTTGTAAGTGCCTGCACCGATCCAGGCCCCGAGTGGGGTGCTGGAGATACAGAGAGGAGACGCCTGTTCCTGCTGGGGTGGGCTCGGCCAGTGTCCGCAGCTCCCTGGGAGAACGTCATCGCAGAGCCCACCGGCCTCATGACACTCACTCACGGATTTGTAGGATTTTTTTTTTTCCCAGATAAGGACCTAAACATGAAATCCCACTGTCCTTATATGAGGAAAGAAAACACAGGTGATATTGCCCCTACTCACGCCCTCTCCAGATACGTTACCATCCAAGAGTGGCTGTTGTCCTCGGTCATAAATGTAATTCATGTTAATTGTAGGAAATTTGAAAAAATACAGAAAAGGAGAAAGAAGGATCACCCATCAGCGTGAGTTTCCCCACTTTAGATGCAACTACTGGCAGCATTTTGGCCTGTTTCCCTCTGGTCCGTATTCCACAAATTCTGAGACCCTGCGCCAGGCACGGTGTTGGGCGCCAGGCCAACGAAGGACCCCATACAGCCTGACAACTCATAACCTAGCGACAGAGAGACCCTCGCTGAGTGTGGTGACCTGGAAGCCCCCGTGGGAGGGACCTGACCTCGGGGCACCTGCTGAGACCCTGGGTTTAGCAAAGGGTTTCCAGCGGAAGAGATGAGTAAGGCAAGACCTGAAGACTCAAGGGAAGTTGTGCATGAGAGGGGAGGGGGGGGCGTGGAGGGGGGAGTCGTGAGTGAAATGCGAGTGTAGAATGGCAGTGGGGCAGAGGGCAGGGGTCCCCAGGAGCGGGGCTGACGCCAGACGCTGCTGGGGCGATAAGCCAGGCCCTGCCATGCAGGGTGTCTGTCACTATTCTCTAACTACGAGACCGGATCCCGCTTCTGTTTTTGTTTTGAGACTTGATTCTGTAGCATAACCTGTTTCACATTATTATCCACTGTTTTAATGGATAGATAGTATTCCCCTCAGTGGATGAGGCATCATTTACTTGATTTAAAACAAGGGCGAGAGAGAGAGGACTTGTTTTTCTGAGTCTCACGTTCCCCTCCCTCTTAGTTCTCCAGGGTCTTCCAATTGTGGCAAATTGGAAAATTCTAAGTAGGGTGGATGGATAAATGTTCTTTTATTCCATATCAGAATTTGAACGATCGACCAGAACCCACCACCTGACTTCTGCCTGCAGAGGTTAGACTTCCTTCTGGAGAGTCAACATAGCTTTCATTGCCTCCGTCTAGTGACCCGCTCAAGCATCCAGAGAAGATAAATTCACAGGACCAGTTTCTAGGGAGCACCGAGTCCCTCCTTCCTCCCTCTGCTGGGCTGCGAGCATGCCCACCTTCCTTGCCCTCCTCTGAAGAAATAGAAGATCAAAGGCTGTTGACAATACAGCAACCTTTCAGTAAAGGAAAAGCTTTAGGAGAAAAAGAAAATCTCAGTTCAAAAACAAGGTACGCCGAAACTCACTCCTTCATCCCTCTTAACCCCAGAGAAGCAACAAGCCCTCATTCCTACATTCATTTATTCAGCAAGCACTTTGTCGAGGCTGCCTGGCCTCTGAGTCTGGAATAGAGGCCGACACCTCTGTGCTGCCTTGCGGACCTCACTGTTGAGGACAAGTCTGATGTTCAACAAAGAAACATCAATAAGCATTTTATTTCCTACAGCGGTAGGTCGGTGCTGTAAGGAAAACATATGTGAAGGAGAAAGCAGAGAGAAGCAGGGCCCGTTTAGGGAACTGGAAGGAGGCCGTGAGGCCAGAGCACAAGGAGAGGGTGGCGGAATGCTGGTTAGATGAATAAAAGAGATCTTCTCCTCTGTTCCTCTTTTCTCCCTTGGCATGGCCAGAGACATCTTACGAGAGACTTTGCCCATTTGGAAACCTAACAGGCTCATCTTCAGACTGGGTGGGCTTGGCATTGGGGTCGGGAAACAAGTCATACCACCTTCAATTCATGCAACTTCTTCCTTCCTTTGGTCTTTGAGGCCCTGAGGGTCCGTAACCTGGTGAGGAAGGCAGCCCCCAGGACTATTAAAATACTAAAAGCATACATGAATGAAGTTCTGTTTATGTGCGTGCAATTTATGTACGGCTCATTGATTTTCCTTCTGTTGATTGTTCTTAAAAAGTATCTGAAGATAGAATGCTCTCATGAGCACAGAGGCTAGTATTAATGCTATGTTCAACACCCGCACATTCTCAGAAAAGTAAGGTTAGCTTTAGACCAAGTTATTGATTTATTCTGCCCACCCGAATCCGCTGGAGCTCTCTGAGTTACAAGTTGGCTTGAGCAGAAAGGGAGTTTGTTGGCTTGTGTTCCTGGACTGTCCTGGCGGAGTCAGGCTAAGTGGCCAGCGCACCTTGATGCCGGCAGGGCCTAAATGATCTATTTGACTCAGCCCAGCTCCCTCTTGCAAGCTGATTCTGTTCTTAGACAACATCACCCCGCGGGGCCAGAAGCTACGGCAGCTCAGTTTTATGCAGCAGGGTGGAAAGAGAGCTGAAGACGGTCAGTGCCCACCCTGGGAGTGGGGGAGGGAAGGGAGACCCGCCCAAAGCACTAAGGCTGAGACCAGGCGAGGCAGGGGCCCCATAGAAAGAGCAAGGTACTGGACTTCTTATTTAATCCAAGAAAGGGAAATAGGCCTAAGAGTCTCATCCCCCCCCCAAAAAAATCACTATCCCTCAACCCTAACTTTTGATAGGACCCATTTACATGACTTGAAAGAAGGAAAACTTACGGAGCAGAAGGGCTAGAAAGCCAGCAAAGTTTGATCTAGTTTGATACTCTTGGCAAGATCAAATCCAGGCAGATGAAAGTGTGTAAATGTTTCCAGGGAAAGAATAAAAGTCGTGGGCCCGAGCTCTAATGATTCTAACCCTTAACATCACCCCTTGGCCCCTCCTTCTGGCCAGGCCGTCCGCAGAGGAAGAAACAGATTCTATTTTCATTTTCTCCGGGATAAATTCTGTTCTTTCCTGCTTCTAAGGCTTCAAATTCCACCATAACATTTTAGATTCTCATCGTTTTATTGTTATGTCATCCGACTTCCTTCCTATGTTTCTTTCATCTTAATTCCGGTTTTGTGTCTTGAAAGCATTCCTGAATTTTATAGGGAGAATAAAGCGGATGCCATGTGAAATGTATTTTTTTTTGCAGTAAATATTTTTTCAGAAGTGTGTTCTTGGCCTCCCACCTCCAAGTTCCTCAGCCTCTCCGAGCCTCCATGTACACATCCGTAAAATGGGCAGTGATACTAAGAGGTCTCCTGGGGTTTTTTGTGAAGACGAAACCACTTAGAACTTTGTTTCTGGCATTTAGTCGCTTATAACAAATGTTAGCTGCTGCTGCTAGAATTATGATGATTAATTGCAATGACCATTATCAGTATTTTATAGACTGTCCATAGACTCTCCTGCCCTTTGGGTACCTCTCACCCTTGCACAATCAGACTTATTTGAGACCTATTTCCCCACTGCCCCTTGGCCTTGGTATTGTTATTTCACTTGGTTTGCTACGTGATTTTAACACAGGGGATCTGTTCAGTGGCCTCGCCACCCAGGGATTTGGAGAGAGAGCAGGGATTCTTGCAAAGTGCCTGTTTCCACCAGTAGATTCTGGGCCCTGGTCTTAGTGCATAAACGGCCCTCCCTCCTGCTGTCACTCTGAGCCTCTCCCTGGACCCCCAACCCTGGCACAACACTGGTGCCTCCAGGGGCCTGAGGCTGAATGAGGCCCCCTTTGCAGGAGACCTTCCAGCTCAGCAGCCCTTAAGTTTACCTGATTTGCCTCCAGGGGCTTCTGCCGGGACATTTGCTGTTTAGAAGGTACCTTGCCTCCCCATCCATCAAGCCTCAAGCTTAGTGCTGCCTCCAAGCCAAGGCCCCAGCCCTGCGTCTTCCTCTCCCTCCACCTTCTGCCTCTTTCAACTAGAAGACATTCGTGATGTCCAGCATCTGCCCCACGTCTCCCCTGAGGTCTGGCTCCTTTTTCAGGAAGCATGGATCGTTACAGGTTGAATTTGGGCACTTTTTTTTTTTCATTTTGTACCATTTATTCTCAATCTAACAGAAACTCTTTGGTTTGGCACCCTTACCCAGCTTCTAGCATGAATGCAGACTTCCCCATTTTTACGGATGTTCCGTAATGTAACAGTTGTAAAGAGGGGGCCTGGGTACCCGAAAAGCTGAGTGTGCTGTGTTCTGCTCCTTCAACCTGGAATTTTTCTTAAGTGAAGTATTGCAACTTTGAAACGCAGCCTCTCTCCCTGCTTGAGATTGGAAAGAGGACAATATTTCATATTTTTTGCAAAATGTTTCAAATGTTGGAGCCTCAATAACATCCGCTTCCTGGCACCACGCGGGGAAAATGGGGGACGCGGTAATGAGCAAACGCCTCCTGGGGAAAAGAGTGAGTGGTTTCTCCCCGGTGATGCAGGGTCTGAGCACGCCAGGGCTTCTGAGCAAGGCTGCCATCAAGGGCTCTGACTTGCCCGCCCCATGAGCCAAAGCCTGCCCTAGCCCCAGCCGTTTACTATGCACAGACAAAAAAGGAAATGCATGAGCAGAGAGAATGTCAAGTGTATGGCCACTGCCCAGAAGCAGAGCCAGAATCTCCTGGCACTCTCGGAGGCTTCTCCTTGGCTTGTCCTCATTGATGAGGGTGGAGCCCCACCAGGTAAACCAACCCGACCAAGTCTCCGTGTGCAAGCCCGTGGCTGGCTGACGGAAGCTTGTCCTTGCAGGGTTGTTTGTGGCTTCTCTCAGCTGGAATGAGGATGCCCATTGTCCCCAAGCCAGGTTTGCAGGCAAAGTTCCTGTCCTGTGCAGAGGCACAATTTGCAGCTTCCCTGGGGAAGAGAGGGAGGGGGAGGGGTTGCACGGGGCTCTCTCCAAACCATGTCACCTTCTTTTCTCCTACGAGTCCCAGCCAGCCAGCCTGCCTTGCCTATGCTCTTTGCTGGAGAAGGCTCTAGGGAGCCACACGACTAGGATGTGGCTTCATAGTGTCCCTTAGGACCCAAGAACAGACAGCTCCTTCTGACTTTGATTCAGAGCAGATTAGGACAGATGACCATATCTTGCCCACCTTCAGGCTGGCCATGCTGTTTGGGGAGGTGGGCGCTGGAAGGGGGGGGCAGTGTGAGCAGAGGCCTGTGATGTTCAGGAAATTCCAAAGGACAAGGTTGGAGCCCTGGTTCCTTTGTTAACCAGCAGGGTGGGCTTCCTTCCCCCCTCCACTACTCTCTCCTCCAGAGTGAAATGGGGACTGGACAAGACAATTTCTACAGCCCTTTACGGCTCTGAAAGATAGGGCAGTGAACATAAACTCAGACCGCAGCTACCTAAAAGTCGCTGTTCCAAAGGGAGAGAGGGAAAGGAGGCACCATTGAAAGGTGAGAGACATCTCTTCGGCTTGTCTGACGACCCTGGCAGAGTGAGCACCTCCTTTATGGTGCTGGGCATGATCTCAGGGCTGGACAGCAGCATGGAGTCCGGGTTCTCTTTGTTCTGGTAGGAAACCTGAAGTTTACTTAATTTACGTAAATTCAGGGACCATCCCTCACCTGCCACTATGTGTAAGGTACCATGTGGAAGATACAGAAAAGTAGAAAATACAATCTCCATCCTTAAGGTGATTTCTAGCTGATCTGAGCTTCTTTCAGTTACTCAGTGCTCTTGTTTTTTTCTTGTTTACTTCCAGGCCTTTGCACATGCTGTGCCGTCAGCCTGAAATGTTCTGTTTATCCCCCATGCTGTGTACAGTTGTGCAGGTTGCAGACTGCATAATTCTTGATCTATTTACACGGGTGTGAATGGTGCCCTCAGAAATGTGCAGTCCGCAACCTGTACGACTACATAGCATGGCTTTGACTGTCATCTCACCCCATTTCTCCTATCTGGGGTTAGCTCACAGTCATCTCGGCTTTTGGCTTGCTTAGTCATTTCTTCCTTCCTTTCTTTCTTTCTTCCTTCCTTTTTTTCTTTCTGTCCTTCCTCCTTTCCTACTTCCCTCCCTCCCTTTCTTCCTGCCCCTCACATTTATGGAGCACTTACTATACATCAGGACCTGGGCTAGGAGCTGGATATACCGCTGTAAAACAGATAGGGTCCCTACCCTTGTGGAGCTCACTATTCTTGTGGAGTATTTATACTATTCTTCCTCTGTCTTCCCAGTCTGCGCCCGTGAAAGCATCACGTGCCTGCTGATTGACTGACTGATGGATGAATGGCTCTGACTTGGGGACCTCCTGCTCTAGAACACAGGGCCTCTGGTCTGGGGGGAGTCTGAGGAGGGCAGGAGCGGCTGAGGAGACCAACCTGAAGCCTACTTAGCTAGAGCACCCCTCCCTCCAGCTTCCTGTCCTTGGGAGCACCCTGGGGCATTTGTGAAGCTCATTAGTGCAGCAACGATTAATATGAGGCCCAGAGCAGGACTTCCCCCGCCAGGGAGGCCGCAAAGTTCCAGAACATCCCAGGGAGGAATGGAGCACCACCCAGGCCTGCTTCCCCGGGCTGCAAAACAATTGCTAATGAGTCCTCTCCAGGGGAGGGTGAAGTCACCTGCAAGGAGGCCGCTAAGCCTCAGGTGTTCTCCACGAGGCTTAAAATAGCCGGGCTCCCTCCACAAACACCTTCCAACACTGTTTAGGATGGCCAATGCCAGGAAACTAATGAATCTGAGCTTAGTGAATTAATTGTTGATGATATAATATGAATAGTGCGCTTCCTGTTCGTCAGTCTCTACAGAAATTAATTAGCCCCGCTTGGCAGCAAGCAGGATCAAATTTTCAACTTAATTTATGAATTTGGCCAAATTGTCTATGGGAAGCCTTGCCTGGAGGACCTTCCGAAGCTGCTTCGTGTCCAGACAGGCCTTGCCTTTCATAGAAGACATGACTGCGAAGAGCCCCAACGAGAGCAGAGGGGAGGGGAGGCGGGTGGGGGGGAGGGAAGCGGGGAGGGTCACGCTTTGATTGCAAGGCTCCAAGCAGACTCCACGTTCCCACGTTCCCGGCTCAGCCCTCCCCTGCTCCCCACTCGCCCGGGGAAGGTCTGTTAGCTGCGTGGAGGGGGGGATGGCTCAGCAGTGGGGCTGACTTGGGATCTAATTATTCTGAGCTGTGTGCACTCACTCAAACTGCAGCATGATGTGAAAGAAAATACTATGAGAGGTGGGTTGGGGTTTTGGGGGGGTTTTTTTAGGGGGGACTATTGTAAAGTAGGAAGCAGGGCACTTCTTGGGCCTGGGAGACCCATCTGAGGACCTGGCTGTCATGAGGTGTGAATGAGCACCACGGTCCTGTCTGCTTCACGATAGAGCCCAGAGGAACTCAGCTTTCGTCACCTGGGGGTGGGGGGGGGTCAGGCTCTGGCTGCAGCTGGTGCCTACAGGAATCCCAAGCAGGCTGCCCCCCTGGGCAGCTGAGCACCGGATGCAAACCTGTAAGCAGACTGCCAGATGATGCCAGGCTCGGAAACATTTCCGGGACGTGAATGCGTGTCTGCGTGTGTCTGTGCTCGTGTCCCTGAAACACCCGTTTTCTCAGGGAAGAGCCTGTGAAGCACGGAGTTAAAACAGGCGTGAGGAGGATGAGGACAAGGGGATGCGCTGCAATCTAAACCAAACACTTCCAGGCAGGCTCAGCAGTCAGGAAAGGACTAGAGCCCCCATGGTCATTTCCACTACTCAGAATGGGGCAGTGGTCGTCCACGCCGTGGCTGCACGCTGTTCTAGGCGTGGGCGATACGGCAGGGAACACGTTCTCAAGGCCACGCTCCCGTGAAGCTTGTTTTCTATGATGAGCCCCAGACACAAGCTGTCAGCATCTGGTTTCGGATTCTGTTGAAGCTTAGACTTGTTAACATTTTATTATGGGCCATGTGACTGAATTCTGGGTTCCGTGCTAGTTTCTGTTTTTAAAGCGAAACGCACATTGCCTATGAGGCACGTGCAACGTCACCTCCTAGCGCGCGTGGCCCTTTAAGTCCATGTCTGTACAGATGCTCTCAAAGGTAGTCCCAGCAGGTCGTGATCTTCGAAAGGGAGCCAGAATCGGCAACCATTTCAAGACATAGGAAGCCAGGGAAGGAAGCCTGTTTGCCGATGACGTTGGCCGTTTGTAGGTGTCCCTGGTAGGTTTGATTCTTGACTGAGAAGCATGTCAGGTCCAGCTGCGTGGAAGGACTCACCTGCTGCTACAGTCGGAAGAAGCCTATTCAGTGGAGGCTGTTGGAACCCGAGCGAGTGCCTACCTCCTCCCCGTAGGCGTTCGCAGCTGCAACCAGACTACCCTTCCCTTTAGGAATTTGTGATGTTATTACCAGCTCACTCTGTGACCTCAGGCTGTGTCTGCCCTTTGTTTACCTTTGTTCTCCAACTGCCAGGTATATAATTCCACAGGTTCTCTCAGGTTGCTCCTTGGGAGAAGGTAGATTGCATAAACAAAGGTGTGTGTAGGGACAGCTCCAGCCCAAGAGCCGGGCGAAGCAGACGGATGTGCTGGAGAACTGAAGCATGGCCTCCCTCTAGCCCGGCGTCCCCGCTGCACCAAGGCTTTTCAGTAGCAAATGCCCTTCGCTTTTCTCATCCCTGGCCTTTATCCACCTGTTGCCCCCTTCTCAAACTAAATACCACACAGGCCCCGCTCACACGCTAGCCCACCTCCGTAGGGCTGCCCACACTGCTCTTGAAATGACCCCCCCTGCAAATTTCCCAGTCCCCAAAGAATACCTGTGCATTCTTCATCTTTTTGTGTCCCCCATCATCGTCACACTACAGAGACTCCATATGTGTCTATTCCATGTCTCTTCCACTCTGGGAACATTTGAGACCAATGACTGTTTATAGACTATGATGAGATTTAAAGAAAGAGGTCTTGCTCTTAAATCCGGTTGTGCTGAATATCCTCCATTTTTTTCTTTACTGAAAGCAAATACGCAGCTATTCTCCTTGGTGCCCAGCCCCCAGAAATGTGGTTCAGTATGGTCCTTCCACCTCGTGCCCTCATGCTGTCTGCTGTGTATATATTATACAGCATAGAAGGTGGAGACCTTGGGTCGACAGCAAGGGTCAGGAGACCAGAGTTCGAATCTTGGCGGAGGGCCCCTGCACTGGCTGCAGTTTGCTCAGTGCCAGACTAGAAATAATAGTATCTGTTTTGCCCACCTCCAGGATGGCTGTGAAAGTTCAATGACACGGTACAGGTGCAGGTGCTTTAAAACAGTCACCCCCCCACCCCAGGGCACCTGGGTGGATCCGACTATTGAGCGTCCGACTCTTGGTTTCGGCTCAGGTCATGATCTCGGCGTCCTTGGATCAAGTCCCACGTCAGGCTCTGTGCTCAGCGTGGAGTCTGTTGGAGATTGTCTCCCTCTCCCTCTGCTCCTCCCCCTGCTTCCGCTTGCGCTATGTCTCAAAAAAATGAATAAAATCTTTAAGAAAATAAAATGGTCACCCAGGTGCGTTCACTGTCAGAGATCCTCCGAGCTGCACAGTACCACATGTGTGTATCTATCACGCTTTGCAGTGACGTTCTTCGCAAATTCATGCTTTGCACAGACATTTCCAGTTATATTGTTATTAAACTGTTGAGGGAAAAGATGAAAGAACACATTAAAGTTGGCTGTAAGTCATTAACACGGTCCTGGATACATGTTGAGTTTGTATGGGATCTAGCCATTTCAGTGCCTAGGGACAATGCCACATTTGGTTAATTATTACTTCATGATCTCAGTGTTTTAGTTTTACCATGGTCAAATACAAAAGATCCACTTTTTGGTAATCTGGAGACTTGTGCTGGAAGTAAAATTTAGGAGCTCTCTGTGGGAAATTAAGTGCTCTAGTGAAAGTGACTTTTCTTACTCATACACATTTTATCTTTGAAATAATAACTGGGATCTAGGAGCTACTGTAATTGTTTGGGTTGCAAAAATGAACTATTGGGACTTCATCAAAATAAAGAACTTTTGCACAGCAGAGGAAACAGTCAACGAAACCAAAAGACAACCAACAGAATGGGAGAAAATACTTGCAAATGTCTTATCAGATAAAGGGCTAGTATCCAAGATCTACAAATAACCTATCAAACTCCACACCCAAAGAACAAATAATCCAATCAAGAAATGGGCAAAAGACATGAACAGACACTTCTCCAAAGAAGACATACAAATGGCCAACAGACACGTGAAAAAATGCTCCACATCACTCCACATCAGGGAAATACAGATCAAAAACACAATGAGATCCCACCTCACACGTCAGAACGGCTAAAATTAACAAGTCAGGAAACAACAGATGTTGGCGAGGATGAGGAGAAAGGGGAACCCTCTTATATTGTTTGTGGGAATGCAAGCTGGTGCAGACACTCTGAAAAATAGTGGAGGTTCCTCAAAGGTTGAAAATAGAGCTACCCTATGATCCAGCAATTGCACTACTAGGGGTTTACCCCAAAGTTACAAATATAGTGATGAATAATGCAGTAAAGGACACCGCGTGACCTGTGAGGGACTGAATGTGTCCCCCAAAGTTGTGCACTGCAGCCCTAACCCCCGGTGTGATGGAATGGGGAGGTGGGGCCTTTGGGAGGTGACACCAGAGCTCTCTTCCCACCCCGTGTGGGCTCAACCAGAAGGCAGCCATGTGCAGGCCAGAAAGAGACTGCTCACCAGACACTGAGCCCTGCCAGACCTCCAGCCTCCGGAAGTGTGAATGTCAGACTTTGGCCTCCAGCACTGTGTAAGTCCCACCACAGAGCAGACTGCCAACCGCCACGCAATTCTTCTAGCATCCTGGCCTCTTGGCTCCTTGACCTCTTGTTTCCTGGGAACTTGACCTCCATGTCTAAACCACCCAGTGCCGTGGCCACCCCCTGGGCCAGTGACTGTCGGCCCTGACTGCACGTCAGACTCACCTAGGAAGCCTGGATTTTGCCACAGCCCGCTAGAATCAGAATATTCCTCAAGGACCTGGATGGAAAAGTCCCTGGGGCAGGGGATTTCACAGAGGTAAACACATTGAAGTACATTCAAATAAATAAAAAGACAACCTCGTAGAAAAATGGGCAAAGCAGAAGCTCCTGGGTGGCTCAGTCAGTGAAGCGTCTGCCTTCAGCTCAGGTCATGATCTCAGGGTCCTGGGATCGAGTGCCGCACCGGGCTCCCTGCTCAGGGGGGAGTCTGCTTCTCCCTCTGCCTGCCACTTCCCCTGCTTGTGCTCTCTCGCTCTCTGTCAAATAAATAAATAAAATCTTTTTCAAAAAATGGGCAAAGCATATAAACAAGCAGAAATAGAAGACATACAGATGACTAATAAATGTGTAGAGAAACGTTTAACCCAGCTAGGGGTCAGGGAAATGTAAAGATTTTCTTTAAAGATTATTATTTTGGCAAAAATCAAGAAGACTGATAATATCTAGTGTTAGTAAAAGTGGAGGGCACATTCTCATAAAGTCTTCTAACATATATAGACTCAGATCCAGAAATGTCATTTCTGATTATGTGTCTTATACAAACAACCACGTAGGTAGATAACTATTTACACTCAAGTACATAAAGCTGGTCTTTAGAGCACTATTTGCAATAGTGGTAAAGTTCAGTAATTACAGGAGAGTTCAATAATTGTGACACTTGCACAGAGGAAAAATTATCCAGCTACCAAAAGAATGGGGAAGATGTATAAATACATGGGAGATAAGTTTCTATACACACACGTATCGATCATATGGAGGAAATAAAGCAAATTTCAGAGTAATATGGTCTCTCATTCTTGTTCAAAAACTCTTCTCACTACACATAGAGGTATATTTACAGCAGCATAGAAGACTGTCTTAAAGATCTTTTAACAGTAATTACCCTTAGGTAATTGGAAAGGAGAGTGGGGACTTTTGCATTTTACTTTATATTTTGTGGCTGTTTTTACAATAAACACATATGCATTATTTTTGTAATGTAAATAGTCTGGTGTGAGTTCAAACAGAAGCTTTTTAAAGAAAAGCCTTCTGTGCCAGGAAGCTGGGGCCGTTTCAGGGCCATGTCTTTACCATCATTTACACTTAAAAAAAAAAAAATTCTTCTCAGGGAATCTCACAACTAGGAATATTTTGGTAAAGGGGGCTGGTTTCTTCGTGTTCTCGCATTTTTCTCGTCGGATTTGGAAGAGACTGCTGTGCAGGTGACTAATTGCCGGTAGAGAAATTCCCACCCTGGCTGTTTTGTCATCGATGTTTCTGTTACGCAGGTGTCAGGAGATTCTTCTGTCATCAAAAAATGAGAAGGATAATGACACTATCAACATGGCCAGACCCGGGGAGTAACGCATGCACGCCACAGAGCTGGAGACCCGTGTTCTAAGCGTGACGTTTCCCATGTCAGAGAGGATACAGAGAAACCAGAGATGATGCTAGGGTCGTACATAGGTCTCACCTCACAAACACGTGCCAGCCATCGACTGTGGTGTTTGGGGATAAGGTTGTGAAGAACCCAAGGCCATATTGTGGCTCAACTGGAAAGTTCTCCAGATCAACCGTTGAGGTCTGCAAGGACGCAGGAAGGGAGGGTGGAGACAGGCGTGGTGAAATACCCACAGGAAAGAAGCAAGAATTAAGAATGACCAAAGTTCATCACTAGGGTGAAAAATGTGGTGTTTATTTCTTTTCCATTTTTCTACATAAAGAACAAGCAAAGCCTATCCCGCTGTCATGACTCTAACTTAGAGTTCACAACAGTAATCAAATGACTTCTCTACGACCATACGGTCCAACGCCATGGTGTAGAGAGGCAGATATTCGAGTTCTTGAAACAGCCACGTGCAACTTGAAAACACTGATCTGAGCTAATATCGAATTCCGGTTCTCTTAATAAAGAGTTGTTCAGAAATTCTCATTAACTGGCTGATGAAAATGTTCATGGCTCTTGGTGCCAACTTAAGCAATATATATTTATTTTTACCGAGTCCAAATTCCAAAAGAAAGGAAAGGATAGGAATGGTTTTCCCTCCAGAGAGCAGGAGATGGTGGTCTGGGATACGTACAGCAAGTTACTTGCTCAAGAAAGCATTTTCCATATGCCGTACACCAGTTAGATTAACCTGGATGACGATTCAAAAACCCTTAGAGTCAAATCTCATTGCGGTCAATCCTTGCTCGCGTCAGCACCTGGAGGAGAGGAATTTTGACTGGGTGAAGAAGCAAGAGAGGTTTCAGCCTACCATTGTGACCCCCTTGACCACCCCTTTCCTGCATTGCCCTTACGCTCGAAGCGTGCCGCGCTTACCATCTCCAGACCTCGATGTCAGCTCCCTGATGCATTCCCAGGCTTCCAGGTCTTGGCGTGTACTCTTCCCTCTACCTAGAACTCCTTCTATCCTTTCTCTACTGCCCCTTCCTACTTCACTCAACTTCTCAGCAAAGTCTGCCTGATTCCCCCAAGTGTGAAGGACCCTATTAGGAAACAGAACACTTACCTTGTTTTCCCCTAATTTTTTCCACTGCTTCCCAGACACTTTCTTGATGCCTCTGTTACACCCCCTCATCACAATTGGATTAACATGAGTAGCTGTGTGCAAAGAACACACACCCCCCACCCCCCACCCAGAGGGCAAGCTTCTCCATGTCAAGAGCATGTCTCCATCCTTGTATCATCCGTACACCTGCCTCTTCCATATTACACTAGGTGTGGGCCAGTGCAATACCCATAGAGTTTCTCGATATGGGGGGTAGGGGGGTGGATTCTAAAATATATCCTCAGCAAATGCAAGGGGCCAGCTAGGGTTTGGTTTCTCTGTAATCAAAGAGGTCACAAGGGAAACATTTTGACAGATTTAAATATGTGAAGGGAAAAAAATCTTGGGAATAAAATAGCATAGATTTTAAAAGAAAGCCATTTGAAAGTAGTTATAGACTCAATTTTGGAAATACAGACCTCTGTCGAATAAGTAGTACATTAGCAATTTTTATAGGAAACAACGTTTTGGAACAAGTGTGGAAAGCAACTCAGCTTAGGTAGATAGCTATTACAGTTAGCATTGCAGAAGCTGATCGAATATCTTTATGAAGTGTTGAGTAAATATATATCATGCTATAGGTAGAATTTATGCAGAAAGGACATATTACAAGGGTACATGCTCAAAAATAAGAATTAAAACAGCAGTATGTTGGAAGAATGAGATTGTAGGTAATTAATTGTTTTTCCTTGTTACTATTGGTGATATATGAGTAAAACTGGGGAAAGTGAAAAATCTCACCGAAAACATTATCAGTTAACCACACCTGTGATTCAGGCTCTTGGTTGAACAATGTAAAGACGGTAGTTTTTTCCCACCTGGGGTCAGCTTCCTCTTAATCTTTTGAATTTCGTATCATCATATTTTTTTCAAAGAGATAAAAGTTCTCTGAAAAAGGATTTCTACTTCCAGCGATAGCAGACTAGTCCATTGCCAACTCTTTTTCCTATTAACATCAACCGGGTAAATACTAAGAAGATACAACCTCTTGCAGTCACCCAAGAGCTATGCAGACAGTTGACCTGAGGGGCCAAGATCCTGGCAAGAAGGGAAGGGTGGGAGAGGGGAGCCTGGGAGGCACACTTTTCCCAGTAAGGCATCTGGAAGACAGCCACCGCCGGAGCTGTGAGCAGAGCAGAAAGCTGCAGAGGGACGGCTGGGAAGCTGAGCAGAGCCTTCAGCAGCTTCCTGGGGCTGGGCGGGAATGAATGTTCAGGGACCACCAGGCAGGACAGGCTGTGGTCAGCATCCTGGCTTTCATTTGGAGCTGGGGATAGACCAGCACTCAACAACGCTAAACCCCCCCAGTTTTGCCCCATGGTAAGGGATATTAACATGCTTCTGGTAGTAGTAACTGATGGTAAGTGGACAAAAGAGAAGTAATGATGTAGAAAGATTTGAACCGAGTTGATCTCATTACACACAACACAATGTACACACACAGTTTACCTAATACACGCAGAGGGCATGCTCTGTTTAAGTGTACATGGAAACACTCACCAAAACTGACCATGCTCTGTTGGGTCAAAAGTTAACTCTCAACAAATTTTGAAGTGCTTGAGTTATACAGGATATGTTCTGAGATCACAGTAAATTACTGACACAGCAGTAATACATATATAACTTTGAAAAAAATCCCCCAAACATTTGGAAATTGAGTGATATACTTCTAAATAACCCACAGGCCAAATTGTAGAATATTTGGAAATTGTAGAAATTGTAGAATATTTGGAATTGTAGAATATTTGGAATCATATGCTAAGTGATATCTGACCTCACTGTGCAGGATGTAGCTAATGCTAGGTTTAGAAGGGAATTTATGGCTTTAAATGCATATATTAGGTGAGTAGGAGGTCAATTATTTGAGTGTTTATCTTGGGAAGTTGGAAAAAGAACTAAATTAAGGAAAGAATTCAGATAAGAGCAGAAACTAGTGAAATGAAGAGCTTAAGGACAGTTGAGAGGGTCAGCAGGGCCCAAAGTTGAGTCTGTACAAAGAATAATAAAACTGATAAACGCTCGGCAATATTAATCAGGAAGAAAAGAAAAAAGGCACAAATAACCAATGTCAGAACTAAAAGGTACATCACTACAATTCCCACGGGCATGAAAATTCTCAACAAGGATACCTCTCAATCTAAAGATACACGATAAAAATGCCAAATTTTAAAACATTTTCAGTAGCAACAAAAATGGTAGGACTACTTGAAGATTTTAACAGTTTTTGTCCTATTCTAAGATGGGACCCGAGATATATGTTTTAATTATATCTCCTCAACTTTGACTTGATAAAATACCCAATACAATTCTCACAGCATATAATGTCTGATAAACTTAGAATTTCGGCAGTTAGCTTGTAGGGAAAATAGGAAATCCCCGGAATTATTCAATACAGGAGCCTGAGAAGCTCAAGAGACTCTCTTACCTGGCCCTCACCTTTAAGGTGGCAATGCCTGAAGATATTTAAGAGACGGTAGAACCCCAAACTTCCACAATCATCAATTAAACTGTCAGTACAGCCTTTCAATTTTTCGCATATATTTCTGGTGATAGCCCAAATGGCATTAAATCTTTACTGTGCTATGTGACTAATTTTGAACACCTCTGCAATTGGAACACAAAAGGAAACCCAGTTGAGATTTACAACCATTTAAAGAGCATTTGTCATGGATTATGTTTCCAAATTCTCGTTAACCACCTTGTGACATTATGAATTACAACCCATTATCACACTGTTAATCTAAGTGTTTACCTTGCTGAGACAGTGAAATGTTTTAAATCAGTAACTGTCCCTTGAATATTTTAAAATCTCACCCCCTTTGAGCACAAAGGGCTGGACTAGGTCCCGTCTAGCTCTGTGCATTTCTGTGTAGCAGCCCTGAGGGAAACAACTATAGAAACTGAGATGAAACAGGTGAGCAATTTGGTGGATCCATGTCGAGGGCTCTAAAGCAAGAACCTGGCAGCAAGGTTTTAGTTCTAATACGTAATTCACTGAGCTCTGCATGTAATTGACTTGTGACCTTGGGTAAATCTCTTCCTCTTCTGGGCCTCAGTTTCCCCATCTGAGAACGGACAGTGATGGTCCAGGTGATCTCTGAGGGAGGGGCCTACCTGGGCTAAACATCAGGGCACATCCTCTGTTCGTGGAGGAAGCAGCAAGGATTTCATCACAGGGGCTGGGAGAAGGAGCACCCAAGGGTACCTTGTTGGGACTTAGTTGGGCAGATTGGGGGATGTGGAAACAAGGCCCTGCTTCCCTGTGTTTGAATGTGTTCATATACCACGCTGTGCTGGAATGCCATTGGGTAGCCCTAAACCGCCCCTTATCTACTTGCGAATGCTGAGTTCTGTAGGTGAGGAGAGGATCTGCTTGCCCCATAGTCTGAGGGGTAGCTGCATAAGTCATGGTTCTCCAAAGAGGCAGAAGGTGTGTGTGTGTGTGTGTGTGTGTGTGTGTGTGTGTGTGTGTGTAGAGAGAGAGAGAGATTTTAGGGAATTGGCTCACACAGTTATGGAGGCTGACGAGTCCAAAATCCAATCCAAGGAAGACCCAAAGTTGTAGTTCAAGTTCAAAAGTCCATCTGCTGGCAGAATTCTTCTTGCTCAGGGAGGCTGGTCTTTGTGCTATGGAGGCCTTCGACTGATTAGATGAGGCCCACCCACATTATGGAGGGAAGTAACGTTTTACTCAAAGCCCACTGATTTAACTGTTAATCTCATCCAAAAACATTCTCACAGAACCCTCTAGAATAATGTGTGACCAGATGCAGGGCACCATGGTCCACCTAATTGACACATGAAATTAACCATCACAAGTCCACCCCCTTGTCAACTTGGCACCCATACACATCTCATTAAACCACACTTCATCTCTGAATAAAGAGATGACATGTGGGGGCGCCTGGGTGGCGCAGTCGTTAAGCGTCTGCCTTCGGCTCAGGACGTGATCCCGGCGTTCTGGGATCAAGCCCCACGTCAGGCTTCTCCACTAGGAGCCTGCTTCTTCCTCTCCCACTCCCCCTGCTTGTGTTCCCTCTCTCGCTGGCTGTCTCTAATAAATAAATAAATCTTTAAAAAAAAAGAGAGATGACATGTGATACAACTACCTGTCACACAACCAAAAACATATTAAACCTTTCCCCAGGGAGGGTGCACACTCCTCAGGTGATGTTTGCTCTTGTCCTGTACCTCGTATCTTATATACTGCAATGTAAAGTTAGAAATACTTACACAATGTCATATGTCAACTATACCTCAAACAGGCTGGGAAACGAAATTTAACACGTAAATATTATCCTGTTAAGTCACTATATGATCTTATGTTACATGATACACGTACACAATCATATTCATAACAAGAAAGAAATACTCATTCCCGTAACTGGTTACCTAGTCACAGCCAGTGGTTATAACCACTTTCCTCCTCTACCCATTTCATATGCCTTTGCTCTCCATAAGCACCTCAGTTGGTCGTGGTTCTTTATCTGGTGGGAAGACCTGGACCTTCATTCATGGAGGGTCTGGGCCACTGGTAGTCCTGCATGGGTTGTGTTGTTGTAGTTTTCCACTGACCTTAATTACAGGGCATGGTAATAGTGAGAGATGCCCTAAGAGTTCTCCCATCAGATGTTCTCTTCCTTACTTCTGTTGTGGAGTGGTGATTTCCCATTGGTGGTCAGAATCAGTCCCCCAGCCAGCACAGGAATTCCCTTCCTCACCTATTGATTTGAAAGTGCAAGGAGCCCAAAGTGGCCAGATGGCAATTTTAATATCCACCCCAATGGAACCTTTTTTGTGTCTTCTCAGTGAAAGCATTCCTCCCTTTGCAAATAAGACCTCTAGGCCAACAGAGCATAAGGGCATAGGGACAGGAAGCAAAAACGTTGCTAGTGAGACACTAGGGGTAACAGTGAGTGGGGCCACCCCCATTTCCATCCCTTGATTCCTGGACCCGTGAATCCTGGCTATGGGAGACCCAGCACCCTATACTGGACACTGATTCAGAGCATAGCTAGCCTTCTAGAGAACCTTGTCCAGGACCCTGCTGCACTGATGTTGGGCCCGAGTCTTCAAAAGGCCATTCCACTGTCTACCAAGCCAACTGCCTCAGGATGACAGGGAACGTGGTAAGACCAGGGAATCCCATGAACGTGGGCCATCGCCATACTGCATTTGCTCTGAAGTGAGTCCCTTGATCAGAAACAATGTGGTGTGAAATGCCGTGACGGTGGACAAGGCATCCCGTGAGCCCCTGGGCGGTAGTCTTGGCAGACGTACTGCATTCGGGTTGTGTTGTACCCAGAGGCGGGTCTGTATCCAGAGGGAGCAGCTATTCCAGTACGAGCAGAATGTACTGCCTACAAGATAATGTCCACACGCTGACCGACACACAAGGACCACCCTAGTCCCACTCCTGCTTCCTTCTCCAGCCTCACCTGGCATTGCTGTCCCCCCAGATTCCCTGCTGGAGTCCCCCTAAAGATACTTCCTCTTTCCTGACTTTGCCATCATCTTTAATAACCCTGGGCCTTCATCCGTCCACTCACCGATCCTTTTGTTCATATGTTCATTCCATCACTGAGGAGCCCCTGGCAGGCAGGACAGCATGGTCTTTGCAGAGAAGATGTGCTAAATAAGGTAACACGTTAGCGAGTGATGGCTGCTAGGATAGGAAATATACAGGGTACTGGGACAGGGGACAAAACACCTAATCCACAGCGTCCAGGGAGACTCCCTGAGAAGGAGACATTTAAACCGAAATCAGACGAGTGCACAGGGATCAGCCAGCTGGAGAAGTCAGAGGAGTGTTCTGGGGGGGGGGCGGCAGGATGTGTGAGACCCTGTGGCCAAGAGTGCTGTGACGAATTCCAGAAGCCAAAACAAGGGCAGCAAAGCTGGAGTGAGAAGTGTGCAGGAGAGGGGATGACTGAGGCTGGGGACCTGTGCATGGATCTTAGAGGTGTCTAGTAGGAGCAACAGAAGAATTTGTATCATTGGCCCTGGATGGTTGGGGGCGGCGGGCGGTGTGCAAGAACGTCTCCAGGTTTTTGGCTGAGACAACTAGGTGGAAAGCGTTGTAGCTACTGAGATGTTCCCTGTTCACTCCTGAGCCTGGGAAGTATCTGTTGACTCGATCAGTGAGTGAACGGGAAAATGAGACTAGTTGGGGAGGAAGACGAGATGATGCGTTTGGTTTTGGATGAGGTGGGCTGTAGGCCGCTGGGGGATGTCAGGCGCAGGATGGACGGGCAGGTCCGAGCTGCAGAGAGCGGCCCAGGCAGAGCCTCTGCGTGCGCTATGGCCTCTGTACGGTGGGAACGACCGTGTCTCCCCCGCCTCCAGTCCCCGCAGAGAATCAAACGAGAGGAATTGCAGGAAGACCACCACGTGCTGGAGGGAAGGGTTTAGACTTGGAAGCAGACAGGCCTGGCTCGAATCTGAGCTTGGCTCTTTACAAGCCATGTGACCTTGGGTATGTCACGGAGCCTTGGGTTTTCATGCACGGAATGGAGGTGATGCTCCCTCTCCACGGGTTACTGTGAAGCGATACGGAGCTCCCTTTGTATCTGGTATAGGGAAAGGGCTGGAAATGTCAGCCATCACTGTCATTGACCTGCAATGTCCTTAGTCCTGGCATTTCTAAGTCCTTTGAGGAGGTGTCACTTTGAGTTTCTCTTCTCTCCACCCAGCCAACGCATCCTGCATGGCATTCCCACCGCCTCCTGGGGCTTCCCACCTTGCTCCCTCCTATTCTGGTAGAAAGTGCTACTTTCTCCCTCCCATCACTAGCCCCCAAACATGGTAAAACCCATGTTGGCTTCAGGTCAGTGTCCCCTGCAGCACCAAAGGCATTCAAAGCCCAGGCTGTAAAGCCAATAAGGATGACTTTCAAACACCCACCTCGTGGCTGGGTGACCCTGGGAACTCGTTGAACCTCTCTGAACCCTGGTTTCCTTGTCTGTAAAATGAGAACACTGACAGTGTCTGCCTCTCAGGCTTGCAGGAAGGAGCAAAGAAGTCTGTGGGAAGGCCGTTTATCGGGCTATCTCGACTCACCGGGGCGGGTAGACAAGGAATCGTTTCGTTTACCGAAAACTTGGCGTTCAGCGTGTGCCATCAAACCCTGTTCTGTTGGGCAGCAGCGCCCTGATGGCATGTCCTTCAGGTTCTCTAACTTCTCAGCTATTTCTTTGGTTCGTCCTCTTTGTTGTTGTTGTGGCTTTAAACAATCTTATTTCAGTTTTTTAAGACTCCATTTTGTTCCTTGAAAAATGTCAGAATCTGAAAGCAGCTGCCTGGGTTGGAATTCCAGCTCTGCCCTCACTAGCTGAGATCCGGGGGCAAGTTACTTAACCTCTCTGTGCCCCTCGTTTTGTCATCTGTTAAATGGGGATAATGACGGTGCCCACCCCGCAGGAGTGCTGCTACAATTAAAGCACTAGGAGAGTGCCAAGCACGCCAAGCAAGCGTTACGTAAGTTGTGCTATTATTAGACCCAGTTCAGAGCTCCTCTCCTGTTCTCCCCTAGGCAAGGCTAGACCTGTGGTTTTGTCTGCTTGCAGTTCTGCTTGGTCTCTCTCATTCTCTTTCCTTCTCCTAACATCTTCCCACGAGGCCAGCGCTGGGGCCTAGAGGAAGACGTGGAAGACAGCTATCCCCCCATGTGGCCCAGCAAAGAAGACGTCACTCCTACCCGGCAGTAACACGCCCTCTGTGGCCTTGATGCTGGCAGGGGTGCCTTCAGGAGGGCTCCTTCCTGGGCGTCTCCTATCACCATTGATGGTCCCTTTAGACTTTGGGCCTGTGTCTTCCTGCCCAGCTCACAGCATCCTGGTGCATATCTGATGCTCCACTCAGTGTGGCCCCTGGCTCTCAAATGCTCCTGCCCCCAGCAGGCCAACTCTTAGACCCACAGGCACATGCAGACTCAATCTTCTGCTGCAGCTGGGACAGAAACTCCAGGCCAGGGACCAGGGGCCAGGGGATGGGGATGTGGGTCCTGCTCCCTCTCTATCCACAGCTCCCACCATTAGGCTCACCCCAGGGCTGCTCCTCCACTCCCTGGGCACTGCTGTGGCAGGCTGGTCAAGGAGCTCATTGGTCCCTGCATGAGCCAGGTGTGCATAAGAACCCCCACCCACCAGGTCTGTGTTCCTCCAGGCCTTCCCATATAGCCAGTGTTGGGGGCTTGGGCAGAGGGGGGCTGACACCCACACTTTCTGCTCAAGTGGTTTCCCCGTCAGCCCTAGGCCACGGTTCTCTGATCTAGAAGGCAGGCCCCTTGACCCTTTCCTTTCCTAGCTGCAGCCTTTGCTTTACCAATTCAGGTACATGATACCTAACAACGTCCTGTGATACATGATTATTAATTTTAAAAAGGTGGGGAGGAGTTACATTGCTTTTGAAGTGTATTTGAATAAGTGAGTGAACAAAAAACAAGTGAAAAAAACCAGTATTACAAATACAGTAAGAACGTAATAAACAAAGTGGCAATAACTAGTAGAATAACAATAAGATATGATAAATATAACAATTTTGTAAATGACCTTTAAAGAAAAGCCTTTCTTTATTGTTAAACAATTTAGAACAAGCTGGTGTATGAAGCCACTGTTTTTGTAAATGCAGCACAATCAAATGCTGGCAACTCCGTATGGGTCAGCCTAATGCTTAACTTTTACTGTGGGTCAGGTGTTGTTTCAAAAGCTTCACAAGTACTCAGGGAAGCCTCATGGATCCTATGAGAAAAGGATTCTTATTGCCGTCCAGGCTGCATCTTCCTACTGCAGAAACTCACCGAAGTCACACGGCTGGAAAGTGCCAGCGTCTGAGGTCAAACCCCTGGAGACTGGCTCCAGAGGTCAGGCCCTAAACCAAGGCATTATTCTTCAAAAGCAGCACTCCGATGAGCAGTTAGCTTCCAACCTAGTCCTTTGCCACTTTTATTCCAAATTCGGGGACAGACGATGGAACCACATCCCGGAGGGCAGAGCCTCTGGGCTCGGCAGCAAACAGAGCCCCGGGCAAAAGCAACAAGGCACAGCTCCCCCCGGGGCAAACGCGGTTAAGCAGGTACAGTATCATTTCCCTCCAAGAACACCTTTCCTGTCCATGTGCTCCTTGTCAGTTTTCCCATCAGGAAAATGGGCATGTACCCTATGCACGCATGGTAGTGGCTGCAAGAACTAATTAGCACCTGAAATGGGTGTGAAGATCGCCAGCTAGGGGTGCTATAATAGGGGCAAAGGATTCTCGCACCGATTCCAGTTTTGCATCCTGTGGCCCGATCCTCTCTGGGCAGGAGGTGGTGCCCCGTCTTGTCGAGATCTGATCTCTCAACGCAACCATGTGTTTTCTTTCATCCAAATGACTGTGCTCATCTCAGGAGCAGCCTTTAATTTTCTTCTTGGAACCGAGGACCATCCTTACTTACAGCAACAAAAGGTCCCTAGGACGGTGAGGTAAGATTTGAATTAAGATACCTTGGCATATTCCACTCCCTGGCAATTAGCGGGCAGGAGGTTTTCAGGAGCACCCACTCTGTCAAGAGCACCCTTTGTCTCAGGACTGCCTGTCTATCGCGCTGCCCGTCGCCCTGGTTCAGCAGCCCCGAGCAGCTGGCTCTCTGCGGGGTGATAAGCACGCGGACGTCGCCGCTGGGACCTCAGAGGGCGCAGCCTGATGGGGAAAGCCGTGTGGCTCTCAGACCTCGGTCTGCAGTGCTGGCATCAGATCCAGAGGGGCTGGCTCCCCAGATGGCCGTTTCTCCTGTGTCTTCCTGACCCTCACCTGCCTTTTGGCCACTGCGGTTCATTAGTATCTCTCTCGGGAGAAGAGAGAAAAGGAAAGCAGAGCCAACTTTTGCTTGTCCGTTTGGCTCCTCGTCAGCAGCTCTGGTAAATGTGTAATCTGATGGAACCACGGTCCAAGATGAGAATTTGGACTCCTTCCCTCTCTCTGCCCCTTGCCAGGCATGTGAACTCCTGTTGAGGCTTCAAGTCCCAGCCTTCCCCAAGGCCCCCAGGCAAAGTCAGAAGTTAGTCACTCCCTCCCTGGCTCCTGAGCCCGTCTCCAGCACTGGGGAGCACTCAGCACTCCGTGCGGGAGATCCGTGGGCCCCGGTGGGCCGGGGGCTCGTGGTCTTCCTTCAGCTCCAGCCCCGCGAGTCCTGGGCCCAGGGCTTGGCACATGACTGCGGTAGGAAAACGCGTGCCAAATGAACACACAAACCCAAGCAGACCTTCTTTACCATTTCCTCGGAAAATCAAGAGTTAATTCTTTGACAGTTTTCACTGGGGGTTTTTCTGGGTATCTGTGCGTGCACATGTGCTCGTTTGTTGTTTTTAAGAAAACTACGTGGCAGAATTTCTAGAATCCTTGATTCACCTCATTCATTCGACAAATGTTTATTGACTATGTGGGATGTACCGGTGCCGTTTTAGGCACAGACAAACCCCCTGCCCTTGGGACACTCACATTCTAGGGACGGTATCCTTTCTCAGGTACTGACTCTCCCCCATAATTTCTGGCTTTATGTTCACATCTCTACTCCTTTTCCCTAAAGACAATGAACCATCCAATAAGTCCACCCAGGGTGGCACTAGGTAAAGCGGAAGGCAACTCTTTTTGCCCTTTTGGGGGCCCCCGAAAATCCATGCTGGTAAGTAAAAAGCTCTTTGGGAGACCAGATGTCAGGGGGAGGCAGCCAGGGGAACAGGGGCAGGTGGCAGGACAGGGAAGGCTGGTCACCCCCGTGGCCCACTGACCGTCAAAGACTCTTGGGCCTCCCCAGGAAAGACTTGGGGGCCTTCCTTATGTCTGGGCCTGAGCAGGGCGGCAGAACAGGAGACTAACCCACGACCACTTCCGCCTGAGTCAGGACTTTAAGGGGAAGAACACTGAGTTTATCTAAAGTGCTGTGAATTCCCACAGCCTTCGGCAGACCCATATTCCAGCGTAAGCACAGAAACAAATTCTACAGCCAAGTGGATAACTGGTGATGAGCCACAGGTATGTATTATCACGACTGTTGCTTTCCCCGAGAATTCTCTCTGCAAGGGGAGGGGATCCGCCCCACAGATGTGACGGTTGGCCAACTTTTTAGCAACTGCTTTTAGTGCTTGGCACTGACATAGGGACTGGCAGAGAGGTCGCTTTGCACAGTCCAAGTGCATACCACTCGCACCTACAGGAAGGGGGACGCTACAGACCAGGCGGTCCCTCTGGGCTGGCCATTCTGAGGATCGGCTTTGAAACAACCAGAGCCATGATTATAAAGGGAGATCTTTGTGTGGACGGGAAGGCAATAGTGTTTTGATGAGCTGGAGTGATGATTGAAGTCATTTTGGCTTTCCTGGTGTCTGGGTGGAAAAAGAACAGGTGCATTCCTTTGCCAAAAATGACAGCCTATGAGTTCTGTGGACGCCCCGGGAGACAGAGTCCTTCTTGCCATCCATGAATTCCTCAGAGGCTGGGAGGTCTGCAGGGAAAAGCCCTGGGGAGGGGGGGAAGGGCAGAGCTCTCCAAGGCCTGGTTTCTAAGCAATCGGTGGGAACAGTGGTTGAGAAATACTTCTCCATCTGTCCAGCCATATTCGCCCACGAGAACTATCTGCTTCAGAGCAGTATCAGCTGCTCTTGGCCAACTGAGGGATCGTGGGCACACAGAGGCTTTCCTGACAAGGCCTCCTGGCTTCATCTACCCTGTCTCTGTCTTTGCCTTGTGTCTGTCTCTTCCAAGTGACATCACATGCGGCTGGCTGTTTCTCCTCCTAGAAATGGGTGCGTACACACGTGCAGACGTGTGCCCGTGAGCAAGTACGCATGCACATCTCCCTGTCTTTCATCAGAGCAGGCAGGACTCTTGCAAAGGGTTTCTCAGTGAGTTTAGGACATTTGGAGAAAATCCACTCTCGGGGCATTCTATAAATGGGAGAAGGGCAGATGGGAGGCCTGAAGGGGTGGATTGGTGGGGGGGGGCGCTCCTGCAGGCTGCCTTGGCCCCTGGAAAGCCAGACCAGGAGAGAGAGAACCTGGTGACTAGACACGGTTCCCCAAATGGCGTGCATGCAGCTGCGTTCCAAATGACTAGAAATGACACGGAGCTCGATGTCTGCACTCGGGCACCCTGGGACCGCCCAGCCCCGTTGCCCCATCCGCGGGCGCACGGCGGGTGCAGGGAAAGGGAGTTCCCGCCTGTCTGTGCTGTTCAGGGGCAGATGTCTCAGGCAACTCGGCACGGAGCTGACACGCATCCCACGGCATGACACCTGCGGCGCGAGGTTCTCAGGAAGGGCTGAGTGTGTGCGTGCATGAGGTCACTGAGCTCTGTGGCTGCCTAACCAGCCTCAGCCTGCGTCGCGGTGACACACATCTGCTGACTGGACGGATCAGTGCCTCGCGCTGTAGGCCGACGGGTGGGCCATGCTTGAAAGCCTCCTGGCATGTGCCCCTGCCTGCATTTTTCACTCTTGACTGAAGGCATATGCCCCGCACAATCAGGACAGTGTTCGCATGTGGGTCCGAGGCCGCTTCCTACACATCTGGCTGAGGCTGGCTGAATCACTTCCCCCGGGAGGGTGGCTGCCAGCCCTGTGACATCTGGAGAATGGCAGGAAGTGTCTGGATTCATCCCAGAATGATTTTTATCTCCACATGCTTTTCCAATTTCATCAGGGCCTCCGTGCTACATTCCAAATGACATGTCCACATTTGCCACGGACCAGAATGACAGATGGAGAAAAATCATCTCTGACCCTTGAAAGCCGGTCATGTTCTAGGAGGTAAGCGCTTTGGGGCACAGAAGGTACTGTAGGAACGGGGCCCAGAGATGGCTGGAAATATATAAGTTACGTACGTTGCAGCTTCTGGAAATAAACGTCCCACTTCCCAAACTACTGGTTTATGGAAGCAATGAAAAGGGCATTTAAAATTTTAATTTTTCTTTCGTGTTAAGGCATAACTTGCATCGAGTCAAATGCACAAATCTTAAGCGTATGTCTTGGTGACTGTGTAGTTTTCACACATGCACAAACCCCGCAGTGCCACCACCCAGACCAAGGGGTTAGGACACTCCCAGCTGTCCAGAAGGCTCCTCGTCTTCCCCTCCCTGTCAACAGCCCACTGTGCACGTCCCCACTGTTCCAGTCTCTCTGTCACCACACAGCAGTGGAAGGGGCATTTTTCTTTTAGGGTCTTGCTGCTTCACAAATACACACCAGACACAAACAACAGCAGTTTTGTAAATTGCCACAGACTTGCACAGGGGGCCCGAGTCAAGGTTCAGATTAAGGGATTTTGTGACACGCATATGCCACAGCACATGGGGGTCCTCCCAGAGCCGATGTTTCACAATCGAGGAAGGGACACTTTGTCTCTGGCCATGGGGGAGAACTCTCAGCTTGCTTTCACTTCTGAAGCCCTACGGGGGGCCTCGCGGCTGAGCCCGTGCACCTGTGAAGGGACAGCCACACGCCCCCCAGGCTCTCCCCGCGCTGAGGGACACCCAGGCCTCGGGCCCAGAGCCCCGGCTCCCCTCCTTGTGGCGCCTCTCCCAGGTCTTACTCCCGTCCAGGAATGAGGACCTGGTTGGAGCCAGCTCCTCTCCAGAGAAAACGCTTAGTCAGACCCAGAGCTAGTCACTGCAGGCCCCACACTGTCCTCAGGAAATAGCAAGAGAAAGGGCCGCAGGAGAGAGGGTGAACCCCTTCTGAGTATTCCAGTGCCCGGAGCTCCATTCTGCAGCCGTGCGCGGTAGACTTTGCCCGGCCAGCTGCCCTCTCTCAGGAGTAGCCGTCACCACGAGGACCTGCCCTGTGGGACGCTGGCCTGCGCACCTTTCCTGGAGGGTTGGACTCTTTACCACTCTACTTTATGTTTCGATTTGAGGGCAACCGCTTGGAAGGATTTTCCGTCACATTTGGGGGGCGGGAGAAAGGGGCACTAGACATAAGAAGGGTAATGGAAGAGTGCAGACAAGAGCTGTTTTTGCCTGGGTACGACACTGACCGTCAGTGGGATCTGGACAGGCCACAGCGTCTCTGCCCTCTGCTCCCCATCTGCACGATTCAGGCCACTGATTAAGAAATTCTAAAGACAAAGCTGTTTTGCTCAGAGCAGGGGTGGGGGAGGCCTGCAGGGAATGTGGCTGCTAGCGGTGTGGGGTTTTGAATGAGTGCTTTCCTTAGCTTCTCTGACTGTAGAAAGAGGAGTTGAATTTCCTCACACTCCCCTGAGGGCCCTGGGTGTCTGTCCATGCTGACGACTGGAGGCCCTCAGCTGCCCTAGAGAAGAGGTTCCTTCCATGAGCGCTCGGGGCAAAGGGCACGTCCGATGGGTCACCACACCTGCACTCACAGGAGGACAAAGTGGAACTTGGTAGATAACTTTGAAAACCCCAGGTAGGAGGGAGGTAAGGTGCTTTTCCATGTGAGGAAGGTGGACTTTTCCTTCTTCGTGGCCAAGTTCATTGTGTGTGGAGGCCGACTGTGAGCACAGCGACGTCACACAGACTCATGGTGTTTGGGGAGCTGGTGTTTTGCAGAACTTGAATATATCCCGGGAGAGCACACCTGGGGGGTGTTCTTTCTTGCTGCATCGTGGGGCCCTCCCTGTCAGACCGAGCAGCCCCTGCCGGCATCCAGTCTGCACAATGGTCTCTGGTCGCGGGGCTGCCATTCGCCTTGTCCAGAAATGTTCTAAGAAGGCTCTTTTTCAGGACTTTCAAGATAGTAGGAAGAATTACTTTGTTTGATCTTTTTCTCAATTGGGCTGGTCTCATCCAGGCACCTCCTATGACTGAGAATTGAGTTCATTGTAGAAAATGTGCCATACGCAACTTCCAGAAGAATCAACCAGGTGTGTGTGTGTGTGTGTGTGTGTGTGTGTGTGTGTGTGTGTGTGTTCCTATAATGCAAATGTTCTACAACATGGAGCGTTCTGATGCCTGAGTCCACTTCTGGACACTGAGGCCCTCAGCTCTACAGGGGAGAGAAAAGTCTCTCACGCATGCTGTTTGAACCTCATCTTTTGTCCTCATCTTGGATTTACATCACCCAGGTGTCCTTTTCTGGGTCCTATGCCATGCATATTTGACACAGACTGTATGGGGAGCCTCCCCCCGTTTGTGTGGTTGTCATAGCAATAGTGATGGCTGTATCTCTGTACCCACAGGTGCTCAGAGTATACACTGAAAGCACAGTGTCATTGGCACAATTCGTATAGCACAGGATAGCCCTGTCCTGCTGGCTGGCTACTGCACAGACTGTGCACACAGCGCAGACACCCCCTGCATAGCCCTAGCAGGGCCACGTCTTTGTGCCACACACACCTTGCCCAGAAACTCTTTCCCTTCAGCAGCCCTCCTCCCTGACTGCCACCATGGCCAAGAGGGGTTTTTCGGTGAAGGGAACAATTTCCAGGCTGAGAACAACTTGAAAATGTCTGCCCCACCGTACAGACATCATCGGTTTCAGCGGGCTTCCTGTGGCAAGGCCTTTCCAGGAATTTACTGCTTAACTATTCCACAGCCACGCCATGCGGACTGCTGTAGTATTAAAATGGCTGGGGACTGTGCTGTCTGGGGCCATCCCTCGCCCACCTGTGTCCCCAGGGGTGTAGGATAGTGACTTGCACGTGTTAAGAGATGTTCCGTGGATGAATGGATGAACATGGCATCTTTGAACTTAAACCAAGTCTCTACTTCTGACACACTCATCTATGATAAAATAAGCTTGGGTTCAAAAGAAAACTGCATCTGAAGTGAGGTTTCCTTACAGGAGAAAAAAATTGCCATGCATACATTTTAACAATGGGGATGCTGGAATGAAGATGTGTTTCCCACCCCTGAGATTCCTCAAATCATTTTTAATGAGGTGGGTTATCTATAAATAATGTCAACTTCTGTGACTCTCCTCCTCCCATTTCCTCCCCCTGAGAGGTCCTTTTATCCACCCCAGCCCCAACTTTGAGTATCTAATTATGTCTATTATCCAAGACCCACATTCCAAGAAGCCCCCCTTAATATCCCCGTCTCCCTTCATTAAAGTATCTCCGTGGCTTTTACAGAGTTCTACCCGCATTCCAGCCACGTGGGTCCTCGCCCAACCCTCTTAATCTGTGTTCTGTAGAAAACTCCTGGAGAGTAGGACCAGGCTCTCCCCCAAGAGATTTTTTTTTAATTAAGGTATAATTGACATATAACATTCTCAAGAGCTTTGCGCATCATAGGCAGGCAGTGAATATGCAGGAATGAAAAGTTCCAATGGGATCCCTTTTGTGATTCAGAAGTGATTCAGATTAACTTTTTGGGAACACGGATTTCAATTATTACCACCTTCCGTTTCCTCTTTTGCATGTCCAAAAATTAAGCTATGGAAAGTAGTCCGCACATTCACTTGTCAATCTTTACACATATATATCATAAAGCTTATCTTTGCAGGTTCCTTGTTGGACGATTTATAATAGCCCAAAGCTGGAAACCATCCAGATGCCCATCACTAGCAGAATGGAAATAAATTGTAGGATTTCACACACTGGAATACTACAGGGCAATTACAATGAGCAATCTACCACGATAGGCAACCATTTGGCTATATCTCATTAACACAATGTTGAGTACAAGAAGCCAGGCACAAGTGTAATCTCATTTAGGTAAAGTACAGTAAGAGACAACACTACTGTTTGCTATTAGAGGTTGAGATAGTAACTTCCCTTGGAAGCATAAGGATTGAAGGAGAACAGGAGGGGAGGTTCTGGGGTGCTGATAGTAAACTGTTTCTTGGTTTGGGTGCTGATGTTCAAGTTTTCAGTCTGTAAAGATTTACTGCATTTTCACCTGTGACACTGGTACCTCTCTCCGGGCATATCTCTGCCACCTGCACTGTCTCTGGAGAGACCTTGGCCTGGATCCTTCTTTCCATGTCAAGGATCAAAAGGTATCAGGAATTGGGGCACCTGGGTGGCTCAGTCAGTTGAGCATCTGACTCTTGATTTCCACTCAGGTCATGATTTCAGGGTCGTGAGATCGAGCCTTGCGTCAGGATCCACACTGGGTGTGGAGCCTGCTTAAGATTCTCTCTGTCCCCCTCTGCTGCTCATGCACTCTCACTCTCTAAAAATAAACAAAAATAAATAAACGAACAAAAGTTATCAGGAATCAAGCTCCACCACGATGACAGTATACCTGGGTATTAGTTATCTCCTGCTGTGTAACAAATTACTCCAAAACCCAGTGGTTTTAAAGAGCAACCATTTATCATCTTGGAGCTTCTGTGGGTCAGGAATCAAGGAGGAACTTAGCCAAGCAGTCCTACTCAGGTTGTCTCATGAGGTTGTAGGCAAGATGTCAGCAGGAGCTGCAGTCACCTGAAGGCTTAACTGGGTCTGTAGACTTCACTCCCAATATGACTTAGTGACATGCCTGTGGGAAGGAGGCCTAAGTTCCTCACCATGTGGATCTATCCATAGGACTTCTTGAGTGTCCTCACAATATGGCGGCTGGCATCCCCCAGAGCAAGGAGAAGGAGTGCAAGGAACAGCCTCAATGATTTTTATCACTTAGTCCCCAAAGTCCCACATCATCTTTCCAGCATATTCTATTCGTCAGAAATGAGTCACGAAGTCCAGCCCACACTCCAGGGGAGGGGAATTCACGTCCACCTTGCGAAGGAGAAATATCAAAGAGTTTGTGGCTATGTTTTTTAAACCATCAAAGTCCATCTCCAAAGCACAAATTATTTACATTCTTCCCATATGTAAAAGACAGTCATCCCCTTCCAAGGCCACCAGAATTCTCACCCATGTGAGCATCAGCTCAAATCCCAGAATCACATTATCCAGTTCAGGAGCAGATGCAGCTCCTCAGGTGTTGTCCTTGAGTACATTCCCTCTCACCACGAGCTGGAGATGACAGTTATGTGCACCACCCCCCACAACACACACAGCCAACAGACAATGATGGGACAGGCACAGGACAACCGCCACAGATGCACTGTTCAAAAGGGGGTAAAGGAGGAGGCACCCCAAAGCCACTGGCCAGTAGCAATCCTGAAATGCAGCTGGGCAAATGTTGGACATTCCCTGAATCCTAGTTGGGAGTGATTCTCATGGCTCTTGGTTCCACCTCTGAGTGTGTCTGTCCTTTTCCATGAAAGGGACCTGTGTTTGTAACTGCGTGATTTTGTTTGCTTCTTGCCAATGGAATTCTGGGAGTCCAAAGACCTCTTTTCATGTTATACTCTTTCCATTTCAGACTATATGTGATTTTTTTATCTTTTTTTTTTAAAAGATTTTATTTATTTATTCGACAGAGATAGAGACAGCCAGCGAGAGAGGGAACACAAACGGGGAGTGGGAGAGGAAAGAAGCAGGCTCATAGCAGAGGAGCCTGATGTGGGGCTCGCCCATAACGCCGGGATCACGCCCTGAGCCGAAGGCAGACGCTTAACCGCTGTGCCACCCAGGCGCCCCTATCTTTTTTTTTTTTTTAAGTAGGCTCCATGCCCAACGTGGGGCTTGAACTCACGACCCTGAGATCAAGAGTCACATGCTCTACCAACTGAGCCAGCCAGGCACCCCTCCTCAAATGTGATTTTTTTAAACCAAAGTGAACCTGAGGTACAGAGCCTCTCTCCTGAGACACAGGCTCTGAAGTGAATGTCTGCTCTATTTCAAACTGTTGTGTGGCCAGCACACCCAAGAGTCTTTCAACCTGCCACTAAGATTCCCATGGAAACGTAGGGAAATATGTATTTTTTAATTCACATTGCCAAAAACTAAGACACCCCTTGTCCCAAGGAAAAAACAAAATCTCAGAGAAACCGATATTAAACAATAAGGCGGACAGAGCAAAAACTTCATGAACTCACTCTCTTTTTTTTAGCTCAGGGAATGATCTGGTTTCACTTCTCAAAACAGAGACCAACAGAAGAAAAGAAAGGGAGATATCTGTAGCTTCCTTGTATCACTAGAAAACCAGGCAGCTAGACCTCGACCTTTTGGGCACTATGCCTGCCCCACCTGCCCCAGCCAGCATCACCATCTCCACACAGAGAAGGGCCACCCTGGCAGAAGGAGGCCAAGCACATGGTGATAAATCCTGGATATCCTGAGATGTGGTCCCCACAGGTGAAGCAAGCTGGGTAGTAGGGCATGCTGGGAATTGTAGTTTTTGTGTTCTACAGCACTTCAGAGGATTAAAGAAACAAGCCCAAGCACAGCGAAGTTACAATGAGCCCCAACACCGGCTAAAAGAGGTGAGCTTCTCAATAAAATACAATTAAATAAAGTGCGAACATCTTTTTCTTGAAGAGAATCTATATTTTGAAGAAGAATCTGCATCTAAAACCCCTAGACTGAACCTATAAACGAGAAACAAAGGAGAGGAGTGTTTAAATATCAACTGACTATAAACCCTAACAACGAAAGAGGTGTGGATGAAGGAAGATTTTGGAAGACTAGCAATTTATGAAATCAGAACCTGGATATATATGTTTGAGAGCACTAGACTTGGGCTGGAGGAATTCATACACCTAGAAAAGCCAAGAAAGTGTTACAGTGTTACGAGTGGTTCTCGAACAAGTATGCATTGGAATGACCTGGAAAACCTGTTAAAACACAGTTTGTTAAGCTCCACCCCCCCCCAAGGGGTTATAATTCAGTGGGTCTGGGTGAGACCTGAAAACTGGCATTTTGAACAAGTTCCCAGGTGATGTCGAAGGTCGTAGGACTCCATTTTCAGACCCACTGAGGTACTAGAAAGTGTATTATAAAATTGCAATGACTGATGAATGGATAAAGAAAATGTATATCCATACAATGGAAACTATAAAGAGGGAACAACGTACGGATCCACCCTACAACATGGATGAACCTTGGGAACATGCTGCTCAGGGAAAGAAGCCAGACACAAAAGGCCACGTATGTATGGTTTCATTTACATGAAACATCCAGAATAGGCGAATCCATAGAGACAGAAAGCAGATGAGTGGTTTTCAAAGGTTGGGATAAGGAGGAATGCGAAGGGATGGTAATGGTATGGGGTTTCTATGGGGGGGTGATGAAAATGTTTAGGAATCAGACAGTGATGATAGTTCACGACCTTGTGAATATGCTAAAAACCACCGAATTCTACATTTTTAAATGGTGAATTATATGGTATACGAACCATATATCAAATTTTAAATGTAACCATAAAGCTTACCAAAAGAAAATATAAGTGGCTTTCCATGTATTCTTGGGGTAAAGATCGACACCAAAAATGAAAAGATTATAGATTTGACTCCATGCGTCTAAAAAAAAAAAAAAACAAAAAACAAAAAACCTCAAAAGATAAATAGCAAACTTCAAAACACTATTTGCAACAAATACGGTAGAGTCAATAACCTTATCCTTTCAGACTTTACAAATTACTACAAAAGAGAAAGACCAACACCTACAGAAAAGTGGACTAAGAACTGGGAGGTCTTAAAAGCTGAAATATACATGGCCAGAAAATGTACTTAAAATATGCAATCTAATTACCTATCAAAAATAGAAGTTAAAACTAAGATACTTCTTTTGCCTAAAAAATCGGCAAAGAATTTTAAAAAACAACCTTTGGTAGATGAGAGTCCAGACTTTCTGGAGGGGAGAGGGACAATCTGGCAATGTGCATCTCAAACCTCTAAAGTGTACGTATCCTTATGTATCCTTTGATCCTGCAACATCACTTACATGATTTTATACTAAAGAAATAGTTAAGGGGCACCTGGGCGGCTCAGTTAAGCGTCTGACTCTTGATTTTGGCTCAGGTCATGATCTCAGGGTCGTGAGATTGAGCCCCGCGTCAGCGCTGTGCTGGGCATGGAGCCTGCTTGGGATTCTCCCTCTCCCTCTGCCCCTCCCCCGCTGAAGAAAAGAAAGGAAGGATGGGGGGAGGAGGAAAAAGAAAGAAAGAAAAAAGGAAAGGAAAGGAAAGGAAAGGGAAAGAAAGAAAGAAAAAGAAAGAAAGAAAGAAAGAAAGAAAGAAAGAAAGAAAGAAAGAAGGAAGGAAGGGAAGGAAGAAAAGAAAAGAAAGAAAGAAAAAAAGGAAAGAAAGAAAAAGAAAGGGAAGGAAGGAAGAAAGAAAGAAAGAAAGAAAGAAAGAAAGAAAGAAAGAAAGAAAGAAAGAAAAAGAGAAAAAGGAAGGAAGAAAGGAAAGAGTTAAGAGTGCATCCAAGCAACTCTCCTTCAGGTAGTTGAACAACCGTGTTTAAGATTTCCGTCAGAAAGGAGCTGTGTGTGAAGCAGTAACAGTTGTATTGACAGATGGTCCAACTATCAATGAACTGGTCCTCCGCCATTAAAAACGATGCTGTAGACTGAGTATTTGCTGCCATGGAAAGATGCTCATGATATGCAGTCAGATGGAAAATACAGGTTACAAAATTCTGTCTCTAGTCAGCCAAGTGTTTGGGGTTTTTTTTTAAGCTGTGTCTGTGATGTAAAATACCCAGAAAGCCGTACACCTGGGGTTACAGAAGGTGTCTCTGGGTGATGAGAATAAGATGGGGTGTTTTTTTTTCTGATTTTTCTGCAAGTACCAGGCAGTGCTTTTGTAATAAGGAAACAATTGGCACTTTTCTAAAGGAATGTAATGTAAAATTGAGGGGGACACTCTGTTTTCCACGATGACACTCTGATGTACAGGAAATGGAAACCAGGAGCAAACTGCAGAATGAGGCAGAGACACCTAGGGACCCCACTCTTCCTGCCGGAGTCCGCAATAAAATTCCCTCTGTGGTGTTCCTCCTGGAAAAGGACACGATCCTGCAAACCAGAGGCGCTCTGCCCTTGAGGAACCTTGGTAACTGCTAGGAGAAGGGGTTCCTTGAAGACCCTCAGACGTTCTTCGAGAACGTTTTATTTCCCTAAATATTTTATGTGGGAGAGGATTCAGAGACCCCACATCACTGAGCAAGTAAGGACATCAGACTTGAACACCTTAGTGGGCACTACTTGCAGGCTCCACGCCAAGTGTGTCCTGTGTATTAACTTACTTAATCCTCAGGGCAACCCAATATGCTAGGTACTACTATTATCCCCACTTTAGAATGAGAAACTGAGGCACAGAGAGATTAAGCCACTTGCCCAAGCTCCCAATATTCAAATCCAAGCATTCTGGCTATAAAGTCTTTTCTTTTTTTAGATGTTATCTGTTTATTTGAGAGAGAGAGAGCGCGCGCACATGAGCAGGGTGGAGGGGCAGAGGAAGAAGCAGACTCCCCTGCTGGGCAGGGAGCCTGACTCAGGGCTCGATCTGAGGACCCTGAGATCATGATCTGAGCTGAAGGCAGACACTTAACTGACTGAGCCACCCAGATGCCACTCTGGCTGTAAAGTCCTATAAGGCTTTTTAGTCTCTTTAGCAGTAACTTGATACTTCTGGGTCCAAGCAAACATCTTGCTGTTGTCATTTGGGAAACTTTTACTTCCTCACCAGGCTATGATCACTCTTCCTGAGAGGGTCCAAATAGTCCTAGAAACGTCTTGCATCATCTTACTCCACCCACTCCTGATTCCAGAGACGTGGTGTTCCTTGGACCCCCTAGATCCCCTTCCCTGTTTCCCAATCTCATTGCCTCACGGGTTGACATCTGCAGAGCGAGATAGGGGTGTGTAACCACTGGGCTGTTGGCCTGATGGATCCTCATAGCACTGTATCCTCGGGGTTGGGGGGGGTAGGGTTTGCAAGTCATGTCCCAGGCCCTCCTGCTGACTGCAGCATGCCGGGCACACTGAGATCCAGGTCCTGTTCAAAATCCCAAGGCACGGACAGTGCTCTTGAATTTTCAGTTTTTTTCTGAATTTTCAGGAAGTTATTTAGTAACAAACGGGGCAGGGAGCAGGGGAGGAGTCCACCTGGGATGCCTGGACTAAGGGAGCATGTTGTCTCTAGAGGATTTTAGAACAATAACAAAACTAGGTCTATCTGCTTATTTGTTTGCCTTTGAGTTGACACAAAGTCTATCTGTTTTTTATCATCCCCATGCACCAACAATTCTAAACAATGTCAGTGGTAAAAGACCCCAATCTGGTGGATTAGACCTCTCCCACCGACCCCTGCCCACTCCACACGCACACCTTGGCATACCACCACTTTCATTCCCAGCTTTTCTTAAGTTCTGCCATTTTATTTATGAGCCATTAGCCCTCACTGGGTTCTTGGTACCCCAAGTGGTGGGGGAGGAGGAGGGGTAGGGAGCTGGGTGATGGAAGGGAGAGAGGGAGAGGACTGGCCTTTAAACGCTATGTCTCCCTCTCCTCCCCGGTGAAGGCTGTCTGGGAAACAGGAGCTGGGAAACCAGGCATAGGGCCCAACTCTGACTCTCCCCTGAGGGCAGACATTGTCCCCAACTTGGAGTCAGGCTCCTGCTGGGAACAGGGCGTGCCTTGGAGACCCAGCCCTGATGTCCCAGCTTCTGCAAGACATTCCCTGTGCCCCAAGGCGAAGTTAGTCACTTCCTTCTCCAGCTCCATAGCATTCCGTTGTACACCCCTTTGTTAGAGCGCTGGGCACACTGGGGCACCCAGATCACCCCACTCTGCAGGGAACTCCCTGAGGGCAGGGACTGACTTGTTCATCTTTGTTCCCTGAGTTCTAACCAGGGACTGACACCGAGCAGAAGCTCAAAAATATTCAGTGACCCTGAAAACAGAATCCCATGCTGTCTTCATCTTCCCCCATGAAATGTGTCCGCTATCAGTCCATGATAACTAGGGTCCGGGGTCAGGCATTATTCATTCATTTGTTCCGTGTGGGTTTGTTCTTATGCAGTGATCATTACCGTAGGACTCTGTCCGCGTCTCTTTACTGTTATTGATCTGAGGGATTTCACTGGTGAAAGACATTCAATGGCAAAGCTGATAGAGGAATAGCCACTCAGGGCCAAGTGGGGACGTTTCTGGAAAGAAACACAGACATGCCAGACAGAAAGCAGATGCAGTTCATTCAGTGTGTCCTGGCCGTCCCGCCGAGGCCGGCTGCAATCAGGGCCTTTCTGGGGCCTCGGTGTAGGACGGGGAACGACTTACTTACTAATCACGGGTGGGGATGAGCCAGGAGGGAAATGGGACGGGACGCGTTCAGCCTTGTCCAGGCCACACCCAGTTTAGTCAACGACTTCTGAACCCAGAGAACGTAAAGGAACACAGTGGAGCTTGGACCTAGGGCTTCACAATAGAACTGCCAACCTGCGTCTGTAGTGAAGCTCAACGCAGCCCTCTTCCAGGAAGGCAACGCCCCGCGCGGCAAGGACGGTCTGCAGAAGGAGCTGGTCCTGCGAACACCGGACCGTTCTGCCCAAGGAGCACCTTCCCTCGACACAGCGGAGCCCGCACGGCGGCTCCCACCAGAGCCGTGGCAGCAGGAATCAGTGCGAAGAACTTTCCGTCAAGACGAAGTCCAACCTCCATGGGCCTGTGCTGGGGCGGCATGTTAAAATGCATTTTTCGAGGCCCCTGAAATGTCAAAGCATGTAAAATAAATAAAAGCCAATTAACAATCGCATCTGTGGAGATAGCACTGGGCGTGGGGGGGGGGAGAATGGGATGGAGGGGGAAGCCTCGGGAAGCACCCAGCTGATGGCTTTAACAGCACTTCCTGAGGCCCGGCTTTCACCGATGCTCAGAACCTTCATGGCCTCTCCGGTAGTGTTCGCACAGGCAGGGTTTGCAAACCCGCATCCCATGGGCCAAATCCAGCTCACAGCTGTGTTTCATTTGGATTGAATGGCGTGTTCTTTTTTTAAAAGTTGAAAATCTGCAAATAGGATATGTGCTTTCCAGGCGACCGCAGTCCTCACTCCTCCCAAATGTCTTACAACAGGCTGGTCATGTGACCTGCTGGGCCTCCTGTGTGGGCATCAAGGTGTGTGACCCCTATGCCCCAGACTCTCAACCCTGGCTGCCTATTGCAATAATCCAAGGGAGCTTTAGAAAATACCCATGTCTGGGCACCTCCCCGAGAGATTCTGATTTAATCTACCTGGGGTGCAGCCTGGACGGCAGTCCTCCAAGCTCCCCAGGTGACTCTGATGTGCACCAAAATTGGAAAACCACAGCCCTTGAGAGAGCTCTGACCCAGGCCGTTTTCCATCAGGCACTGCTTGTCTCCAAATTGGCCGGTTCTCTTGACCTGAGGCTGGGCCACCTGGTCGTAGAAGCAAGACCTCACCCAGACCCTTGAATCTGACCTTCTCTGAAAGGGGTCCGGGCCAGACTCCCCAAAGGATCCCTAATGACTTGGAAGATAATGATCCCTTTTGAAATGATGACTTTAGGGCCACTTTTCTAGAGCTTTTAATAGTTGGCGATTTTAACCACAGGCACATTCGGAATCAATCAACCTGTATTAGGCACGAAGCACTTTCTCATTTGACTCCTCCTCTTAGATCTATGACAACATCATGAAGGTATTACTCTCCCATTTTACAGGTGAGAAAATGGGGATACCTAGCCCTGGGGCCATCAAAGCCCTACCTTTAACACCGGCTACAGCTGAATTTATTTTAATAAACACTCAGTGTCTGTGATGCAGTCTGTGGTGGGTTCGAGTCCAGAACAGCCCTAACGATCGTTTACAGCCAGAAGTACTCTGATGGGTCCGCAACTGTGCCTCGGTGGTCGGTCCGCGTTTGCATTTAGAAGTAACGGACATGGATTAGGCACCAGGCACTTGGTCCTATCACTGCTGTNATACCACCACTTTCATTCCCAGCTTTTCTTAAGTTCTGCCATTTTATTTATGAGCCATTAGCCCTCACTGGGTTCTTGGTACCCCAAGTGGTGGGGGAGGAGGAGGGGTAGGGAGCTGGGTGATGGAAGGGAGAGAGGGAGAGGACTGGCCTTTAAACGCTATGTCTCCCTCTCCTCCCCGGTGAAGGCTGTCTGGGAAACAGGAGCTGGGAAACCAGGCATAGGGCCCAACTCTGACTCTCCCCTGAGGGCAGACATTGTCCCCAACTTGGAGTCAGGCTCCTGCTGGGAACAGGGCGTGCCTTGGAGACCCAGCCCTGATGTCCCAGCTTCTGCAAGACATTCCCTGTGCCCCAAGGCGAAGTTAGTCACTTCCTTCTCCAGCTCCATAGCATTCCGTTGTACACCCCTTTGTTAGAGCGCTGGGCACACTGGGGCACCCAGATCACCCCACTCTGCAGGGAACTCCCTGAGGGCAGGGACTGACTTGTTCATCTTTGTTCCCTGAGTTCTAACCAGGGACTGACACCGAGCAGAAGCTCAAAAATATTCAGTGACCCTGAAAACAGAATCCCATGCTGTCTTCATCTTCCCCCATGAAATGTGTCCGCTATCAGTCCATGATAACTAGGGTCCGGGGTCAGGCATTATTCATTCATTTGTTCCGTGTGGGTTTGTTCTTATGCAGTGATCATTACCGTAGGACTCTGTCCGCGTCTCTTTACTGTTATTGATCTGAGGGATTTCACTGGTGAAAGACATTCAATGGCAAAGCTGATAGAGGAATAGCCACTCAGGGCCAAGTGGGGACGTTTCTGGAAAGAAACACAGACATGCCAGACAGAAAGCAGATGCAGTTCATTCAGTGTGTCCTGGCCGTCCCGCCGAGGCCGGCTGCAATCAGGGCCTTTCTGGGGCCTCGGTGTAGGACGGGGAACGACTTACTTACTAATCACGGGTGGGGATGAGCCAGGAGGGAAATGGGACGGGACGCGTTCAGCCTTGTCCAGGCCACACCCAGTTTAGTCAACGACTTCTGAACCCAGAGAACGTAAAGGAACACAGTGGAGCTTGGACCTAGGGCTTCACAATAGAACTGCCAACCTGCATCTGTAGTGAAGCTCAATGCAGCCCTCTTCCAGGAAGGCAACGCCCCGCGCGGCAAGGACGGTCTGCAGAAGGAGCTGGTCCTGCGAACACCGGACCGTTCTGCCCAAGGAGCACCTTCCCTCGACACAGCGGAGCCCGCACGGCGGCTCCCACCAGAGCCGTGGCAGCAGGAATCAGTGCGAAGAACTTTCCGTCAAGACGAAGTCCAACCTCCATGGGCCTGTGCTGGGGCGGCATGTTAAAATGCATTTTTCGAGGCCCCTGAAATGTCAAAGCATGTAAAATAAATAAAAGCCAATTAACAATCGCATCTGTGGAGATAGCACTGGGCGTGGGGGGGGGGAGAATGGGATGGAGGGGGAAGCCTCGGGAAGCACCCAGCTGATGGCTTTAACAGCACTTCCTGAGGCCCGGCTTTCACCGATGCTCAGAACCTTCATGGCCTCTCCGGTAGTGTTCGCACAGGCAGGGTTTGCAAACCTGCATCCCATGGGCCAAATCCAGCTCACAGCTGTGTTTCATTTGGATTGAATGGCGTGTTCTTTTTTTAAAAGTTGAAAATCTGCAAATAGGATATGTGCTTTCCAGGCGACCGCAGTCCTCACTCCTCCCAAATGTCTTACAACAGGCTGGTCATGTGACCTGCTGGGCCTCCTGTGTGGGCATCAAGGTGTGTGACCCCTATGCCCCAGACTCTCAACCCTGGCTGCCTATCAATAATCCAAGGGAGCTTTAGAAAATACCCATGTCTGGGCACCTCCCCGAGAGATTCTGATTTAATCTACCTGGGGTGCAGCCTGGACGGCAGTCCTCCAAGCTCCCCAGGTGACTCTGATGTGCACCAAAATTGGAGAACCACAGCCCTTGAGACAGCTCTGACCCAGGCCGTTTTCCATCAGGCACTGCTTATCTCCAAATTGGCCGGTTCTCTTGACCTGAGGCTGGGCCACCTGGTCGTAGAAGCAAGACCTCACCCAGACCCTTGAATCTGACCTTCTCTGAAAGGGATCCGGGCCAGACTCCCCAAAGGATCCCTAATGACTTGGAAGATAATGATCCCTTTTGAAATGATGACTTTAGGGCCACTTTTCTAGAGCTTTTAATAGTTGGCGATTTTAACCACAGGCACATTCGGAATCAATCAACCTGTATTAGGCACGAAGCACTTTCTCATTTGACTCCTCCTCTTAGATCTATGACAACATCATGAAGGTGTTACTCTCCCATTTTACAGGTGAGAAAATGGGGATACCTAGCCCTGGGGCCATCAAAGCCCTACCTTTAACTCCGGCTACAGCTGAATTTATTTTAATAAACACTCAGTGTCTGTGATGCAGTCTGTGGTGGGTTCGAGTCCAGAACAGCCCTAACGATCGTTTACAGCCAGAAGTACTCTGATGGGTCCGCAACTGTGCCTCGGTGGTCGGTGCGCGTTTGCATTTAGAAGTAACGGACATGGATTAGGCACCAGGCACTTGGTCCTATCACTGCTGTGGCTAGATCCACAACAAAGGGGAGGAAGATGCGCTCGGAGGCTCATGCCTCCAGGGGTATGCAGAAGCTGCCATACTCACGATGGGGTATGTTGCACGATCGAGAGGGTGTAGGCTGAGAATGTGAGAGCACCAAGAAGGAAGCATACACTTCGACCTGCACACACCAAGGAAGGCTCCGGAGCAAGAGGCATTTAGACCGGCATCCTGAAAGGGGAGTAGGAGTTTCCCAGGCAGAGGAGGGGGTGAAGGTACTTGCCGAGCAAAGGCATCGAGGCGCACCACTGCCCAGCATGTTTGGAAAACTTGGCTTGGAATCAGGAAAAGAATTCCAGATTCCCTTGAAAGTTAGTTTATCTTGCTTATCTATAAACCTAATGGTTCTGAGTGGCCTTAATAATTTTTTTCAGTATTTGGCCCATCGAGGTGAGTTGCAGATGAGTTTCCCAGCTGCAAAGACGGAGCTCACGGCCTCAGCATCTCTCTTCTGTTACCCAGCACCTCCTCTTTTCAAATAGCATTCCAGAAATGTAAAAGGGACCCTTATCTCCAGCAGAAAGTCATCTCTTTTCCTCTCCCTGTACACAGTCGCTGGCACACGGGTGTTGCTAATTACCTTACGTTGGTTAATTCCAATGGCAGCATTATTTTAAAAATCACAGGAAAAGGTGGAAATGCCAGAAAAAGGAGCACACGATATAAACACTAATACTCGGGATATTTGCTTAAACTTGTCTTGGGGCTGTTAGAGCCTAAGTCATTCCACTGATCAATAGACTCATATGAATGTCTGTAATTCCTCTTGGCCATGTCTTTCAAAATCCACACTCTGTCCCTTCCCCTGGATATCTTTTTTTTTTTTAATGCTGTTGAATTCAGAAATTACTGATTTTTCTATTCAAGCCCCATGAGTTATCTAAAGGCTTTTATTTGATCTAATTACGCTTCACCTTCTAAAGTGAATGCATCATCAGATGCATATCCTTGCCCGGGATCAGCCAAAATGTCTGTGCACGAGCCTGCACTTCTCCTTTCCACGTGCATGTGCGTTAGCCTGGAGCAACGTACATGACTTTGATATTCCTCAATATATGCAAGCTGGAAGGTCTGTACAAGATTAATTACAAACTTAGGGGCCTAGGGTAGGTCAGCCCTTCATTATCATTAATGAACCTTCTTCATCTGTACTAAGAAACCTCTAATTGGGTTTATTTCTTACAGCAGGCATGTAAGCATCTTTCAGAAGTTCACTTTGCCGGCCTATTTTGTGGGATAAACCTGCGATCCATGCAACCTGGAGGACCCATGGAGGACACATAAATTTCATGACGTGAGCTGGTTGAGGAAGCCACAATGAAAATCCACTACATCACAACATATACTCAGTTCATTAATCTGTAAGTAGAGCCGGGCCTTAATTATTCATGATAATAGCCCTTAATATTCTAGTTCGCGGCAGCATAGTTTGTATCAGTAATGGAGGTCTCTGTCCTTTACGAACTTATTACAACTCTCTGCTATTAAATCTTCATGGGGAGGTGGGGTAAGAGCCTGACCGGGGTTTTCATGGGAATGTCATGTTCCAAGCGTAATCATCACACTTTACTGTTCTGAAGAGACTTTCATCCTGGGGATCTCAAAGCGCTTTACAAGCCTTCATTAGGGCCAGGAATACCCCGAAGGCACCCTGGTTTTACTGTCTTCGTTTTATAGGTGAAGAAACAAGACCTGGGCTGGTGAAGTGACTTGCCCAAGGTCACAAAACAAATCAGCCAGACATCTTGCAGGGCTCAGGCAGGTTTGGGTGGTGACTGGTTTTCTTCAGAAGAAACCATTTGCATGTCCTTTTGAGCTCAAGTCACCGTGGCCGTGACTTTCCGTGTCTGGGTGCCCCCCACTCCGATACTCTGGCCCGTTCAAGGCACCAAACAGACCCTCCGTGCCTGCTCAAGGGTGCTTCCGATTCGGAATTCCTGGTGAGTTACTCAAACCCTTTTTTTCACAATTTCTGTCCCCCTTGGTCTAGCTTGTGGGAGAGTCCTGGGAAGTCTGCTAAATATTGCCACTGCTGCCCTTTCACCGTCACACTAAGAAAAAATGAGTGTTTGCAGGGTTTTCTTCTCAGGAAGAGACACAGAGAGATTGCCATCCCCCACGTTATAGGATATTAATAAGACACCTTGGCTCAAGTTAGGCTCTGCTGTTGTGTTGGAGAGTTCTTGATAATGAAGTGGCAGGTTCTCCTGCTAAGTCCAGCTTGCTTTCTAAACGTCCAGCTTCTTGAAAACCAAGAAAGAGCTTTGAAAGGGGTATTTTTTATGGCTAGTGACCTCAAGACGATGGATCCTACTTTGAGGCTGGGGAGGGTGGATCTTTTCTGTTTGTTTTGCTTTAAATGTGTGTATGGGATCCCAGGTCAGATTTACATTTAAGACATTTTTAAAAGCGTCCACACTCCCTGTTGTGTGGAATGCCAGGAAACGGTTTCATTCCACGAGGAATGAGCTTTCAGCTCTGTCCTTTGTGACAGATTCCAGAGCGTCTCTACCTTCAGGCAGGCGGGTCACCAGGCCGCTTCGGTGACCCCCCCTAACCTGTACCAGGCTGCCGGCAAGCACTCCTGTCAGCTCTGTTTACTCTGGCAAGACTGATGGCATCCAGGTGGATTTCCCAACCCCCGCGCCTCCTCCCTCCGCCCCCACTGCTCCTCTCCGACCCACAGCCAGAGCTCCCTCTGCAAAATCCAAAACCGTGCTTTGTGGCAACGGGCTTGCTCCCCGAGTCAGACCACTGGCTCAGCAACTAAGGGGAGCAGGCCCGAGGCAGGGAGGCTACCTGAGTCCTCCGCCCCACTGACCACCACCCCCCCAGCCCCAGAGTGTGTCCTCAGGCCTCTGGGAAAATGTGCCTTTGTGCTTGTCACTGCCCTCACTTCTCCCTGGATAAAATCACGGGCCTGGGAGGGCTGCGCTGTTGGGCAGATAATCCTGTTAAGCATCTGGAAGGCCTGGTCAGGAGATGTTCAGCTCAAGAATGTCAGGAGGAGATGGAAGGGTGCCGGAGACGGGCTCCTGGCTCGGGCCGAGGGTAAACAGGCTGCTTCCTGGGGCACAGCAGCCTCGGGTCGGCTGGCGCCCCTGGGCTGCTGAGAGCTGCTGACCTTCAGCACTAATGATCAGCAGGACTATTAGGGACTAAGAAGTGTTGTTAGGCTCTCGGATGTGGCGCTCAGCACTAGGGACTCGGCCGTGAGCAAGGCATCATTCCCTGGGCAGTGTGTGTGTGTGGAGATGCGGAAGGAGGGGGTGAAGTTAAAGATAGGAAAGCAAAAGCTACAGAATCCAGAAAAGGAGTGGAGAGGGTGTCCGAAGGCTCAAAAGTGACCCGGCCATGGGGGTCAGGGGGTGGAAAGGAGGGCATACCTGACCGCAGAGCAGAGATGCATTCAGGGACCAGGGCAGAGGGACGTCTGGTGCAAGGGTTCACACGTGTTGCGGGGGAGCACTGACTGGCCCAGGTGGGGCTGGGAGAAGAGGGCCTCAAGTGCCAGGGGGGTTACTCAGCAGGCAAAAAGAAAAATGTTCTGGAAGGATTAACCAGGAAGGTGGGAGACTAGCATGATCCAGGCAGTGTTCTAGAAAATCAATCTGGCATCAGTATGTAGGTGGAAAGACACTGAGAGCAGGAAGCCCGTTGATGGTAGGAACCCACACACGATTTGATAAGGCCTGCTTAACCTGTTCACAGTCGAGAGCCTTTTTCAGCCCGGAGCCTCCACACCCTTCCATGGTTAACTTCATTCATCCCTTAGGTCTTGGCTTAAATGCCACTTCTTCAAGGGAGATCTCCCTGACTGACCCGACCTCAGGCAGGGTTCCCCAAAGCCCCCCTCGCTTTGTCACAATGACCTCATTGTGTTATGTGTGTGGTTAAAACAACAACAAATACCACCTAACATAAAATTTTCCGTCTTCACTATTTAAATATACATTTTGTGCAACGAGCACCACCACCCATCTCCAGAACTCTTTATCTTGCACAACTGAAACTGTATATCCGTCCACAGCTCCCTTTTCCCCTTTCCCCCAGCCCCTGGCCACCACCCTTCTGCTTTCTGTCTCCGTGAATTTGACTACCCTTAGGTACTTCACGTAACAAGTGGAATTGTACAGTACTTGTCATTGAGTATTTTGAAATAGCCAGTATTTGGCAATTTCACTTAGTGTAATGTCCCGAAGGTTCATCCGTGTGATAGCACGTGACAGAATTTCCATCCTTTTTAAGGTGAAATAATATTCCATTCCACAAATATCCATGATGGGGAGAGAGAGAGAGGTCATATTTTGTTTACCCATTCATCCATTCATGAAAATTTGCAGACCTTTTATCTTTAAATAAAATGGACTCTGGCAGAATAAACCAGAACAGAATAAAAATAGGAGAGTGCATTCTTGCAGTAAGGGTATGTATTGAGTTGAGTGTCCCTTGTCAGAACTCCTGCATAACAGGATTAGCAAGATGGGAAACAGGATTTAGGAACATGAAAACTCCTTCCTCTCTCTTGCATGCGACAGTGCAAGCGTGCACGTGGGTACTGATGACTTTTCTCACCTTAAACCACCAGAATGAGCGAATGAGGAGTGAGAAACTGCTACTCCTCCTGGCCACACTTTTGCAGGCATTCTCCACTGTGTGGCTTTCTCTGTGTTGGAATCTGCATTCCTGGCTGGCTAGCACCAGTCCTAGCTGCGTGATCCTAGAGGCCCTCACAAAATCAGAATGGGGTGCCCTGTGCTCAGTCTCCCTGGCCACTGGAGGCCAGATTTGGAAGCCATGAGCCCTTTGCCTCTCACTGTCCTTCCATTTGGTGCTCCTAGCCCCGCATGTTAAACCCTGGACAGGAGTCCTTCCTTAAGAGCAGGACAATGGGGAGCTCACACAGTTGTCTGAAAGGTTTATGCCTTGCAGCCACAAAGTATAAGGAGGGACACACACATGTGTATGTACACACACAGAGACACAGACACACATGCATGCATACCCTGGGGCCAAGGAAGCAAAGGGGAGAGGTTACAATCATACCTTGGTGACTGTGGGAGGGCAAGGAGAGGATATGGGGTAACCATCACCTCAGATCTTTTCCCTAGTCACTGGCAGGGACATCACTGCCACCTCCACTTTGTTTCCCCTTTGTTCTGGCTATTACACAGGTGGTTAATGATGTAAGTGTGCACTGAGGTCCAGAGTCTCCGTGGATGCAGAGAGGTCCTCCGCTGACCTATGTCTGGTGCACTTGATTACCCCCAGACCCCAAGACCGCACTGGACCAGCAGCAAAGTCATCCATAAATATCTGTGCCTGGGAGAACCAACCAAATCTGTATAAACAAGAGCTGTGAGCTGGAAATAACTTAAAACTGGTAGTTGCTTAACCTAATGGTCACATCCCTTGAGATACGTCTACAGTTCAAAGATTCGCAAGGCGTTTAGGTGTAGATAAAAGCTGCGGTTGGGATGATAACATGTAATATGATTATGCTAATTCTCAATATAGATGATAAAATAGAAATTCAAAATTAAAGAAACTGTATCATCACTTGCTTGTTGTAAGTGAACTTTAAAATTGTTCCGGGAACTCAGAACACCTCACTGAGATGGAGAGACACCGAAGCCGTGAACTGATACCGAACTTCCAATAGAAATTATACATTTAGGGGAAGGAGGTTAAGATGGCGGAGGAGTAGGGGACCCCTTTTTCAGCCGGTCCCCTGAGTTGAGCTGGATAGGTACCAGACCAGCAGGAATATCCACGGAATCAGCCTGAGACGCAGGAAGATACATCTGGATCTCTACAAATGAACATCTCCAGCGCTGAGTATCGAGGTACGAAGCGGGGAGCC
>NC_048226.1:3567828-3584030 GCF_002007445.2 Ailuropoda melanoleuca
GTATCCACTTGCTTGTTGTAAGTGAACTTTAAAATTGTTCCGGGAACTCAGAACACCTCACTGAGATGGAGAGACACCGAAGCCGTAAACTGATACCGAACTTCCAATAGAAATTATACATTTAGAAGCAGGACTCAGTCAAAGTTGGGTTAAGTTCACACTTCGAGTGCCTCTTGACCTCTACCGGTGACAATGATAGATTAAATGTAAAAACAAAACACTACAAATACATAGCCAAGCTCAAAAAGAAAACAAATATTTCCATCAACTCTAAAGTTTTCAGAAATACTAACTGACAAGTGGTCAGCAAAGTTGATGGGTTCAAAAGTACCCCATGAGAGACAGGAGACCAAAGCCAGGATCATTGCAAAACAGCCCAGGTTCAAACACTGAGCAATAAGGTGGCTTCTCTCCAGCCCTGGATACCAGGTGGGGCTTCTCCCACCTCCACGGATAGGTGGCTTCTTAAGAGCCAGAGGTCCAGGTGACAGTGTTAGCATATGTTTTTATCCAAAATGTGTTTATTGGAATGATTTGCTACTCACCTGGATTCAGGGTGCTTGTAGTGCTGCTTCCTAATGAAGGAGCATCCTTCTGTAAGCCTTGCTTTCCCTCCTGTAGGCTGGCAAAGGACAGTGGAGCAGCCGAAACACAAAACTAGTGTTTGTGCATGGCTAGTGATGGTGCTGACTTTAAGCATCCTGGGCACTCCACGTGCATGAGGTAGGGATTGGGGCTCTGCACCAGGTGCTGCTGCTTCTGCTGCTGCTTCTCTTTCGGCGATGGGTGGAGGAGGTCCTTCACAGGGGCATGTTCTCACGGGGAGATCGTTACCACCAGAAAGGCCATATTTTTTTTTCAGGCTTCCTTAAAGGGTCAGGGAGTCCCACTTCAATCTCAGTTGTATACAGTGCTCCTAGGTCAGATTACAACTCTTGCATTAAGTTTTAAATCGACAGTGAGTAGGTGAATTCATTCCCACTGACATGACAAGAATAGAGCTGCCTGAAAATGACTATAAGATGACAATTTTAGGGTCTTCAAAGGGATAATGAATAAATAACATCCACAAAAGGATAAAAAAGCTACAAAACAAAAGAGGCAGAAACAAAACAAAAGAGGCAGAAACGAAACAAGAACAGGGGAATATGAAAAAGAACTTACGATAAATCTTAGAACTGAAAAATATATTCAGTAAGGTAAAATATATATATATATTCCTCTGTATTGGACACAAAAAGAAAAGTAGCAAATTGAGAGATAGTACCAGGAATTTACCCAGCACAATAAAGATAGGTAACAAAGAGTGTTCAGAACCCAGGGGATGGACAGAGCGTTTCCAGCAGGTTCTAGCAAAGGTCTAATAGTAGTCTGGAGTAAGAGGAGAGTGAAGATGAGAACAACAGTTGAAAAATGTTGGCTGGGAATTTTTCCTCATAGTGAAAGAATAAACACATTGATTACAGAGCAAGATAACTGCAAGTAAATCATTCCTAGATACATCATATGAAGCTGCAGGGAAATCAAGGATGAAAAGGAAAAAAATCAAGGCGATGTAAGAGGCAAGACAGATTCTGCAATGGAGTGTTTGACCAACAGTGGACCACCCATGAGCAGTATCAGAAGCCAGAAGACCTACAGTGGAATAACGTGGTTGACGTGCTAAAAGAAAAAAAGGAGCTGTCCCAAATTCTAAAGCATCGTTCACAAGTAAGAACAAAGAAAAGCTTTGTCAGGTTTGCAAAGTCAGAGGGCATTTGGCCTTCACAGATCCTCACTGCAAAGACTACCAAAGGGCTTACTTCAGCAAGATGAACAGTGAACCCAAAAGGATGGAATGGAGTGTGAACAAAGAAAGCCCAAATGAGGGGGGAAATATAATGGTAGATGAACTGTGGACTGTAAATTTGGGTAGAAGTTACTGAATATGCTTGAGATAAGAAGGAAATGTTTAACATGAGCCAACACAAAGAAATAATTCACCAGCGTGAATAAGAAAACACTTGGTCTGCTCTAGATTTGCTTTGCTCAGCCATCCAGCAGAAGCGGGCTGAGTGACCTGTACTTATTGATGGATTTATACTCCAGTCTTATTCCAAGAAAGATTTAGGTTAGCTAACCTGAAGCTATTCCTGGTCTATCCTTCATTTTCAGATCCAGGAACTTCCTAAGGGAGTTGTTGGCAGCCTTTTGATTGAACCTTTGGCACTAGTCCCAGGGAAGGCTCTCCGTGTTGAAATGAATCAGGGGATGTGGGGTTTTTTAGAAATCCAGTCCCTCTAGTCTTCCAGACAAACACACTGAAGACTTATAGAAAAACTCAAAGGAACGTGGGACCTATGAAAAATTTCTGCAGCCCTGAAGAATATGGAAGACCCCAAAGGAAAATCTTCCTCTTCACATAGGTTAACTTGAAGATAAAGCTGCTTTCTATTTCCAATGAGATAAAGGAATTCATTAGACCAATAAACAGGTCAGCGCAAAAAGAGAACGCCACAAAAGTATACCCGTAATAGCTGAAATTGGGTCTTCATTAAAAGCGGTAAGAGCAGAATGAAAACTGCAGAGAAACTATTCATCCAAAGAGATGATAATACCACGAATTATGTACCAAAAGCTGGGTAAGTCAAAATAAAATATTTTAAAGGAAGCAAAAGAACAGGACACTGACCTGACCTGCAAACGTGAATAAACCTTTCTTGATAAAGAAGAAACAGCTGCTTAGGAATGGTTATGGGCACCTGGCTGGCTCAGTCCACAGAGCATGCAACTCTTGATCTCAGGGTTGTGAGTTCAAGCCCCATGTTGGACATGGAGGCTACTATTAAAAAAAGAAGAAGAAGGAGAAGGAATAGGTTATTAAAGTTCCCAGAATTTGGCAGGGAAAAAATTGACCTTGGAAATCAGGGGGACTTGCCTTATCCCAGATAAGATCAATAAAAAGGAAACAATATTAACACATATCCTCGTGTATTCTTAAACCTCAAGGGAAAAAATGTACGTTTAATCAGATCGTCAGCTGGGGGGGAAAGGCCATATTCCAAAGGGTTAAAATCGAACTTGCTTTATATGTCTCTTCTAAAATAGCCAATGTTCAAAGAGAAAGGAGAAACACCTACAGTCCACTAAATGTCGATGCGACCCATGAGGATTTCGTTTCTAGTCACGGGTTGTTCATATATAAGGGAAATTGAAAGACATTTTAAGATTTGCAGAGATGCAAAAACTATTAATAAGCTTAGTGCTGTCTATGCAGATATTCTTCAAGAGCATTCAAATCATTGGTCAGAATTGGTGAAGGAACTATTAACTAGGAAGTTATGATTGCAAAAAAAAATAATTGTTTTTGAAATTAAATAATGGAGTTAAGCGTAAAAATCTACGTTAGGTTTTTACAATGAGCAGGGGGGACGTGTGCCTGTTATCTAAATAACCGATACAGATATTGGAACAGAAGGAAAACCATTTTGCAAGAATACAAAGAGGCCGTGTTATGTTGCAGTGTGCAGCTTGACGAGGACTCCCGTAGAGCCCCGCCCGGGTGTTCGGGTCTTTGTGAAATCTCTTACCCTGCGGTGTGAGCTGGACACTCTCTAACAGAGCAGAGCGGAAGTGATGGAACGTCACCTCTGAGATTAGGTTACAGAGACTCTGGCTTCCATCTTGCTCACCATCTCTTGTCCTCTCTTGCTTTCTCCCCTGCTTGCTCTGAGCAAAGCCCCGCCATGTCGAGCTGCCCCATGGACAGGCCCATGTGGCGAGAAACTGATAACTCTGGCAAACAGGCAGCCGGGGTCTGACGCCGGCCGGCAGCCGCGTGAGTGAGCTTGGAAGTGGGTCTTCTGAGGCCTGCCAGCAGCCACGTGGGTGAGCTTGGAAGCAAATGCTCCCCCGGTTAAGCGGACTGCAATCTTACTAGAGACTGAGCCAGAGGCCTCCCAGCTAAGCCACGTCCTGAGACTAAACAGTTCGTTGTCTGAAGCCTCTGCATTTTAGGATAATTTGTTACATGGCAATATGTACCTGATATCTGATTAGATTTTCAGTGTTAGAAGGACGGGAAAGGTAAGGAAAGAAGAGGGAGGCTCAGAAGGGCATAATATTTCTTTTTCCCATAAAGCGGAGTCAGAAGATACCAGCTTTGGTCGAGTACAGAACAGAAGTTTACAAAATGTTTCAAGAGGATTTTCACTGCGGTGAACAGTGTGGTGAGGGGCTTCCAAGTGGCCAGAAGTGAACAGGGCCCTTTTCGTCTGTCAGCACAAAAACAGAAACACGAAGGAAGCACATCACGAAATCTCTGAAGTCAGAGCAAGGGTAGCACCGAGATCGCGTGCCATTTTAGAGGGCCGGGAGGGTCAAGTTGGTTTAAAAAAGAGAATCCAACAAAATTGACTTATTCCGTAAACAAGCATCTATTGAGTGCCTCCTGGATACCTGGTGAGCTGGGCAGATTCCATCTGATGGTAAATACAATTAAGCAATTGCAACACAGAATAGTAAGTACAACAACAGGGAAAGTGCAGGACCTAAGAAAGCGGATTGATGGAACTCTTTCTACCTTAGTATTGTTAAACCCTTTCAGTTTGGGAGTAGCCACAGCTTAGCCCCCTCCTTCAGGTAGCCTTCCAAGATTCCCAAGCCCTAACCCTCCCACACACACACACACACACACACACACACACAGAGGACTGCAATGAAAACTTTTTTTTTTAAATTTTATTATTATATTATGTTAGTCACCATACAGTACATCCCCGGATTCCGATGTAAAGTTCGATGCTTTCATTAGTTGCGTATAACACCCAGTGCACCATGCAATACGTGCTCCTTACTACCCATCACTAGTCTATCCCATTCCCCCACCCCCTCCCCTCTGAAGTCTTCAGTTTGCTTCTCATAGTCCATAGTCTCTCGTGTTTGCAATGAAAACTTTTAATTCACTGTTATTAGGTTGTGATAAATAGAGTTTGCGCGAAAGAAGAATTTTGAGAACAGAGAGTATGGATAATACAAGTTTAAGGTAGAATTAGGAGATGATATTTTAGAAGCAGAAACCCAAATTAGTTTTGACAAAGCCTGTCAATAAGTTCAAACGTGGAGAAATTGCATCGGCCAGAACCTCTGGTCATAGTGTCTTAAAGTAAGAAATCGTAAGCTAAAGACCAAAAAAAAAAAAAAAAGCCATCAATCAACTGGAAAGTCTTATGTAATACTGGCTCAAAGGAAAATAATATAAGAATAGAGGGTTTAGAAAAAATGGTTATGGAAATACTACACAGAAAGACATAGGAAATGTGACCTAGATATACCCAGCATTGAACTTAATGGAATGAAATTATTTTTTGAAAGAATTCAGCGTTCAATGTAAGTGGCTAGAAATAAAATGAAAAAGAACTCCTAAAGAAAATAAGAGGTAGGAAATAATAAAGATGAAAGAAGGTGACTCTTTGAAGAAACAAATAACATGGACAAGATAGTGGCCAATACACTTAAGAGGAAAAAAAAAGAAAACCAGAATTAAGACAATCGACATAATGAGAGTGATAATATATTTTAAAGTTATTATGTAATTGTACATAACTATGTGCTACGGAATTTTAAAATAGCAGTCAGGTGGACATTGCTTCCTAGAAGTAAATAAGTAATTCAAGTGGAAGCAGGAAACTCAGAAAGAAGACAGCATAAAAACAAAAAAAACCTTATAAAAACAAAACCTGTACCCCTGCCACCAGGTACCAGGAAGAAGTGAGTATGAAGGTGGATGCTGTCAAATCTTAACAGAAGCAGATAATTTCCATGTTAGAAAAACTTTTCCATGGCACTGGGGAAAATGGGAAGCTACCAAATGATTGTACAAAATAAACATGTCTACGGAGTCGAGACTTCTCTGACTTATATACACCCACTACAGGCCAAGTTCCTTTGTAAACATAGATATGAAAACCTGAAATGCGTGGAATGCCGTGGGATGTGGACTCTACGGTCCTACATCCTTACTGAGAACCTCTTACTGGGCGCAGGTGGTGCTCCGACACCGTGCTAAACCTTGGGAAATCCTACATTAGTAAGATACGGTCCTTACCAGCCAGGAGCGCAGGTCTCGTGGAGAGGAGACACGTTAAAACAACAACAAAACAATGAAAGTGTGTTACATGCAAATGAATCATTCTCAGCGTGTAGCGTGAAGTGGGGACGTCTAGGCCAGCAAGGAAAGGTTAAACAGGGGGCTCCCGGCAAAGACTCCCCAGAGGACAGTATGCTTGAGCTAAGTCTCAAGGAAGAGTAGAAATTAGCCAAAAGGAAGATGTGGGGAGTAATGCTCCACCTCAGTGCGTGAGGCTAGCCCAGGCACGAGGGACAGGTGTGGGGACACGGAGGCAGACGTGCTTAGAACAATCTCTGCTCCTCGATGGTCTGCAGGCCTGCAACTGTGCTTCCTGTTTCCCACGTTGTATCCATCGGAGCTAAAGCAAAAGAGGCAGAGTGTGAAGGACGAACACAGCAGGTGACTGTGGACAGAACCTGAGCAACATGAAAAGGGCATGTGGAGGAAGAGGAGCCAGCCCATGAAGGACCTGGAATAATAGTGAGAAAGGAATGAAGAGAACCAGGAGCACGAGAGGCCGTGGCATGCAGGGAGACTGTGGTCCGCAGAGACCAGTATGGGGACAGTGCGAGCCGCTGAGGAAGGCCTGTTAGATTAGAAATCAAGGATTGAGGTGGGAAGTGTAGATGAGTTTGAAAAGCTGGGGCAACAAGAAGAGAAAGTGGACACAGTGTGAGGTCAAGGGAATGTTCTGGGTTTTGCTTTCAAGGTTGTTTCGGATATTTGCTGCTGCATACCAAACTGCTCTAAAACTTAGGACTTAAACCAAGGCTTTGTGATTTCTTGGGATTCTGTGAATAAATGCGGCAGCTCTTCCGCTGGTCTCCCCTTTGGTCACTCTTGGGGCTGTATGCAGCAGGTGCGTCCACCTGCTTGGGAGGGTGGGGACACCAGGCGTCTCTCTCTGCAGAGAGGGGTCTCAGAACCTCTCTCCCAGAGTGGTCACTCATGATCCAGACCTTTGTCACATGGCCATTGTCTCCAGCAGGACAGTCTGGACTTTCTTAGACATGGTGGCTGGGCTCCCAAAGGGAATAATCCAAGATGGATAAGCTCAGCACGCTCGCACTTACCAAGGCTCTGCTTGCACCACACCTGCTAATGATCTTTTAGCCAAAACAAATTACATGGTCAAGCCTAGAGTCCACCTGGGAGGGGACTACTCAAGGGTGTGCACACAGGGAGAATGGGGAGGGCAGATCTCTTGATACAATAGTCCACCATTGGTGTTTTTTTCCCCTAAATATGGGAGAGAGTTAAAAACGTTTATAGGGGGAGCCCAAACTAATTGAAAGGGAGACACTGAAGATACAATCAAAAGAGAGTCTTACAAATAAGGTCCCCCAGGGTGTGCTTGGTGGGAGGACAGAGAGGAACACCATCCTCTGAGACTGGGAGAAGAGAAATTAAAAAGGGATAGTGGATGTGTTTTGGTTAAATCGCTGAGGGGAGGAAAAGGGGGGTCAGTCGTCCACGGAAATGTGGCACTGCAGTCGAGACTTGGCATTTGTGGGAGCACCAACTCTACCGCCATCTTGCTTCTCCATCAACACTCAGTCGGCCTGTGGAAGCCGAGGAGGCCTATTGTAGTATAGATCCGGGTTTAGAACTTGGTGGTTGGATGCTGCAGGAGGATAGTGGTGCCAGGGAATCGTGGGTTACTGGAGAGAGTGATCTGAATCATAGAAACAGGGTTCTGAGTCTGTAGGTAAGAAAGAGACCACGTGAACATGGAAATCCAGGAATTAATGAATGCTCTGGGTGGAGCGCAAAGCTCTAAGCCCGTCCCCAGTGTCAGCAGTGAATGAAGGGGGTGACAGGAAGGGGCAGTCCTGCTGAGGGGCTGTTCATGAGAGCAGAGACTGGGTCTCTCATGTCCTCAGGCACGGTGCCTGGCACCCAGAAGGCACTCCGTATTAGTAGTTACTTATGGAATAAAGAAATGACGCTAATCCTCAACTTACAGGTAAGAAAGCCGAGGCTCCCACAGGCTGAACGTGTTGCTCAAAGTTACACAGCTAGGGTTCAGCTAGCCAGAGCGTCCTACCTCCTTACAAAGCCACACTGGCCGTGGATTTCCTTCTCAGCCTTCCCAGAGGCAGCTCATGATTTTATTATCTCAAAACTATTTAAATGGCATTTGTCATTCCTTGGGTGCTGGGAAGGAATATCCCGATGTTGAATGAATAAAGGGAGTGGTTTTATAAAAAAAAAATCTTCCTTGAGGCCTAGAGGGATTTACTCACTTATTGGAAATACATCACATGTATTTTCAAGGCACATCTAAAGAACCTGGTCCTGTAACCCTATCCTTTGCCAGTTTGCCAACATTTCATTGTTCTCTCTCCTTCTGCTGTCATGGTCTGGTCTTCTTTGTTAAGACTCAGAAAACCAGGAAGAAATACATACACACAGGAGAGCTGTCCACCCGTGGCCACCATAGATTTTTCCACAGACTCTGTAGGATTAAAGAAATTAATTAGTCTTCGGCCGAGCAGGTCTGAGGCTGTCCAAGCCTTCCTATTATCCTTAAAGAAAAATGAAAACATCTCCCCAAAGGCTATTGTCCGTTATGGAATCCAACTTAAGAAGGAGGGTGGTGACACGCTCCTCTTCCCCCTGGACCAAAATTTCAAAGCTTCAAATGTGTGGTAAATCTAACCAAAGATAAAGATTTGCAGGTGTTTTTTGAATAAAAGCAAGAAGGGCAGATGTATCTGGAACGTGCTTCTAACCAAATGGGACATCTGCAACCCATTAGGGGTGTCCTGAAGAGAGAAAGTGAGAGGAGAGGTTCAAGCGGAAAGCCTGCTCCGTAGACACACGAGCGTGCGGATGTGTGTGGACCCGGCCGCCAGGACCTGAGGACCCCGGGCTTCCACAAAAGGTTCCCTTTCACAGGGTAGACTCGCATCTCTGCCAAATACCCCAGCTCCTCTTTTTTATGTCCTCCCCTCACGCTGTTGCTGAAATGTCAGTGGCTTCTCTTTACTCAAGCACACCTACATGTTTTAGCGTTTAAGACTTGGCAGTCACCTCAGATAAAGAGAACATTCCCCTCTGAACGCGCAGACTTTCCTTTCCCAACACTCTAGAAGAACGACCCGTGTCCTGACTCGGCTTCTCGCGCTCCAGCCGAACAAAGCAAAATTGTCACCAAGGGCATTACTTGCGGGTTACTCACCGGCTGTTACGCGCCCTGCTTCAGACTCCCAGGAAAACCACTAGCTTTTATTAAAGCGTGTGTAGCAAAGCCTGTTGCAAAACACCCCCGGCTGCGAACATGATGGGAAGGTGTGTAACACCGGAATGTTCCGGAAGAAGGTCACTAGATTTGTTCCTATCGAGGGTCATTGCCCGGGGCGTGCTTTTGGCCTCCTTTTCATGGCCTGATGTTGAATTTCAGTGACTGGGCCCGAATGGAGCGTAACAGGTAACCAGGGGGCTCCTTAACCACGTTCCTTCGCTGAGCATACCGGGTCTGTTTCCTGGGTAATGGCTCCTCCGTGCTTACTGGCCTTTTGATAAACCATTAGTGCCGGGGCCTTTCGTTAATTACTAAACTCCTGGTGACAGGGGGGAAAAAAAAACAAACCCAGCCTGTTGAAACTTGTGTTGTAATTTGAGGATTAAAAGCCACACCTCTGGGAAACATCAGTATCAAAGCTGATTCGGTGTCGAAGACAAGGTGTTAGAAGCCACAGTTTGACAAAGTGGATTTCCAAGTGCAGTTAGCAATTACATTTGTAGAAGTCCTCAATTATGCCATTTACAAGAAGGTACTTTAAGAAGCTACAAGTCAGGAATGTGTTTTTAAATCTCTTCATTTATACATTTATAGGGAAAGCCCATACTTAGGAAGCAAGTACTGGTAAAGAACACTATGTTAGCTAGGGTGAAAATCAACAGCCCTTACTCTCCAAAATCTCAAAAGCCAAGGAAGAAAAGTCTCTTCAAAAATTAAAATATGTGGGGGCGCCTGGGTGGCACAGCGGTTAAGCGTCTGCCTTCGGCTCAGGGCGTGATCCCGGCGTTATGGGATCCAGCCCCATGTCAGGCTCCTCCGCTATGAGCCTGCTTCTTCCTCTCCCACTCCCCCTGCGTGTGTTCCCTCTCTCGCTGGCTGTCTCTATCTCTGTCAAATAAATAAAATAAAAAATCTTAAAAAAAAAAATATGTGGTCAATGCGTTTCTGGAAAATACTTAAGATCGAGGAGAAAATCATGACTCCAGCATTGACATTGCTCTGATTGGAAGAATTTCCTCACTTGGCCCAGGGTTTGTGGGCTGAGGGCCTGTGTTAGGAGAGTCTCTCCTGACCCTCTTATCACCAATGTCATCTAAAAGTGAAAAAACAAAGACTGTTATGCCAGAGGATACTTGGTATTTCATTTATCCTTCATTCCAAAATAATCTTCCAGTAAAACTGAATGTAAGTTTCTATATCAGTTAAGAAGCTTCCTACTCACAAATTGAATCAAAAAACAAAAACAAAAACAAAAAACCCTCAAATTAGCTTACATGAGAAAAATGATTTAATTGTTCACAAATGTAAAAGGCTAAAGGCTTCAGGCATGGTTTGATCAGGGCTTCAGCTGACTTCACCCACAATTCTCTCAACTCTACTCAACTCCATGTGTCAGGTCTGTTCCCCTTCTGATTTTCCTTTTTTATCACAAGATGCTGCCAGGAACAACAGGGATCACATGGCTTTTTTCTTCACAACTGTAGGAAAAGAACAACTTGGCCCCTCAAAAAGAAGTCCTGAGCTTTGAGCTGATTGGGCCATTCTGGAACCAATCTCTGTGGCCAGAAAAATACCTGGGTGCTGATTGGTTTACACATGAGTTACCTACACCAGTCACCTGTGGGATTGAGGTTGGGTACCTCCCGAGAGGATGTGGCTGCCACCTGCTAGGGAAGGAATAGAGCAGAGGTTTGAGGAGGCAATCCCAGCACAGTGTCTGCTACAGTCCTTTTCCATACACACACTCTGGATCACTAATTGATTTTTATTCACAGTCTGATACAAGCTCTGTAAAGAGAAATCCATTTCCTCTATAAACCTGCGAAGTCACATATTTAAAGATGGCTTTACTTTTTCAAAAACATAACAAAATGGGTTAACTCTAAGTTTGGTTTTTTTTCATAGCTCTCTTTTCCCTGAAGAATACACTGAAAACCCCAAAGAAATGTTTTTAAAGTTTGATGTAAGTAATTGAGAATGATTTAAAATCTGTCCTAGAGCCCATCGTCCTTAACCCTTTCTTCCCCATTTCCAAAAGCAACATAAAACCAAATTGGAATTCTCTGTTACAGAAACCCAAATATTTTCTCCTAAGGGTTGGATAATGTCATTAAATGTGCAGGAAGCGCCACGTTCCAAGGTATGATGAACCTTAGAACTTTTCTTCTGATGCATGTTCACCAGCCTCCCAAAACTTATCAACACAGCACCTGTCCTGGCCTCATAAAACTCCCCCCAGATTCGTTAACTCCACGTGCAAAGTGCCAGTCGCAGGGATTTCCGACAACTGAGTCTTTCTTCTACGCTTCAGTTGGAAAGAGAGCCCCTAAGTTCAGAGATGTAATTGGAGTGGTCAATAAAGTGTCCAGGGAGGAGTCCTCCCTGTGGCAGCTTCCTCCCACCGCCTTGGTGAGGAGAGAAGGAGCTGCATAGAGGGCACATCAGGGCCTTGACCGTGGAAACGCCACGGAGGACAGACTTCCAACACCCCAGACATATCCAAGCAATGGTAGCCAAACTTGCAATTTTTCCCCCAAGCCCTCCACTTGGAAGAAGCATCATGAGCTTTCCCCTTGTCCGTGAGGAGAATGAGTGTTCTTTCCTGGTGACAGAGGGCGCTACGGATGCCCCCAGCCTGCGTCCCGGGCACTTGCGTTCACTCCCTTGGTAGAATCAGGCTTGGGTTTGTTTTCAGTTTGGAACTGATGATTGTATTTATTGCTTGCTCCCTGGCTGCCCCTCCTTGAGATCTGGCGGTCCTAGCCACAGTGCAACTCGTGGTGCGCTGCTCTCTGTGCGGCAGCAGGACGCTCAGGCTGTTCTGGTCCCCTCGACCCCTCCCCCGCATGAAAGATGAAGGAACAGGAACAGTTCTCTGCCACCAAAATCCTGCACCACCTTTGGAATGGCTTCATCTCTCTTTCAACAGGGAGCAGCCCTGGGGCCCGAGGGAAGAACTTGCGACACCTGAGCCAGGCCTGTGGCAGGCCGGCCTGCCCCGAAGCAGGCAGCTGGGGCTGGGGGGGGGGTGCAGCTTGGCCCGAATGCTGCTTAGTCAGACTCCCATGCTGAGCTGAGCTGCAGATGTGCCCAGACCTGCTACCACCAGGTGTCTGCGTCTGGGCTGGGAGGTGACGGCACAAATGTGACTCTTGCCTCCTGCTGTTTCCCAACACTGTCCTCAGAGGAATGTGGAAGACTCAGGCAAGGCCATCTTGGAGGGCCTCTGACAAAGCCACAGCTCTCTGGCCACACTGCCAACCTCCAAAGCCTTGGCCCGCCCTGTCCCTTTGACCCTCACACAATGCTGCCCACAGCCCCAGGGCTGGCTCCTTCCCTGAGCCAAGGGGAGGCTCAGGTGGGAGGCAGCTAGCTACCCACCTGCCCTGCTCGAATATGCGGCTTTCATCATTAATGCCCAAACCTGCCTAGCTAAAGGTGCTTTTCTTTTTACTACAATGATCCCATGATTTAAAATGCCTTTTTTTTATTAAAAAAAAAATCCTTTTTGAAATTCATTTGTCCCCACTGGGGAAAAACTTCACACTTCCCAAGGAGAAGCTATTCTGTATTTAACAGAATTATTAACGACTAGAGCAAGTCTTCCCCGAGTGTAAATATTGGAAAAGCTTACCAGCCCATTAGTGGACCTTCGATGCAACACAAAAAGGTCGTTACTAATCTCCGTGTGGCTTCTGAGAATTCCATTTTAAGCTCAGGCAGGCAGTGAGCCGTTTGCCATCCAGACTTTATAGACTACAGAAGTTGACTGCACACCTACTAGGTACTAAGCCCAGGCCTCAAGAAGACATCACTGCACGTAGCAGAGGGTGCAAATGAACAGCCCGCTGGCCGGATTCAGCCTGCAAACATATTTTGTTTGACTCACACCATATCTATCAAAAATTTGAATTAGTTGCCAACTTCTAAATATCAGAATATTTCCAGCTTCTCTCTTGAAAACTCAGGAAATCTGGCAAAACCGAGCTCACATTCCTGGCTGATGACAAGCAGCATAACAACTGCCCACTTCAGACAGGCACGGGCTCTCGGTTCACACGGCCCCCACCTGCCCTGCTTCCCTCCGAGACCTAACCTGCCCGGAGCCTCAGCATCTTGCAGCAAATGTCAGGGGGGGCGGTCACGGCACACCCAGGGAAGGCCTCACTCAGGGACAGAGCAGCCCAGCCTGGTCTCTCCATTAAGGGCTGCCTCCTACCTCCAGAAGAACTGCTCCCACGGATTTTTCTGATTCCGTGTCTTCTCAGCTTTTCCTCTTTTTAATAAAGTTTTTTTTTTTTAAATCCCAGGTAATGTAAGTTTCAGGGAAACATTGTTTTTAGTGCTAAGACAAGGAACTGAACACAAAAGGAAAAGGACAAGATCAAAGCACAGAAAGCAACAAGCAAGGACTTTGAGAGCAGGATGGGCCCTCGGGGATGCCCCCCTTGGCCAGATGAAGAGGCTGAGGCTTAGAGAAGGCAAAGGTCATGCCCAGGTCTCACTACTGAGCAGTAGGAGAACAGAAGCGTGATCTGAACAGTCTTTACCCGGCCGGTGACATGTTCTTTTTATACGAAGGGGTGGTTTCTCTGTCCCAGCTTCTGCGTCCGTGTTTCCAAGGAATGGCAGAGAAGCCCATCAGATCTGGAAATAAACGTGAGGACTCATTTCAGAAGTCGCACAGTAGTATCAGATACATGATTCTAAATGAACCTGCAGAATATTAATTAGCAATTTTCATCGAGACCTACTGATTCTCTAGATGTGGGTCAAAATTGTCATATTTGAAGAAATGTGTCTGTTGATCCTGATGGTGTGTGTTCGGAGAGGCAGCCTGTTTGGATGTTTTTCAGATTAGGTATTGCCAAAATCTTCCTTGTGTTTTTAACCAGAAATAGAGTTAAACAGGTTCACCCTAATATTTGTGGCTAGTGGAAAATTTTGCTAAAGCGAACCAGCACGGAGATGCTGACCAAAACTCCTCCACTGGACAGATTAAGGGTACTAAAAGTGGGCCACTGCCTGGGACTTAAAACTTTGTGGTATATTTATAATAAGCGTATATGGCCATTCAATGATACTGCAACCAAAGACTCCTCTGTAACAAATTTAAATTAATTAAAAACCCAGCTTTATGGTCACCAGAAAGGAAGGGAAGAGAGCAGGGTTTGTAGAACAGAGACAATCCTATTTAACCCCACCAATCTGGCCAGGGACATGGTTTCATGCCTACTTTTATAGATGAGGACAGTGAGCCAAGAAAGCCGACTTCCTCGGCCAGTTTCCAGTTGCTGGGAACTGGCTACACCTGGGTCATTCTAACTCCAAACCCCGAGCTTTGTCTGCCACAGCCAATCAGAAGCCACGGAGCTGAGCCATGGGTTGGTGGGGGGTCGGGGGAGACTTCTGAGAAGCAGTGACATTTGAGAAAGACCTTGAAGGATACTTTGTGTCACAATGGGCAGAGAAGAGAGGAGCACTGGAGGCCTCAAGGCTGAACCCTGGCAGGGAGGGGGGAAGTGCATGGAAAAATAGAAGGTGAGGAGTTTAGGAATTCACAACACAAAGCTTCATAATAAAGTTTCCATGCAGAAAAACATGAATCCTCCCAACACCTGTAAGGCAGGCAGCCTGATACCTACAAGGAAGGGCCCCACACTGCCGACCAGGACCCTTAGGTGGCCAGAAGGTCAGGAATGTGTGTCCAGCCTGTGGAGAGGCAGCAGGGCCCTCTGGACCCCAAGGAGTCAGCATACCCACACTTTCTTCTACACACACCCTGTTGGCCCCTTTCCCTCCTCTTCCCCTCAGAGGTCTGCGCCTTTCAGAACCAAAACCAGGCACCGCTGTCTGCCTGACTGCAAGGGGCTTTTTCCTTCCAACTCAACATCATCTCCCCCAGCCTGAGATTAAGGGCGGGTTTTGTTTCCTGCCCTAGGATCCGACACCCCTGCAGGAAGGTAGGTAGAATAAACGGAAGCAGGAAGGAGCAGGACCCCTCTCCCTCTACCCAGTCCAGCCTTTAGAGAATCTTTATAGGGAACTGAAAAGGGAGGAGAGAGAAGGCCTGATTCGGCTCAGGCTGTGTCTCCCTGCCCAGGGGCGTTAGAAGAGCTGCGTCCTGCCTCAGCAGCTGTGGGCGATCTCTGCCAGCTCCTCGGCCGGGTGAAGCCTCGTGGGTTCTCATGCCCAGGAAGCCAGTTCTCCCAAAGGCTCGTCCCCATCTGCTCCTGCGGGCCAAGCTCCTGTTCAGTTTTCCAGGACATTTAATTTCCCTTTATCCTTATTGCCCTATAGGAGAGGTAAAAATAGAATCCCATTTTACAACGGAAGCAACTGAGGCTCAGAGAGCCAGGTCACTCGTCCTGAGACAGCGGTACAGCTGGGACTGGAACTCCCAGCACGAAGGGAAGGGGGCTGCTTTCTGAGTTCTTAGAGCCTCCTGGGGACCCCCTTTCTCCACCTCCTGGGACACATGCCCACACTTCCTCTGGAAGTAAGCTTTCTGGGCGCGAGGGTGGCGCAGCCCTCTCCTTGGCCGCGGTGGGACCCCGAGGGCACCCCAGGGTAGGTAGGGCGGCAGAATCATCCCGAGACCGGAGCCAGGGAACTTCAGAGCGTTTCGCCCTTCCCCGGGAGAGGCAAACACGGACACGTCTGTGTCTTTGCCGACAAGTGCCTTCAAGCCCGGCGGGGGCAGACACCTCCGCGCCGGCCGCCGGCGAGGTCTCCGCTGTCTGCGGGGGCACGGCCTCGCATCAGCTGCGCTGATTTAGTGCGTTCGCGGGCCGCCGGAGCGGGAGGCGCTTCCCGGGCGGCGCAGCAGCGCCCGCGGCCTCGGGG
>NC_048226.1:3584822-3661696 GCF_002007445.2 Ailuropoda melanoleuca
GATGGGGGCACTGCCTGTCCCCTGCCCCCTCGGGCGCCGCCCGCCAGACCCCCGCCCCGCCGGCCGCCAGCCTTTGCATCAGCCCCTACGGATTTGTCAGCCAGATGTGACAAGATTGTGGAGAGGCGAGGGAAGGAGGAGATCTGATATTAATCAGTGCATAGCTCGGAGCCAAACTTTCTCAAATGCGGTGTAGGAACATGCTCTTCTTATTTAAGGCATCCCTTTGTGGCTGTGGGGCTGCCACCGGTTGTAGTTTGACAGTTAAATGGAATGCCAACGAGCAGCCTTAATTGTAAGAGTAAAATTGTGTGTGTTGGGGTGGGGAGTCAGACGCTCTAAGGTTCAGTTATGTCCCCTAGTTTTATGGCCATGCTCACCGCCATTCTCTGAAGACAGGGCATTTAAATCGGGCCAGACGCCTGGTCGCAGCCAGGCCTCTGCTGTTAACACTTAAGGGGCCTAGAAGAGGCCCCACTGGTGTCCTGGGAATCCCTGTCCGTGAGTGAGTGAGAGTTTGTGTGTGTGTGTGTGTGTGTGTGTGTGTGTGTGTGTGCATGTGCAGGAGAAGACATGTGTTCCTGCAGCTTTGGGCGGACACAGCAGAGCTAGCAACAATTTTTTAGAAATATATTCTCATCAAAGTGACAAGGATTTCGGCTTGACAGTAAGTGAATTGAGAAACAGCATTTGGCAAATCACCTTTTTCCTTTCTGGTGCCTTTTCCGTCCTCGTTTATCGTTTTAATTTGCAGAGTTCATGGAACCTTTTCATAAGATCCCTTAGACTTTTCGCTTGCAAATATGTGCCTATGTGTTAAAACTTTTGTTCAGTGATAAGGATCCTGGCTTCTCAGTTGTCCCCTCCCAAATCCTTTGATATGTATTATGAAAACCTCATTCACAGTGTAATATGTCAGAAAAACATTTTCGTGTGTCGTGTGAAACAACATGACTTCACAAACCCGAACGATAGTCTGGGATTTGATTTTTGCTTTCAATGGGTGTGGAAAGATAACCACCACGTTTGCTATGAAAAATCTTGATAAATAGCTTTATCCTTTCTGGCAGACCTAAAAGAAGAAGATGTGAGTCATCATTTGATTTTTCATCCGATAGGTTTGCTGACTTTAATTTCACCAGGAAAGCATGAGGTTTTCAACTCAGCTGTTGGTTTGAACGTGTTGGTGTTACAGCTCAATGGCGAGGAAAGGTGGTGAGCTCTTCACAGAGCACAAGAATGGCTCATGCTTTGGGAACTCATAATTATATTCAGACATCTGCATAATTTAATTTGGAAAATCATCTGTACCCGTAAATGCTATTGCATTCAGAATAGTAAGGATTTAGCCACATACCCCTCCTCCAGTCAGAAAGTGGTTAACTGGGAGGGGTTATATGGCCCTTGGTATTCACCAAGATGAGGAACCATCATCTGTCTGCTCTGGTTATAATTCATATTAGAAATGTTAACCAACATGAAATAATTCCAGTGGAAGCATAAGGTTTGCGTAGAGCATGATTTTAATTTATTTGTTCATTTTTACACCTCTGTCCTGAAACATGCCTGCGTCCCAGGCCCATATTCTGTATCTCAGAACCATCAGCTTGGAAAGAAGGAAGATCCACCCCACTGGGTGAGAAAAACCATACAAGTTTCCCCGTGGAACAAATAATAATTGTCCTTGAAGCACACCGTTATCATGTATGAATGCCTAGGGATAAATATAAACATTCTAAAAGTTCAGTTTGTCGGTAAAATTAAACCACAGCATACGGGGTGAGAGGCAGAAATGTCTTTTTAGCCTTTGTATATGGCTTTAGAAGTTATTTTGACAGTGGCCATTAAAAGAGTTGCCCCGAAGGTTCCACAAGGTAAATTACTTGCAGGAGGACCGTGCTTTACCCCAGGGTGAATTTTCACCTCTGCAGATGTAATTTAGACTGAGTTACTTTTGTGAGAAACAGCCCTGTTTAAAAAGAATTAGAAGTACCCCGGGTAAGATGAAATCTCAGTGCTGAGCCGCCCATTTTTTTTTATATCTAAAATCAAGATTTAGAGAGCCAATTAATTTTTTTAATTACCTTACTCCAAATACCCTACTGCACATTTTTTTTATTGTATTTCTTTATTTACCTATTTTATTTTTGATGCCTTATCTGAGAGATGTTAAAAGATAACTGGGTTCGGTGCAGAAGAGACCTCTGGAAAGTTTTGTGGTTTCTTTTTTTCTTTTACATTGGTTTCCACCTGAAAACATTATTTCCTCTTACCTAGTCATTCTTTGAAGCCCTTTTTCTTAATTCTGGAAATTCTAAGCTTCCAGTGTAGCCCCCTTTTTCTGCATGGACACATGCCTATTTTATCCCAAAAAGGGTGGGTCAAAAACCAAAGAGCAGACCTGCTTTGCCATGGTCCAATTTGGGGCCTTCTCAAACTCCGTGTAGTTGAAGCAGGCAAAAGGGCTCTTGCCATTCCCATCCACACTTGGGTTCATTATTATAAACCAGCGTAACGCATCATAGGAGAAGTTTGCCTTGGAGGGATGATAATTTTGCTCAGCTCGTGTGGAGGGGAATGGTTGTCTCGGTGAAGGAAGACTTTAATTCAGGCTACTAACTTCTTCTTGCATATGGTTGTATTTGCCTGTCTCCTCTTACAGATTACTTGTATGATCCTTCCACACACTCAAACCAACATCACAATTATTTTCCAGCCCTCCACCAGCTTCCGGAAGCATTGTCCCGGTTCTGTGGCCCTCTGAGTATTTCTTGCATTATTCACCACGAAGGTAAAATTTTTATATGGACCACTGGAACATGTCACGAGACAGCATGCTGGATTTTAAGGCAGTGATCAGGACGGCATAACTCACTAAGTCTGGTCTTTTCTTTTTAAAAATTTCATTTTGAAAATCTGGGGTTGCAGGGGTTTTTTTCCCCCACTTCGTTCTTAAGATCTCGTTCTCCTTAAGTCCTTAAAAGAAATATCTGCAAAATTTTACTGAGAACTGTTCTCAATTTCATCATTATCTTGCAGCAGCAGCAGCAGACGCAAAGTTGTGTCGCTCGTGTAACTGCCCACCTTCGTTAAAATTATTCTAAAGTAGAAACGTCTTTTTTTGTGTGTTGGTTTTTGTTTTTTATTCTCCCCGCCCCTGACTCTGTTGCGTTCAGAAGTTCCTACACATTCAGTTAACATCCCTCAGTTTTTTGTTATCAGAGGTTTCTGGAGATTGCCTCTGAGGTCCTCCCAAATTTAGGTTATAAAGAAGGGGAAAAAATGTGTCCATGCCATTTATATTTTCGTATAGTTTTTTGTTGTTAGGTTGCTTTTTTTTTTTTTGATGAAGAAATATTTGGTTTGGTTCGTAAGGTAACATTTGGATATTTTTCTATTTTTTGTGTTTTCTGTTTTCAGAACTAATAATTTTAAGAAAAAAGGGCACAGCTGTTAAATTATTTTGGCACAAAGTTTATACTTTGATTTATAGAGATCAAAAGAACAAGTATTTTCCCCACCATCCTCTTTGAACTAAGCAACAAGAGAACGAGACAAGGGTGTCACGCATACTTTCTACTCACAGGTAGACTTGGCCCAACATCCTTGCCCTGGGTTATACCTCCCCCCTGCCCCTCCTCTGCCAGACCCTCTCCATGCTCTCTTTCTTCTTTGGCCTCTCTTCTCATCCCCCCGGCTTGCAATGAGAAAGCAGACTCCTCAATTCTCTGGTGCTGTTTTGTATTGCAAATGATGCCTATGTGCTTTGGGCCCTTTTTTCAACTGTGCTCATGGTAAAAGGTGTCCCCTCGTTGTTGGGAATCCAGATGGTTCCATGAAGCCAACAGAGAGACGCCTGGCTGCCTATCTGGACAGCCCACGCCCATCTCACCCCGTTGCCTCTCGAGGTGTGCTCCCCTGGCCCAAGGCAGAAGCCTCTGGTCTGTGGCCTGGCCTCCTGGCCTTGACACACAGGTACGGGATGAGCCTAGGACCATGGCGTTTCCTGCACGCAGTGAGGAGAGCACGCCTCCGCCGCCTCACAGAGCACCTAAAAAAAATTAACCATAACTCTTTAATGCCGTTAAATCTCCAGTCCGTATTCAAATGCCCTAGATTGTCTGGTGAGCCTATGAAACCATTGGTGTGTCCAAATCAGGGTCCAGACAAGGTCCCTCCAGTGTCTCTCTCCATCTATCGGTTTACACTTCTTTCCTTGGAGTTTATTTGTGAGAAAAGCTGGTATACTCGTTCTGGAGAATGCTCCCCAGTCTGGTTTAGTGATTGCTTCCTCATGGTATTGTTGACATTGTGGTTATTCCTCTGTCCCTATATTTTCTGGACATGGGAGTTGACCGAGGGGCTTGATCCGATTCAGATTTGAACATTTTCCACCAGACCACGCCGTCCATAGTGGTGCGTATCTTTGCATCCAGAGACAGATGGCCTGGCCGTTATCTTTTACGTTAGGAGCTGTGGAGTGGTGGTATTCTAATTCTTCATTCATTTATTCACTGGACACTTCTATAAAGCGAATCGCTGTCTCATCAGTGATTTGGTTACCCTGAAACACAGTTGTATAGAAAAGTGTATATACTTAGTTCTTTCCCTCTGTTTCCCAGTTTGGGGAACAATTCCTTGGGTCCCTAGCGTTCCCTAAAGGCAGCCGATGAAACTTTCTTTTGTTTTTAGTATCTTTGGAATTGCTAGATTTTAATATAGTGAATGACTCACGCCAATTTTTGACGAGCCATAGTCTCTGCTCTGTTGTTCTTGACCAGTCGAGGTGTATGGCTTTCTCCCCCGCCCCCCGCCCATGAAAACATGTGCTCCCCTAGGGCAGGCGCTGGGAGTTCCTCGTCTTTGTATCCCCAGGAGGCTCCCTGCAATTACCAGTGCATAGTAGATGCTTTAAAAACAAATAAAAACCACCAGCAACAACAAAAGCAATTTGTTAAATAAATTGGTATCGTTTTGTTGAACTGCTCACGGAGGAAGATGGCATAAGACAGACATCGGTCTTGTGTCTCTCCCTAGGTGGCCTTCCGTCCAGTGCCACTCGCTGCCTCCCCCAAAAGGCCCTTACCACTTTTCTCCTTTCTTCTTCCCCGTTGTCCTTGTTGCCCAACTGGCAAATGGGGATACTATTTTCAGAATCCTAGTTGTACCTCTGTGGGTTTGTATATGTAAGGAAAACTTAAAAATTGAAAGAAGTCATAGAAAAATGAGAGAACAAGAGGCAGGGAGCAAAAAATCCAATTCTCACAAAAGACATAAGAAGTTACAAAATGTGTCTAAGAGGTAGATGCCAAGAGACCCAAAGAGCAGTTTGGTAGAGACCTCCCCCCCTTGAATGATACGGCATCCTGAACCACAAAGGTTAGCCCTGCAGCCACAGTGAGAATGGGGTGACGATTTCACTGTGGGAGAAACCAGTCCTCACCCCCCATCTGAGGGTGGTCTGGCTGTCTTAGAAGACGTTGTATAGGATAGATCCTGATTGGCAGTGTTTGATCTGCATGGCAGCCTTCCAAGACTCAAACATATTAATGATTGTCTGTATCAAGACTTACACATATAACTTGGAAAACCTGAAGCAGCTTTATGCTAAAGGCTGGTGACTTAAAAAGTGATTTGTGATTTAGCAGAGTGGCTCCTTTGATTTTAAGTTAGGGAATTACAATTCTTACCACTGAGAATCTGGCAGAGCCTTAGAATCCCACACTTAAGGGACAACTACAGACTCTAAACTTGACCTCGTGATTTCTACTCGTTAGCCACTTCTCACATGATTTTTTTATGTGGCCCTCTCCACAGCCAGCAGGACAGCCGGTGTGTAAATTAAGAACTACATTCTGCTGCTAGTATAAGCTCCTAACTAACAGTCACCATGCTTTCTGTGCAGCCTTCCTTAGGGCATGACCTCAAAGTTGCCTCATGGTCACAAAATGGCATCTCAAGTCCAGCCATCATATTTTCGTTCCAAGAAGGAAGAGGGAAGACAAGAAAAGAAGTCTCTCCACTGAGTCAGCTCCCATTTATAAGGAGCTTTCTGTGAAGCTCCACCTAACAACTTCCACATGCATACCACTGGCCAGTGCTTAGTCACCTGGCCACCCACAGAGACTCAGAAAGGAAAATCCAGTGAAAGGCTGTTGGGTGGGCATCTATAATTAGTGAGCACGGCGCCACTGCCTCATTCCTTCATTAATTCTTCTCTCAGCTAGTCCCAGTGGAGGGCCTACGGAGTATCAGGCCCCCTGCTAGCCCCTGGGTGCTAGTTTAGGCTTCAGTGGGTTCCTTGCCTCTTTTAAGAATGATTAATTGTGTCGCAACGTTTATGGAGATTTTTATAATATGTATTTTTTGGTAGCTCTGTCTGTGTAGAGCCAGAGCCCAGAGGACCCAAGAACTTTGGTGTGGGCCTTGTCGCAGCAACACTCCCATTGTACTGATTGGTCTTTTCAGCTCTTGGACAAAGGTTCCAAGGCATGGAGCTGAAGGTTCTATGGTTTCATGGGAAGTAAGACCGAAGTCAGCTGAAGTCAGTTGTAGATTGTACTGCCTCCCAGTGGAGATGGTGAGGGGCAGGGAGCACAGGCTCCCCCTCTGTATCCAGGGGGATTTTTTTTTTTTTTAAGATTTTATTTATTCGTCAGCAAGAAATAAGAGAGAGCACAGCAGGGGGAACTGCAGGCAGAGGGAGAGGGAGAAGCAGACTCCCTGATGAGCAAGGAGGCCAATGGAGGGCACCATCCCAGGGTCCTGGGATCATGACCTGAGCTGAAAGAGGATGCTTAACTGACTGAGCCACCTAGGCATCCCCAGGGGGATTCTTTTTAACACAGGCAAGTCAAATTCCTTTCATATTTTTTTTATAAAGGATTACTTAAAATCCATATTCATTGGCCTTTCCCACAAGATCCTATGCAGAGTGCTCTCTCCCACCTCTCTGACCCACATTTTCTACCACTAACCTTACTAACTCACTCCATCTACACTGACTCCTTTTCTGTTCCTGAGCACTCAGCCTCTTCTGTGCCTCGGGGCCTTTGCACTGGCTGTGCCTGCTGCCCTAAAATACTTCCTCCCTCTCCAGTTCCTCACTGGCTCCTTGGCGTCCCTTGGATTCAGTTCAAATGTTACCTCTTCAAAAGTCTTCAACGATGACCTTATCTAAAAGGCACTTACTTATGTCCCTCCCCCTCCGTGCTACCCAGTAAAATTGCTAGGATAGCTTTCTGTCTAGTTTATTCACTACCTTACTCTGAGCTGGTATTGTTTATTCTTTATTTTCTGTCTCCTCTGGATTGTAAGCCCCTGGAGGGCAGGGACCTGATCAGTCTTGCTCAACACCTTAACCGCCGGAGTTTCCAAATTCCTGGCTCATGAACGTTCAATAACTACGTATTCGTGTATTATAAGTGAAGTTTCTTTACAGTGTGACACTTTAACGTCCTTACCTGCAGAATGTGAATAATAATGCCTGACTGTCAGAGTTGCTGTAGGAATTAAATGAAACCATAAATGTTAGTGCCAAATATTGATATTTCAAGACAGAACCTACCTCCAGTATCCGGGTCAGAGACCACCCTGACAGCCCTTGAGTTCCTCAGCTTCCTCATCCATAAAATGGGGACAGTCGTACCTGCCTCTTGGGAGGTGGTGAGGAGGAAACAAGAAAGTACAGGGGCCTACTTTAGTGCAGTACTTCACACGCGATGAAACATGCAGAAAGCTCACCTGCTGTGTGGCTTTGGGAGAATTACGAATCTTCCATAAATCTCAGTTTCCTGAGAGCAGTGCCGTCCTCAGAGCCGCGTAGTGAGGGTCGACTGAGAACAGCTATGAAATCTCGCCATCACGCAGAAGAGCAGGTGCTGAAAGAACATCCAGTCTCACTACTGGACTCCCAAGCGTCCAGTAGAACTTTCTGCGGGGGGTGGAAGTGTTCTCTGTCTCCACCGTCCAGTATGGTAGCCACGAAACCACGCGTGTCTGCCAAGCACTTGAAATGTGGCTGATGTGACTGAAGAATTGAACTTCTCATTGTTTTATTTTTATTAATTTAAATGTAAATAGGCGGGCGCCTGGGTGGCTCAGTCAGTGAATGTCTGCCTTCAGCTCGGGTCATGATCCCGGGGTCCTGGGTTCAAGTCCCACATTGGGCTCCCTGCTCAGCGGGGAATCTGCTTCTCCTTGTGCCCCTCTACCCCACCACTGATCTCTCCCTCTCTCGCACGCGCGCGCTCAAATAAATAAATCTTAAAAAATAAAAATAAATAAACTATTAAAAAACAAATTTAAACAGGCACCTGTAGCTAGTGGCTGCCACGTTGGACAGGGCAGACCAAGTCAACTGAGCCTACAGAACTGTCCAGCGGGGCCGCAGTTTAGTTTTGTACCCAAGCCAGTTCACAAAACTGCTCCCCTCAAAGCATCCACGCCACGAGTCTGGAAACCCCCAGAGGTCTTCTATAATTTTTCTCCTTCCTCTTGCATTCTATCCCTGAGACTACCTCCCTGCAATTATCCTCAGGGATAAGAGAATATCTGCATGTATTAGAGATGAAATCCGCTTTAAAGTGGACAGTCTTTATTCTCAGGCTCAAGCATTCAAATCCCTCCAGAGGCCTGCACCGTCCAGCCGTGGATGTCTGTGCATCAACCCCACTGTGCACCTGGGCCGGCTGCCGCCAGCTGTTCAAGGGAGCATCTCCCCAGATTGGATAGAGCCGGGGTGTCTGCGGAAGGAAGCAGGACCCTCGAGCCTACCTGAGAACCAGGTCGTAACTTTCCATCCCCAAGCCTGGAAATCACGGGCGCGTCCATCACATACTGGGTGTGTCAGTAATTTCTGGATGAATGAAGGAGCCGATGATAGCTACAAAAAAGCAAACCAGAATTTTGAATGTTGATTCGTAGCACATCAAAGTGACTAATAACAATTCGGAAATAGTCTGATTAAAATGAGTGCGTAAAAAGCAATAATCATGTCTTGATGAGTTCAGAATGTTGTAAACATCTGCTTTATGTTTCTGAAGAATGGAACAAGTATTAGGATTCCAGGGGAAAGGATGTAAGTTTTAAGAGTTTTCCATATTGATTTGCATGAGTACTTTTTGTCCTGTAATTAGAATTTTTGGGTTTGATTTCATTTTAGAAGTTTTAATTTGTCTTTAGATAATGGTGCTATAATTTTTACCACATCGTGGAATTCTGATATGGGTGGAAAAAACTCAAGGGCCTTAATATTGGAAGTTTTCTGAGGCGCTGTAATTAGCTTTTTTTTAGCTCATAAATAATTCCTCTGAGATTTACTTCCATGGATGTTTAATGAGCTTTATTAAGCCTTATTCAAATAAGTTCATATAGAGCCACATGAATATTTCTTATAAAACAGCATTTGTACATTGAATTTATACATAATGCTGCTTGAAATTCTGTCCCCAAACTAAAAGCTGCAAAAACCGAATAGTCAGGTTCGGCCAGTGGGTCTCAACTGGAGGCGGTTTTGCCCCACGGGCATTTGGCAATGTCTGGGGAGGTTTGGGGTTTTCACAACTGGAGGAGGGAGAGGCGTTTCTGTGGTGTCTGGTGGGTAGAGACCGGGGATGCTACGAGTCATCCTAAAGGCACAGGACAAACACCGCAAAGAATTATGTGACTCAAAATGTCAGTGATCCTGGAGTTGAGGAACCCTGAGTCAGGTGTCAAAGAGATACAGAAAAAGTGAGTTTCAGGTTTAGGCTACGAAATGTGCTTGGGATTGTTTCCTCTGTAGTTTCGTTGTGCTCTGCCTATGGGGGACTCACCCAGAGCTTCCTGGGCCTGTGTCCGGGCGAGAGCCTTTTAAGCAAAATCTTCAGGCAAGGAGGAAGTGTGCGCTCCAGGACATCTTTCTGGGGTTGAAGCTGGTCCTGTTTTCTGAATAAATGAATGTGAACTTACTCTGTGTGGTTCCGGCGTCTTGCTTGCAAACAGCGAATGGCATCTTGAGGGACAGGATCCAAAGTAAGAATTTTTTTCTCCTTTTAAAACAGTCCTATTTATCAGAACGTAGATTGTGAAGTATTCCAGAGGCTTCGTACGGAGTATGCTGGGAGCTGTAGCGAAGACAGATGGCTGGTTCCCGGGTCAGCTGGCGTTGAGAGCCACAGGCGGACCGCACGTTAGGTGTGCTCCAGACAGTGGGACGTTCTTGTCGGGACCATGTGTAATAGACTTAAACCAGCACTTGCTTTTATCTTTCCAGTCGAAGGATATTACATCATCATGTGCATGCGAATATAGACGTATGTGTTCGTGCATTTAGTAGGTCTGTACAAGTATCTAGGAGTAGGATCTCTATAACCAAAAGGGGAAATCATTTCTGGCACGGTATTTCTCAAACTTTTCTTCATCAGGAGACTAGATTTTTTTTCCCCTAATTGTGCCTCCCCCAGTGAAATTTTAATATGATACCGTATATTGTGTTTCTATTCATGTATGTGTATCTATGTTTTATACATAAAAAAATATATTTTCACCTCCCCCCAAGAACTGGTTTTTACCCCAATGGGATGCTATCACCCCTGATGAGAGTGCATGCATTATTACAGTGAGAGGTTGTTGCGATCACAGGGAGTTCTTTGTAGGATATCGTATGGCTTTACAAAGAGCAAACAGCTTTTCTGATACATGTTTTCTCTTTTCTGTGTTATGATCCTTCTGGAAGGGTTCAGGTAACACCGTTACTATCTGCTGTGTACCTCAGTTACGAGCGATCCTGTTCCTTCACCTGAAAATCTTGTCTGCTTGCTCAGTTCAGGCCCGTGGTAATCTGAAAGGAATCACAGATAACCGTCACATCAGGGAGAGTTCAGCCTGTATTTAAGCAAAGTCACTGATTTTTTTAAGACTTCATTTTTTAGGACACTTCTAGATTCACAGCAAAATTGAAAGTAGAGGTTTCCTGTATACCCCGTGTCCCCACACATGCACAGCCACCCCATTATCCACATCCCCCACCGGAGGGTACATCTGTGACAACTGAGGAACCTACATGGACATGTCATCATCGCCCAAGTCCATGGTTTACCTTAGAATTCACTCCTGGTTTTGTACATCCTGTGCGTTTGGACAAATGTAGGACACGTCTCCATCATTATAGTATCATCCGGAGTATTTTCACTGCCCTGAAAATCCTCTGTATTCCACTTAACCCCTGACAACCACTGATCTTTTTACCGCCTCCATAGTTTTGCCTTTTCCAGAAGGTCATATAGCTGCAATCATACAGTGTGTAGCCTTTTCAGATTGGCTTCTTCCCGTTAGTAATATGTACTTAAGTTTCCTCCGTGTGTCTTCATGGCTTGGTGGCTCGTGTCTTTTTACTGGGTAGGATTCCAGTGTCTGGACGGACCATAGTGTATTTATCTGCTCACCCACTGAAGGACAACTTGGTTGCTTCCACGTTTTGGCAGTCATGAATAAAGCTCCTGCTACTAACATCCGTGGGCAGGTTTTCATGTGGACGTGCATTTTCATCTCCTTTGGGTAAACACCAAGGAATGTGATTGCTGGGTTGTATGGTAAGAGTAGGTTTGGTTTTGTAAGAAACCACCACACTGCCTTCCAGAGTGGCTGCCATTTTGAATTCCCACTAGGAGTGAATGAGAGTCTCCGTTGCAGTCCTCATGAGCATTTGGTGTTGTCAGGTGCTGGACTTTGGCCATTCTAATAGGTGTGTGGAGGACTGGTTTTATCAGTAATATTTGAGATATAATTTACTGATGATAAAATTCACCCTTATAAAGTTTATAACTGAGTGGTTTCGCTATATTCACAGAGTTGTGCAATCACTACTATGTAATTTTTGAACATCTTTGCCTTAAAAAGCAACTCTGGTCAAAATTTAAAACATCTGTGCTTCAAAGGACACCATGAAGAAAGTGAAAAGATAATCCAAAGGCAGGAGAACACATTCACAAATCATCATCTGTTAAGGGACTTATACTAAGACTATATAAAGAACTCTTACAACTCAATGCTAAAAGACAAATAACCCCATTAAAAAATGAGCAAAGCATCCAAATAGACATGTCCCCAGGGAAGACCTGCAAATAAATGGCCAATGAGCTCATGAAAAGTTGCTGATCGCAATTAGCCGTTGAGGAAATGCACATCAAAACCACAGTAAGCTACCACTTCGTACCCACTAGGCTGGCTGTTTCAAGACAGACAACAATAAGTGCTGGGAAGGACGTGGAGAAATTGGAACCTTCCGACGCTGGTGGTATGGATGCAGACAGTGTGGACACTTTGAAAAACAGATTATCAAGTTAAACAGAATTACTGTATAATCCAGCAATTCCACTCCCAGGAAGACCTAGAAATGAATACCTATGCCCACCATAAACTTGTACACGGGGCTCCTTCTGCAGGTGATGGGAATGTTCTAAGATCAGATCGTGATGTTTGCACAACTCGGTGAATATACTAAAAATCATTGAGTTGGATACGTTCAGTGGGTGAATTATATGATATCTGAATTGTATCTCAATCTAAAACTATTTTTTAGAAGGTGAAAACAAACAAAAAGAATAATATTCTCCCCTCACTGCCACCCGTTAACCATCCTTCCTCATTCCTGCCCACTCCACACAGCCGTGGTCACCGCTGGTCTGCGTCTGGCCTCAGTAGATTGACTGCTTCTTGACACTTCATGTAGATGGGATCCGACCCCCTGTGACTTTTTGCCCTTGCTTTATTTCACTGAGTGTGTTTTCATGGGTCATGCCTGCCGTAGCACCTGTCAGTATTTTTTTCCTTTTCACGGCTAAATAATATTCCATTGCATGGGTACACCCCATTTTGTGTATCCACTCTTCAGCTGATGGACATTGAGGTGGTTTCCAGTTTTTGGCGGTTGTAAATAATGCAGCTATGAACATCCAGTACAAGCTTCCATGTGGGGCTATGTTTCCATTTCTCTTGGGCACATACCTAGGGGTGGAATTTCTGGGTCATGTGGTGACCCCATGTTTAACCTTCTGAGGAGCTGCCAGACTGTTTTCCATAGTGGCTGTGCCATTTTGCATTCCCACTGGCTACTGATTTTTAAGTGAAGACTAGTTATATGTTCCCTAAAGTGAGTGAGTTTCCCAAGTCCTGGGACAGAGTTTCTCCTTCCCTGTCCCCTCACGAGGCCACAGAGTCCCTTAATTGATAGATGGAGGTCCCCCCAGACACACATGCACACCCCAGTTCCTGAATCATGCCGATTCCACCCGGTGGCTCTTCCTGGGGCCTCGCTGACGCAGCTCCCATGAGAGCTTTTTCTCCTTAGTAAAATCACATTCTTCAGACCTTTATCCCCTTTGGACAAATTCATCCTAAAAACATATGGGAAGCTTTGTTCTTAATACCAGAACTTAGCCGACACGTACCTCTGTGTATTCTCTTTCAGCCGTGTGAACTTCAGCGTGCAGCTGGGTGTGCACGTGGGGCTGCCAGCCTGGCTGGGCCTCGGCAGCCACGCAGCCCAGGGGGTGGAACCAGGGAGTCGTCCTCAGTGTGGTCGGCCACGGCATGTCCTCCGTCCTTGTGGACTTTGAGCCTCGGCCACACATCGGGGGATAACCACGTCCACATTTGGATAATTCTCCATTCAGATCATTCTCTCTTTCTTGTTCCAGGACGGTCCCCGGGTAACTTTCAGGGACAGCTGCTTTGGTCAACTTAGATTTTGGTGACTGTTCACCCTTTCTGTGCTCTTTAATAACAAGCAAATGGGTGCCTGGGGGGCTCAGTCGGTTGAGCCTCTGCCTTCGGCTCAGGTCATGATCCTGGGGTCCTGGGATCGAGTTCCAGGTTGGGCTCCCAGCTCAGCGGGAAGTCTGCTTCTCGCTCTGATCCTCCCCATCCCTCCCACCCATGCTTTCTCTCTCTCTCATTAATAAATAAATGAAATCTTGGGAAAAAAATAAATAACATGTAAGATATTTGCGTCCAGCCCATACTCCTTTCTCCCAGAGTGTGGTGATGTTCCTTAGCCCCTTCTCACCCACAGAGCAGCTGTGGGATGTGTTTGCCGTCCGCAGGCCCCGGGGCCAGCTGCTCTTGGGTCGGGGGCACAGGATCCCCACGTGCATCTGGCACAGGGTGGCCATACATTGCTCCGTGAAGTTTACCAAAAGGAGGCCCAGGTCCGGCTTCTGTGCACCACTCACGTGCCTGCGTTCTCTCTTGCAGGCTATCGGCTGTACTCTGAACTGTGGCTGTCAGAGTTTCAAACCCGGGAAGATCAACCATCGCCAGTGTGAGCAGTGCAGACACGGATGGGTGGCACATGGTAACCTTATTCTCCCTCCTCCCGCGGCCTCTCGTGTCCCCTCTGCATGACGTGGAGTGATTCGGGAGTGGATTTCATGTCTGAGAAGGACCGCCCACACTTGCGTGTCCCTGCTCCTGCTGGCCAGCAGGCAGAGAGCTTTATATACCTTCCCTTTTGGAACCTTAACGACTCTGCACCACAGGTGGGGTCTTAGCCCTGCTCTGCAGACGTCGGAACAGGTGCTTCGGGGCGGCCCTTCTGCAGCGATGGAAATGTCCCACGCTGTCTCACGCAGTAGACGCCAGGGTTGCCGGGTGAAATTCAGAACGCTCAGTGAAATTTGAATTTCAGGGTAACAATAAATGATTACTTTAGCTGAAGTATGTCCCGGTGAATATTTTCAGGATAAACCAATCCCACTTATTCCCTGTGTATGTGAAATTTATGTTCACATATCACCAGGCATCCCGTATTTTTATTTGCCGAACCCCGACAATCCCACACGTAAGCCCCGCGTGGCTGCCGAGTACTTGAAAGGTGACTGGTGGGACACTCGGAGGAACTGAATTTCTGATTTTATTTCATTTAAGAAGTAAAATTTAATAAGGTAAAAATAATTCCATAAAATTAAAAATTTTATAAATCTACAGGAGCTGTGGGCAACTGAGGACTGTTGCATGGGTCGGTGTAGATTTTGGTGTCTTACCTGGCCAAGCCCGATAGGTGGGACGTGGCAGACGAGAGGACAAACCCAGATCTGTCAGATCCCCAAGCCCAGGCTCTTCACCAGTAGACCCCGTTCTTCCTGACCTTTCAGCCTTTTTTTTTTCAGCTTTCGATTATGTGCCTGCCAACTTGTCTTTACGCCTTTTCCTTGCACCCTCCCTACATGGGGCTATTTTTCACTCCTTAGGGACAGGGAAGGACAAAAAGAAGTCTCAGGCCAGTCCATTTTATTTCAGAAGTTCCTGTGAATAACGTAGAGCCTGATAGCTATTAGGATTGTGAACCATTTGCGTATTCCCATGTTTTCTGTCGGAACGCATAACTGAGAGCCATCCCTAGCCCACCCCTGTGTAGTGCTTCTCTGAGAAGTAAAATCTCTTAAAAGGGTGTTTCTTCTATTTGATTTTTCAGCTCTGAGCAAGCTGAGGGTTCCCCCCGTGTATCCCACAAGCCAGGTGGAGATTGTCCAGTCCAATGTGGTGTTCGATATTAGCAGCCTCATGCTCTATGGGACCCAGGCCATCCCTGTTCGCCTGAAAATCCTATTGGACCGGCTCTTCAGTGTGTTGAAGCAAGAGGAGGTGCTCCAGATCTTGCACGCCTTGGACTGGACCCTTCAGGATTATATCCGGGGATATGTGCTGCAGGTATGGGGAGCGTGGCCACGGTTCTCCTGGGCTGTCTTCTCCAATCCACGTGTGTATAACGGGTGTAATGCAGGTGCTCCAGCCATTGGCGGAGATCCTTTCGTAGTGGCTTAAGCCCCCACCTGATGTTCTGGGAAGAATCTAGTGCTTTCCTCAAGATACCTGTGAAACATCCAGATATGGGAGCATGGACATAGTCTCTGATTTGGGTGTCACGAATCCATTTCTCCCACAGCAGAGCCTTGGCCCCGTGTTACTATCTGCAGGCCACCTACAGACACAAGACACTGTGCCACATTTTACTGAGGGTGTGGGGGTGAGAGAGGAGCGTATGTTCCAGAAGCACATTCCAGACGGCTGTAGTTGAGGCCGCCCCACCGCTGGCCTTCCTTCCCAGGCTCCATCACCCTATGATACGTCTGTGTTCTGGCTCCTGCTTGTTCCCTCTCCCCTCGATTCTCCTTTGACCTCTTCACGTGTTCTCTGCATCCCTCCCTTGTGCTTTTCACCCCCTCTCCCTCTTCGTTATCTTGCAAAGTAGGCTTACCTCCTGCTCGACCTTGTCATGGGGGTAGGCCTTGTGTTTCATATCCACAGGCAAAGAACGTATTTCCTGGGACGAATTGTATCATTTCTCCGACATAGGAAGCGGTGACAGCTTCTTTTTTCCCCTTGACACTCTACTAGAAAATGTCAAAATTTCAATGAAATGGGGGGATGAATATACTTCCAAGACTAACATATACTTGACTCTTACCCCAGGTAGGCTATGTCATCAACACAAACACTTAGTCTTTTATCAACCTGCACTCTCTTCCAGTAAAATCTCACAGGCCAGGTAAATTATCCCCATTTTCCAGAGGCTCAGAGTGCTTCTAAATGTTGGCCAACGTCACTCAGGTCGTAAGTGGCAGACCCAGGGTTTGAACCCGTTTCTTTGTAACTCTGAGGCCCAGGATCATCCCGTGGAGGCGGGTTTGCTCACCTTGGGTGCAGGACCCCCCACAGGCTAGAAACAGCCTTTTATGTAGAGTAGCATTATGATCTTACATTATGACATCGATCAATATTTAATGATCCTGATAATCTTGCTTTCTAGTGTTAGGATTAAAAATATGGAATCAATTACCTTGGACTTCTAGTGCATCAAAAATTTATGATGTTACATCCCTCATCATCTTCAGAACTCTTCCATGCATTGTGAAAAATCTCAGTAGGCCATCAAATACATGTTCTGTGATAAAATATTTATTGTAGTTTTGGGGAAAGTTAGGCCGTGCTGGAGTTTGAAAGGTCTCCACACGCCAGTGTAATTACAGCTCTGCCTTGCGAACATGGGCAGTAGGTCAGTACGGGTTCATTTGTTTTCTGATGTTAGTTGCTGGGGAAGATTATTAAACTTGCAGCAAATAAATGCTTGAGCTCTGTGTAGGTCTGACCGTTCCCTCTCCTTCTGAGATAAAGAAGTGGCTATTGTTCACACGATACCTATTTTCGTTTTAGTGGGGAAAATTATTACACCTCATGCAAGACAACCAATTGGTTTGAAATAAGATGGAAAATGATCACCCAGCTTCTCTTCGGCTGGAGTCCTATCATTTTACGTCTCTCTTTTAGAGCACTGCTTATATTTGTGCAGTGTTCTTTCCGTGCAGGGTTTCTGGTCTCGGAGAGTAGCGTGAGTGGGGGGCTGATATGCAGAGGCGCCCTGCGGTGCTAGGGAGGCCCGACCACGTGACCCCACGTAGAGAAGAGGGTAAGGAGGAGTAAACTGACTGCCCTCGATGGTTCTGGTTTAGGATGCATCCGGAAAGGTGCTGGATCACTGGAGTATCATGACCGGGGAGGAGGAGTTGGCCACCCTGCAGCAGTTCCTTCGCTTTGGGGAGACCAAGTCCATCGTGGAGCTCATGGCAATCCAAGAGAAAGAGGAGCAGGCCATCATCATCCCGCCGGCCACGGCCAACGTGGACATCAGGGCGTTCATTGAGAGCTGCGGCCACAGGAGCGCCAGCCTCCCCGCCCCTGCGGACAAGGGGACCCCCAGCAGCCTGCACCCCTTCGAGAACCTCATAAACAACATGACCTTCATGCTGCCCTTCCAGTTCTTCAACCCCGTGCCCCCCACGCTGATAGGGTCGCTGCCCGAACAGTACGTGCTGGAGCCGGCTCAGGACCAGGGTCAGGAGCCCAAACAGGAAATCCACGGACCCTTCCCCGGCGGGGGCGGGGGCGGCGGCGGCGGCTTCCTAACCTCCCGTTCCGCGTCATTTCAGGTCGAAAAAGAGCCGTGTCTAAACTGCCCGGACGCAGTTCCCAAAAAGGAAGACAGCGCCCATTTAAGTGACTCCGGCTCCTACAACATTGTCACTAAGCTTGAAAGGACACAGTTGTCCCCCGAGGCCAAGGTGAAGCCCGAGAGGCACAGCCTGGGTGCGAAGAAGGGCCGCGTGTTCTGCACGGCGTGTGAGAAGACCTTCTACGACAAAGGCACGCTGAAGATCCACTACAACGCCGTCCACCTGAAGATCAAGCACAAGTGCACCATCGAAGGCTGCAACATGGTCTTCAGCTCGCTGAGGAGCCGGAACCGTCACAGCGCCAACCCCAACCCGCGGCTGCACATGCCCATGAACAGAAACAACAGGGACAGGGACCTCCGGAACAGCCTGCAGCTGGCCGCCTCGGAGAGCTACGAGCGCGCGGGCTTCCTGGCTGCGTCCCCAGACTGCGGGCCTCTGGCCGGCTACGCGGCGTCGGGGGAGGACCCCGGGGGCCAGGCGGCCTTCCCGAGCATCGGGCAAAACGGCGTGCTTTTCCCCAACCTAAAGACGGTCCAGCCGGTCCTGCCTTTCTACCGCAGCCCGGCCACCCCGGCCGAGCTGGCCAACACCCCCGGCGTGCTGCCTTCTCTCCCTCTCTTGTCATCTTCCATCCCGGAGCAGCTGGTTTCAAACGAGGCCCTGTTTGATGCCCTTCCCAAAAAGAAATCCCGCAAGTCCAGTATGCCCATCAAAATAGAGAAGGAGGCCGTGGGACTAGCTCACGACAAGCGGCTCGCGCTCAGCTCGGATGAAGACATGCCCCCACGGGTGGCCAGCGAGGATGAGCCAGAGGCCTGCAGTCCTCGGTTGTCGGGCAGAGCGCCTGAGGAGTGGCACGCACAGTCCAGAGGCCCAGAGGGTCCCCTCCCGGAAGGAGAGAGGGTCTGCCGTCTAGAACCAGGGATCGAGTTGAGCAGAGCCATCAGCAGGACCCCCGAGCGGGCCACACAGCACTCGGAGAGGGAGGCTGAGCCGAAGCCAGCCCTCACCATGGCGCCGAGGGAGCTGGAGGATGGCGGCCGTGAGCTTCACCTCACGCCTGGGACAGAGCCCTGTGTCCCCTTTCCTGACTACATCAAACTGCAGCAGCGGCTGCTGGCCGGCGGGCTCTTCAGCGCTCTGTCCAGCAGAGGAATGGGTTTTCCCTGCTTCGAAGATGCCAAGGAGCTGGAACCCGTGGGTCAGCATGCGTTAGGAAGGCAGAAGGAAGAGACGCGCTTCCAGTGTGACATCTGCAAGAAGACCTTCAAAAACGCTTGCGGTGTGAAAATGCACCACAAGAACATGCACACCAAAGAAACGCACGTGTGCACGGTGGAGGGCTGCAAAGCCACATTCCCCTCGCGCAGGAGCAGAGACAGGTAAGACGTCCCTTGGCGATCGTTTCCTCTAAAGCCGTGATTCTGAAACGTCAACAAGCATCCGAATCACTGGGAGGGTTGTTAAAACACATCTTTCTGAGCCTTGCCCATAGAAGTTCTGCTTCCGCAGGTGTGGGATGAGGCCTGTGGGTTTGCATTTCTGCGTTCCCGGGTGATACTGCTCCTGCTGTGCCAGGGACCACAGTTTGAGAAACACTGTTCTTGAGATCCACATGCCCGGATTTTCAGGTCCAGATCTAAACTCATTTGACCACGAAACCTGACCTGAAAGGACATGAGGTTATGGGTAGTCTTTTTTCTTTTTTTAATCTCCCTTTTTGTGGATTTTTTTATTATATATTCAGTGCAGAAATACTAACGGATTTATTATAGGGACGTGAACAAACTATTACAGTTTGTGTGTCATTCTGCCTTTCTAAAGCCTGAGAAACTCTGAATTCAGAAACACATCTGGCACACACGGTTTGGGATAAGGAATAACGAACTCGTCTACGTGAAGGCGGGGGTTAAACCATCACCATAGACAAAAAAACTTGCCTACTTTTCATTTTATGATACGAAGCCCATCAAATGAAACTTTTTCTCGTATATCTAGTTAACCAGCTATATTCGAAAGGAAGAGTAACTGCGTGGTTGGGGAATTTTTAATTATTAAGATATCAGAGAAGAAAGGCACTTATTATCAGGTTATTAAGGGTTTGTGATGTTGGTTGAAGGATGGGAAGTCTTTGGGTGCCGGGTGTTCACGAGCCCCACACAGTGTCAAGCTGTTTGCAGAGCACCCAGACAGAGAGAGAATCTCATCACTCGGGACACAGCACGGGCCTTTCTGTCTTTCTTGGGCTTTTCTTCATGAACTTGAGTCCCATTACCCCAGCCGGGGAAGGGGGGGAGCACACGCTTAACCCAGAGGTGACCCCAGGAGGCTTTAAGGGAAGGATTAGCTGTCTGACGAAATGCAACATGAAGTATATTAAATGGTTTGCAGAATAGTAAAATGTTACATTTGCTCAAAGGAGCTTGACTTGAAGCAGTTCGGCATCACCGTGACCTTAATCCAAAGTGTAAGACCTGATTCGTTCGGAGGGTGGAGATGTGCAGACCGCCACGCGCATTCCTGGAAAGGGCTTGTACGAACGCCCTCGCGTTGCACAGAGAGGAGAGAGCATGGGTGGTGTTAGTTACAGTTCCTGTTTCTGTTGCTGGCCTGTGGAACCAGACCACCAGATATCCCTGATTAGTGAAGCCGTCCTTCTCCTTCGTCCTCCAAGAGGAGGGTTCGTTCATGAACAAGCTTTATGTTGAAGAAGAGACGGTCCCATCAATCAGCTATCCTTGATACTTATGATACCGTTCTGGCCTACAGTGTGCACTAAATTAGAAGGCATATTGTATTTAACATACGCCTCCATTTTATATCTATTTTTTCATATATTTAATATTTTCTTATATTCTGAGCTATTTGTAGACACAGGCCTCCTCCCCTACCACCAAAGCATCTTGAATTCTAAATTTAGACTACTAATTCTGGTGGTCTAGAACTTGGAACCTATTTTACCCAGGATCTGATTAAAGTGGCACTGTTTTATTTTATTTTTTAAAAGATTTAATTGATTTATTTACTTGAGAGAGCACACATACGCGAGTAGGGGGATGAGCAGAGGCAGAGGGAGAAGCAAGCTCCCTGCTAAGCAAAGAGCCTGATCCGGGACTCGATCCTAGGGCCCTGGGATCGTGACCCAAGCTGAAGGCAGGCGCTTAACCGGCTGAGCCACCCAGGTGCCCCAAAATGGCACCATTTTAAAAAGAGCTTTGTGGGCAGGCCTGGGGCCACTACCCCTTCTCTGGGCCAGTGATGAGAACTTGTTGTCGGAACATCTGTCTACCCCTCTTGAAGCCGTTTCCAGCAGCAGTCACTAGGGCTCCTCGGGAAGGGACTGGGACTTACTTAACCAAAAAATATTTAAGGGGCGCCTTAATGGCTGCTGTAATGGGAAAGAGAGAGGTCACTGTGGGCACATAGTGGGAGCCCCTGACTAGACTCTTCTGAGAAGTTAGGGAGGGCTTCCTAGAGGAAGAGGCATGACTAAACTAGCAGCTCTCAGAGGCACTTTGGTCTCAGAACTCCTTTAATAAATTCTTAAAACCTCAGGGCCCTCAAGAACTTTTGTCTGTTTGGGTTTGTAAGAATTAATGTTTACTGCATTAGAAGCCAAAATTGAAAACAAATTAATACTCATTTCATTGCTTAAAATAATAAACCTGTTATATGTTAAGATACCTAACATGAAAAAAAAAAGAAAAACATACATAACATGTAATGAAAAATAACCCCGTTTTCCAACACAAAAACTCAGTGAGAAGAGTGGCTTTGTTTTACATTTTTGCCAATCTCTGTAATGTCTGGCTTAGCAGAAAACAGCTGGCTTCTCACATCGGCTTCTGGGTTCAACCTGTTCCAATACCACATGTCACGTAGCCTCTGGAAAACCACGGTAGGCTCGTGAAGGAATGACAGTGAAAAAGACAGATCATGTCTTAGTGTCACGATGATGAGATGAGTTTTGACTTCGGTGCACCCCTGAAAGAGGCTCAGGGACCACGAGGGGTGCCCAGACCATGCTTTGAGAACCACTGGTCTAACAAGGCAGAAACGGGAGGGGGTGGGGACAGGGATGCCCGGCATTAGCCGCCCTGAAAGCAGGAAGCCTGGCATGTGGCCCGGAGGGTTTTGCAGTTGTGGTCGTCACTGGTTTTAGGAGATGTGGCACCTCGGGAAATGCGCCTCACGCTCTGGGGCTTAAGGAGAAGGTCGGAGGATCCCACAGGTTCGCTCCTGGTGTTCCTGGGGGACTCAGGCCCAGAGCTTTGCTTTGTTGCCACAGTGACCTCCCCATGCAAGGTTCCGGTAAACGTGTCTGTCTGACTTTTTTTTCCAACCACTTATGTGCCGGGACCTGCGTGTCAATCCAGTGTCTGGTTTTCTGCCGACACATACCTGCCCCTTCCACCCAGAACGCTGACATAATCACAGGGCAGAGCTGCCGTTGATAAGAGTTGTTTGCAGAGTGGGTGATCTGGGAGCACGGTTCTGATTATGTCCTGAGAAAGAATGTGTAAGGGATAGAAGAGCGACGTCGTCAAATAGCAAATTTGATACGTTTCATGAAATGGGATTAAATTTCCACCCACCCCACCCCCACTCTGTCTTTGGAGATTTCGAAGAGAAAACTCAATTTTTGGTTATTGGGGGGGGGTGTTTTTCCCCGATGGGGTCCTGGCGGGCAGTCTGATCTGTATGGGTGGTGGGGGAGGTGTTTTCTCTGTTTGGAATCATTTTCCTATCACCTGTAAGCTCGGACCCCTGCAATAAGGGCTATTTTTGCCAGTCCGAAGTCAGCAGGGGATCTCTGAGCAAGGCCGACATTGATTGACAAGTTACATCCAAATGATATTGTGTGAGCAAGAAGCATGTGTCATAATGGATGCTCATTATCTGCCCTTCAGGAATAATCATTGGGTAGGAGATTGATGGTGGGTTCAGTGCTGCATTTGCAAAACTCCTGTCTGGTTTATTGTGAAACGTTGCAAGTATGAACTGAACTTAAATTCTCTCTCTCTCTCTCTCTCACACACACACACACACACAATGTCTAGCCAATCAGATTGTCTCACCTGTAGCACTACTGGGGTCATGTGAATGGGAATGCTGTAGACCCTGATACCATATAGGAAATTTTAAATTTTCTAGTAACCACATTAAAAAAGTACAAAAAGATGGAGGTGAACTCAGTCTTAATAATATATTTTGTTTCATTCCATCTATCCAAAATATTACCATTTCCGTGTATGACACAGCCACGTTTCAGGAGCTCACGGGTCCCGTGGGAGTAGCTATCCTACTGGACAGCGCCGCTCTAGAAGATATTTCTTGGTTTCGTTGCAGTAAAGTCCTCTGCCTTATCGGGACCAGTTTTCTCTGGGATCCCTGGTTCCAGTGTCCCGGCGGAATTGACCTGATTGAAGTAGGCTAGCCGTTCTCAGTAGATAAGGTACAGGAAGTTACGTGTCCGTCACATGGTAGAAATTAAGAAGAACTATATATTCCCAGCTTTCAGATGGTTGCTTTCCTGGTCAGTGCTAACTTCTGACAGGCTGTGAGCAGCCCTGGGCCAGTGTCCACAGGACACACATTTCGTCCTACTCCCCCTGTGGTCACTTCTTCCACGCCGCAGGATTTTTCTGGTATCTTCCTAGTGTCTCCACTCGGAGTGATGACTGTTTTTACAACTGCCCAGCCCATTGCTAACCATCTTTTCACTCTTGTAGACACAGTTCAAACTTAAACCTCCACCAAAAAGTGGTGGCCCAGGAAGCACTGGAGAGCCCTGAAGACCATTTCCGTGCGGCTTACCTTCTGAAAGACGTGGCAAAGGAGACCTACCAGGACGTGGCTTTCACGCAGCAAGCCTCCCAGACGTCTGTCATCTTCAAGGGAGCGAGTCGGATGGGCAGCCTGGTTTACCCGATAACCCAAGTCCACAGTGCTGGCCTGGAGAGCTACAGCTCCGGTCCGCCAAGCGAGGGCACCATCTTGGATTTGAGTACTACCTCGAGCATGAAGTCGGAGAGCAGCAGCCATTCCTCTTGGGACTCAGACGGGGCCAGCGAGGAGGGCACCGTGCTCATGGACGACAGTGATGGGAACTGCGACGGGTCGAGCCTTGTCCCTGGGGAAGACGAGTACCCACTCTGCGTCCTGATGGAGAAGGCCGACCAGAGCCTCGCCAGCCTGCCTTCTGGGTTGCCCATCACATGTCACCTGTGCCGAAAGACATATAGTAACAAAGGGACCTTCAGGGCTCACTACAAAACCGTGCACCTTCGCCAGCTCCACAAATGCAAGGTTCCGGGCTGCGACACCATGTTCTCGTCCGTCCGCAGCCGCAACAGACACAGCCAGAATCCCAACCTGCATAAAAGCCTGGCCTCCCCCCCAGGTCATCTACAGTAACAAGATGGTGGGGCGCGTCTGGGAGAAGTGTTTACCCTGATTCAGGAGTAAGGTAGTCCAAAGAAAGTTGTCCAATTTCGTTTAATACCATTCGAGGGAAGCTAGGCAAAAGGTCTTTGAGTTGACTTTCTCTTCTTGTGCGGTGGGATGAGCAAAAGACAAGCCTTGTAGGAAGTCAGCTTTAGGGGGCAGCCCTTCCTATTATTTTTCTTAGCCCAGGGGTTTTTCCAACCCCTGTTAACAAACACTGGCAGAAACACAGTTTTTCCCACATTTGTTTACACATTCCCCGGGAGAGCTCCAGGTCTGCACGCTGACCAGGGGGCCCAGGACCTTGGGGCAGCTTGAAGGGAAGGGTCAGCTGAGTGTCCCGGGGAAGCAGACAGCCCCCACGGGCGAGCAGCCAGTCCCCAAGATCACATTTTTTCAGTTCCTGCTTTTAATGAGTCTGAAAGCCAGAGTTGGGCTTGGGAAGATGACTTTTTGAGACTATGCCTCCATTTGGAGTGGAGAGTTGCTTTTGTGTTTTCCCCTTCAGAGGTCTCGTGGACCTCCAAGGAGTCCCCAGAGGAAGCAGGTGGGTTTCCCACACATAGAAACAGGGATGTTGCAAGGATGTCCGTGTTCGCGGTGTAACATGCGTTCAGGAAGCTGGGGGGAGGAGGGGAGAGATTTCATGCACTTAAACGTAGTGGTCTTCAATTTAATTTAAAATAATTTCGGTAATATTTAATTTGTGTTTGTTACATGAGTCATTGGCGTGAGTGCAGACGTGTCACAGTGTGACCTCTGGGTCTCTGCTCGAGGGCAGAGCGAGGGCCGGCCTGAACTTGAGAGCGGCTGCCCGTTTCCATTCGGTGAACCTCGGAGTCTGGCTATTTCAGTCCCCTGTGGAAGGAGTGCAGGAGTCTCTGTAAATACTCGGCCAGAGCGCTTAGAGAATGCGGTTCTGACCGTCGTCGTGCATTTTCCCAGCGTGTGTATCAGCCCTCAGCCTTTCATAAATGTGTAAGCTTAGGAGGAACTTCCCAATGTATACAGTAGAAGAGAAGTAGGAGGGGACTGCCGTGCTGTGTATCTTCATATTTAACTTATTCTGAAATATATTCCACACCATTGCACATACTTGCTGTTGTAAAAACGGAAGTTTCATCGGTCCTGTGAAAAGAGACCATCTCTTGAAATGCAGCATTTACGGGACTCGGAAAGCCTGTGGCAGGGAGAGAGAGATCGACTTCACGTTAAGACTTCAGGTGAACCGTCTTTTAAACTTACAGTGGATTTAAGTAACGAAAAATATCCTCAAAGAGAATTGGGGGCCCAAGGGTGAAAAAAGCCGACAAAACCTGTTACGGATTGTTTCAACGTTTTTTAAAAATAAATGTGACGACACTTGGTCTCTGCTTAAAGTAAGATGTATCTTTCCACCGTTTTGTTACCCAGCTGTTTATTATTATGGTTTCCCCAAAGTGGAACAATTTGTATACAAATGAGTTTTCTATGATTTAATAAAAATGTACACCACACGTTTTTGTTTAAAAAGGCAAACATTTGTAAGACCGGTTTTGTCAGACGGACGGCAGGTTGCACGTACACTGTGGTCATCCGCACACGAACGCACGCGCTGACGCACACACGCATACACGTGTGATTTTGCAGAGCTGAAAACCCCGGGGGGGGGGCAGTGGGCGTCAGGGAACAGCATCCGTAACTACAGCCACATCGAAACAGGGAGTGCAGGTTTTAATACCTTCCAAAGAAGGGGAGTGGCTACTTGACGGGGAAGAGGAGCTGGGTATCAATTTATTATTTAACAAACTACAAAATAAAGTGATTGTTTAAAAATACTGTGCTGTCGAAGATAAGTCTTCCAGGCCGTGCTGGAAGTTTCATGCAGTGAGCGATTTTTGCTTCTTTCTTTCTTAAATGTGCAGGGTTTTTTTTTAAGTCAGTTTTTATAATCTTTTAACTTCCTCACCTGTTTTATCTGCCCTCACAATACACAGATAAAAGCATGATCCCCTCGAAGGGAAAATAAGAGGAAAACAGAGAGGGAGACAGACCATAAGAGACTCTTAACTCCACAGAACAAACTGAGGGTTGCTGGAGGGAAGGGGGATGGGCTACCGGGGGGATGGGCATTAACAAGGAAGGCAGGTGATGGAATGAGCACTGGGTGTTCTATGACTGCTGAATCACTGAACTCTACCTCTGAAAGTAATAATACACTGTGTGTTAATTAAATTGAATTTAAATAAAAATTTTTTTAAAAAACAGAAAAAGCAGGGGAGGTCCATGTCCCCTGGATTGGGAGGCAGAGGTGACCAGAGGGGGACATTGTCATCCACCAGCACCTGTGCATACTGCTAGTCAGGTCGCCTGCTGCCCTTAAGACCACTGTAGCCTCCTACCTGGTCTGCCGTGTTCATGCTCGCCTCCTGGAGCAGCCAGAGTGGTCCTTCTAAGTTGTGAACAGTTCACTGGGTGCCCCAGCTCAGAACGCCGCAGTGGCTGCCATTGGCAGTTAAGATAAACCTCAGAGACTCTCTCAAGGTCAACAAGGTCCTGCACCGTCCTCCGACCCTGGCGACTTCTCCCTCTTCTTCCCTCTCGCCTTTCATGACAACCTCCGTGGGCTCTCTCTTCCCTCCGGGTAGCTCTTCCAAACCTCCCCTTTGCATGACCCCGGCATACGGCTCATCGTAGCTACAGGAGCTGAGTCACTTCCCGCTCTCAGAGAACTGGCTTGGGACCCCTTCAGGGTCTCCCCCATGGGGCACCACCTCCCTTTCGATTTGTCTGTCTGCACGCCTGTCCTGGGTCTCCTCTGGCCGGGCTCTGCTGTCAGAGCCACCGTGGTCTCCTTGGACTGCACGCTTTCCCCTGAGGCATCTGAGGTCCCCTAGCTCAGCCTTTCTGATTTCATCCACTCGTGCCTGTGGGTGGCTGCGTTGGTCTGAGTACTCCAAGAAGTGGGTGCCAAAAGGACTCAATGTGCAAGGGCTTTATTAAGAGAGAAAATACTATTGGAAAAAGGAAGGGAGCTGGGGAAGGCGAGGGGGGCCAGCAGAGCCAGGGCAGGTCTGACCCCCGAGTGAAGGACAGAGGGAGGGAAGGTTGGGCGACAGAATCCAAGACTGCCATATCGTCTGCAGGGTCAGCAAGGGCCCTGCGGAGTCTCTGACCGAGGTCAGCTGTCACGGCAGCCCCCGCATCTCCCTGGGAGTGGGTTCCCTGGGAATTAACCCCTGCCACAAACCCAGTTGGGCTGTGAGCAGCCTGCAGAAGTGCAGCCTAGAACACAGTACCTGGAGCCCTTGGCCAAATCCTGCCTTTGTGAAGTCCCGGGGTCCTGTTCAAGGTGAACTCAAACCTGTATTTTTCTCTGAACTCAAAGTAGTGTTCCTGCTCTTTCTCAAGGCTGATGCCCTCGCTCACCTCGAGGCTGCCTCGAGGATGGCATCCCATCCCTTCTCCCCTCTCCCATCCTTACCAAACTCATCCTTTCTACCACTTCCATCTCTCTAGCCCATGACTTTTGTAAACCTCTCTTGTCTTAATGGTTGAAAGAAAGAAAAAATAGCTCTGTGGACCCCATGTCCCTTCTGGTGACTCCTCTTCCCTTCACTCTGTATAGCTGAGGTCCTTAGAATAGTAGACTTACCTCTCCCCTAATCACTGCATTTCTTCCCTTACCCTAACGAGGGCCCCACCCTCACCAAGCTTCCAGTGACCCCCCAGATTATCCAAAGGACACGTGTGGCCCTGTGGTATAGCCTGGTCTCTCCTCACATTCATGCTCTCTGGGAGGTCTCATTCATCCGCATGACCTTGACCTTCTGTAGGCTGTTTCCTCCTAAGTCTGCATCTCCAGAGCCGCCCTCTTGACCAGCAGATGCCCACTGGCTATCACAGAATTATCCACAGCACCCCCGTCCAGCTCCACTGGTGTGAAACTCGATTTGCCATCCCTCCACCAATCAAACATTTTCCTCTATTCATTTCCTCGGATTGAGGATCGAGGGAGCCGTGCCATCACCTGGCCAACCCAACTGAAACCCCAGGGGCGGCCCCAGGTATGGTCAAGGGATGGCTCTTCACACCAGCCAGTGGCTTTGGCCACGGAACAGCTTCTCTGCGTCTCTGTTTTCTCATCCAAATGACCAGGATAGATACAGTCTTGACTTTGGTGGATCTGGATGAGGTTCGAAGGACATGGGGCATAAAAAGCGTGCGGCACAGTGCCCGGCATGTAAGTGCTCAACAAACACCAGCTGTGGGCATCTTCTCCATCATCGTCATCATCCTCATCACCATGGGCTTTTCCTCATCACCACTGCCCTGGGCTGTTCCTTGATCGCACTCCCAGCAGCAGCCATCAGTCACCAAATTCCAACGAGCCTGCCTACCAGAAAACACCCTCGGATCCTTCCCCTTTCTCAGACTCGTGGTCAGTGTCTGTCCAGTGAGGCAGGTCCTCTCCTTCCTCCTCCTTCCTCACGAGCAGTGCAGCAGCCTCCTGCCGTTACCGATCTCTCAAACCCACCCTCCCCTTAGCAGCCCCAGGGAGCTCCACCACAGCACAGGGCAGACTGTCCCCCCTCCTCCAGTGGCTTCCCGCTCTCCCCATGAGGGTGGCCTCAGCCTGGCAGACCCCTGCGGTTGCCCCACAGGCCCCGGGCTTGTGGGTCCCCAGGGCCCTGCATCTGTCGCTTTCTCTCCAGGAACCACGTCTCCAGTGTCTGACCCCTAACCCTTGGTCCTCCTCTGATACTCAGGTCAGGTGCCCTCCCTTCCAGGAAGCCCCTGGTGACCTCCCTCTCCTCCCTCCTCCGAGCAGAGTGAAGCGAGCCCTCTGGGCTCCCATGTGTTATCAGGGCTTTGCTCACAGATGTGCTTTGCCGACCCCCAGCCCTCCCCTGGCAGATCTGCTGTCAGCATTCATCCCTCACCAAGGGCTCCAGCTGCCACTCTGCAGATGGATCCAGAACACCCCTACTATGCGCCAGGTGCCGCCGAGCATACTGCCGTGACCGCAGTGGACAGGGGCCTGCCCCTAGGGGATTTGGAGCAAGGGGGGCAGGTAGGAAACCAAAATAAACAAAAATAAATTACAGAAGCTTGATTTCCAGAAGAGAAGTCTCTATCTCCGATTTCTCTTGCTAGCACCCCTCCTGACCAGGCCTCAGGGCACAGGGTCGTGACCTCCCCACGACCCCCCCCCCCAAGGCTGGTCACTCTGGGTCTCCCTTCCAGGCGTGTGGCTACATAAATGTAACTTAACTGTCAGTCGCCAGCACATCCCTAAACCTTCAGCCTTGTGGGGTCAGTTCCCACTGTTGAGATTCAAATGAAATAACCCGGACCTTGCCCTCCCCGCCCCCGCTCTTGAGAAAACAGACCTCGGCAATCACTTTCTCCATCAACGTCTGAACACGAGAGAGGCATGAGCCTCCCGGATTCTGCGCGCGTACCTGCAAATCAACACACCTTCCGCGGACAGCCGAACCCTGGCTGTTCGCCCTAATCCCAGGGATCAGACAGTACCTCCTCCCCCCAGCAGGCTCTCCAGCCCCCTTTCCTCCCTAGCCTAGCAGAGGGTCAAAGACCGCGCGGAGGGGGCACCTCCATGGCCTTCTGGTCTCGCGTAGGGTGTTTTTTTTCTAAGTGGCCCTTCGACTCACACCCAGATTTTGTCCGATTTCTCAAAATCCGCCTCTATGAGGAAAGTTTATACATCACGGATTCTTTTTCTTTCTTTCCTTTTTTTAGGGAGATAAAACTCACACAGCATAAAGCTTACTTTGAGTGTACAATTCCGTGGCGTTGCGAACACTGCTGTGGACCAGAACATTTCAGTCGCTCCAAAAGAAAACCCGTCCCCAGGCACAGTCGCTCCCCGTTAGTCGGCTAACTAAGCCACCTTCCGCCTCTGTGGGTTTGCTTGTCCTGGGTTTATCATATAAATGGAATCACGCACTGGGTGGTCTTTTGTATTGGCTTTTTTCATTCAGCCAAATGTTCTCAGGGTTCGTGCACGATGAGACCTACCTCACTCCTTCTTGGGGCTCAGTAATAATCCACAGTGTGGATATACCACATCCTTTTTAATTTGTCTTTCTACTTATTAGCTGATGGCCCTGTGGGTTGTTCCCACCCTGGGGCCATCATGAATCACACCGTTATGGACATTGGTGTACAAGTTTTGGTTTGGACGTATGTGTTCTATTCACACGGGAATATATCTTAAGAGTGGAATTGCTGGGACATACGGTAATTCTGTTTGCAGACTTTTTGAAGGTCACCGATTCTGAAACACAGTTGCACGTTGGAATCCCCTAGGCATCTCTTTAAAGTACTGCTTCTAGTCGTAGCCTCGGGGGTCTGATAATATTCGGTCTGCTTTGTGACATGTGTACACGGAGAGTTTCAAAGCTCCCCGGGGGTTTTCTCCCAGCCAGTTTGAAAATTTCTGCCATAGACAAAGGGGACTCACAGATGACATCATTAATCAATAATTCCTGAACTTGCCTTCTGAAGTCAATTTTTTCAGACCTTCTTGATGATGAGAATCTTCTGGGGGTGCTGTTTTAAGATGCAGATTCCCAGACCCCTCCTCTGGAGATGTCCCAAGTACTTAGTGGGCCTCGGGGCGGGGGGAGCCTGGGGATCTGAAGTTCCAATAGGCACTTCCAGTCTAATGATCCGACAAGTTTTGGAACCAGTACCTTGGATTCTTCTCAAAATGTGGGCTCCCAGCAGCAGCAGCAGCTGGAGCTTGTAAAAACTGGAAATCCTCAGGACTGTTAAATCAGAATCTGCTTTTTCACCATTCTGCGGTGATTGTAAGCACGCTAATATCTTAGACGCCCAGGGTTAGACTACTTATCTCAAGCAGTAGCATCTGCGAGTAAGTGCTTCTCAAACTTGAGCATGCATTAGATCATCTGAAAGGCTCATTAAAGCACGGGCTGCTCTTGGAGCTCTGACTGAGTGGGTCTGACACAGGGCACCTGTCACAAGTCCCCAGGTGATGCTGATGCACTTGGTCTGGGAACCACACTTTGAGAATCCCCGATCTAGAATCTAGGGTTTCTCAAACTTAACACCATTAACGTTCTGAGCCAGATAATTCTTTGGGGGGGGGCAACGCTGTGCTTTATAAGATGTTCAACTGCTTCTCTGACCCCCCACCCACTAGATTCCAGGAGCACCCCCAAAATTGTGACAGCTAATTATTATTGCCAAACCTCCCCCCATGGGGTGGGTGACCAAAGAGCCCCCAGTGGAGAACCACTGGTCTAGAACATTCCTAAAAGGAAGGGGTCCTACTGCCCATCCCATTCGTGGGGAGAGCAGACTTGAGCCCTAGCTCAAGACTAGGGCCCCAGCCCTAGCCCTAGACACCAGGTGCGGAGTCCTGAGCGGGTACCCAGTCCCTGTCACACACACCCCCCTTCACCCAGGGCTCTTTGTTTGCAAGGCAGGCTTTGTTTATTCATGAAAACCAGATTTTCTGAGAAATTTTAAAAGTGGCTTGAGGCAAACTTAAGAACTGAGTGTCTACTGGTCGCCTGATGCTTTTAAAGCTACACCCTAGGAATCCGTGATTGGTAAGGTCTAGTTAGTCTGAATGTTATACTTTCTGTACGTGCTTTGCAGAGAGCTGAGAATATTGAAGAGGGGGGAAGTCGTTTTTTAAAGAAGGTTTTTGGTTTTCCTTCACGTTGCTTTCCGTCTCGGATTGTTGGGGGAACAGTGCCCTCTGTTGGAATTTTCTGGTTATTGCGATGGCCGCTGAGCGCTACTCTTGAGTCCCACAGGACCTGGCAAGTGTGTTTGGAAATTCCCCTGCTGACCCATCCATGTCCTCCAGCTCCAAAGCCAGCTGAAAAGAGGATTTGTTTCCTGGAGTTGAGTGCCTCGGGCTAGGACGCTGGTCACGGTAGGGTTCACACGGGGCCGCTGACACTCGCCATTAAAGAGAATGGTAGGGGCTGAGGGTGACCTCTTTCTTCACCCTGAACAGCACCCAGCCCAAAGTAAGTACTCTGTGTGTGTGATCATGGCTCCCTCTGAAAACAGTCTTGTGGCAACAAGCCCCATACCTCGTCGGAGCCCAGAGTTATGTTAGTTGTCCTCTAAGAAGAAACTGTGGTCAGTAAAAACAAGCTCACTGGAATTGGCCAGTAAGGCTGGGGCATGGAGCCTCCTTGGCCAGCTCCATTGTACATTTTCCAAAGTTTCCCCTCTAAAATATAAGCCTGGGGCGCTTGGGTGGCTCAGTTTAGATACCCGTCCGACTCTTGATTTCAGCTCAGGTCAGGTCTCAGGGTCATGGGATCAAGCCCCATGTTGGGCTCTATGCTCAACAAAGCATCTGTTTGAGATGATCTCTCTCCCTCTCCCACTGCCCCTCCCCCTACTCTCTCTCTTTCAAATAAATAAATACATCTTTAAAAAATTTTAAAAATAAAATGTAAGCCTAAGGAAACCGGAGATGTTGAACACCAGAGCCTGTGGAGTTTGGTAGACCCTATAAAGGTATTTATAGGTATTTATACTTTTATCTCTATTTTTTTTAATATTTTAATTTTTTGGCAAATAGAAATTATGTGTATTTAAGGTCTACAATATAATGTTTTGATATACGTATGCATTGCGAAATGATTTCCACAACCAAACTAATTAACATATCCATCCCCTTCCCTGTTACTTTTGTGTGTGTGATGAGAACACTCTCAGAGCATTTCAAATGTATAGGACATTATTGCTAACTACAGTCACCATGCTTTACATGAGATTCCCGGAATGTAGTCCCCGTAAAACTGGAAGTCTGTGCCCTTGGATCAAAGTCTCTCCCTCCTCTGCCAGCTCCAATCCTCCGCTAACCACCATTCTCCTCTGTTACTATGAGTTCAACTTTTGTTCTTTTTTGTTTTTTTAGATTCCACAGATACATGAGCTCATAAAGCATTTGTCTTTCTGTGTCTTAGTTCACTTTGTCCTTTAGGTTTATCCATGTTGTTGCAAATGGCAGAATTTACTGCTTTTTTTTTTAAAGATTTTACTTATTTGAGAGAAAGAGAGAGCGTGAGCAGGGGGCAAAGGGAGAGGGAGAAGCAGTCTCCCCACCGAGCAGGGAGCCTGATGCAGGGCTCCATCCCAGGACCTTGCGGTCACAACCAGAGCCAAAGGCAGATGCCTATCCGACTGAGCCACCCAGGTGCTCCTGGATTTACTGCTCTTTTGAGGCTGAGTGACATTCCCTTGTGTGTGGACACCACATCTTCTTTATCCATTCATCTGCCCCCGGGCTCCTAGATTGTTTCCACGTCTTGGCTACTGTGACTGATGCTGCAGTGAACACGGGAGTGAAGATGCCTCTTTGAGATTGTGATTCTGTTTCCTGCGGATCTATACCCAGGAGAGATTGCTGGATCACATGGTAATGCTATTCCTAACTTTTTGAGGAAACTCCATCCTGTTTTCTACAGTGGCTGCACCAGTGTGCTTTCCCACCAATGGTGCACGAGGGTTCCCCTTTCTCCGCATCCTCATCAACCCTTGTTATCTTTGAGTCTTTTTTTAATTTAAATTCAATTAGCCACCGTATAGTACATCATTAGTTTCAGATATAGAGGTCAGTGATTCCTCAGTTGCACGTAGCACCCGGTGCTCATCACATCACGTGCCCTCCTTAATGTCCATCACCCCGGTACCCCATCCCCACTCCCCTCCCCTCCAGCAACCCTCAGCTTGTTTCCTACAGTTATGAGCCTCTCGTGGTTTATTTGTCGTCTTCTCTGATTTCTTCCAGTTTTCCCTCCCTTCCCCTATAATCCTCTGTGCTGTTTCTTATATTTCACATATGAGTGAATCTTCTGAGTTTGTGATAATAACGGTCCTGACAGGTGTGAGGAGCTCTCTCGATGTGGTTTTGAGTTGCATTGCCCTGATGATGAGTGATGCTGAGCCCCTCTTCATATTCCCGTTGGCCATTTGTATGTCTTCTTTGGAAAAAAATGTCTGTTCAGGTCCTTGGCCCATTTTTTAATCAGGTTTTTCTTTTGTTTTTTTTTTTTTTGTTGCCATTGAATCAGGAGTTCCTTATATTTTTGGATATTAACCCCTTATCAGATAGATGGTTTGCAAATATTTGCTCCCGTTTCATAGGTGGCCTTTTAATTCTGTGGATTGCTTCCTTTACTGTGCAGAATCTGTTTAGTTTGATATAGTCCTGCTTGTTTATTTTTGCTTTGGTTTCCTGTGCTTTTGGCATCTATTCTGAAAAATCCTTGCCAAAAGCAATGTCAAGGGCGTTTTATCCTGTGCTTTGTTCTAGGAGCTTAATGGTTTCAGGCCTTTCGTGTAAGTATTTAACCCATTAACTATGTATTGCATACGAGTCTAATTTCATTCTTTTGCACGAGGCTGTCCAGTTTCCCCAACACCATGTATTGAAGAGGCCATCCTTTCCCCAGGGCATGTTCTTGGCACTTTGTCAAAAATTAGTTAACTGTATATGTGAGTTTCTGGGCTCTCTTCTGTTCTATTCTGTTGGTGTGTGTGTCTGTTTTTATGCCAGTACCATGTGGTTTTTACTACTGCAGTTTTGTAATGTAGTTCAAAGTCAGGAAGTGTGATGCCTCCAGCTTTTTCCTTCCCGCTCAAGATTACTTTAGCTATTTGGGGCCTTTTGCAAATGTTAGGATTGCTTTTCTATTTCTGTGAAAAACAACCGTTGGAATTTTGATAGGAATTGGATTGAATCTGTAAATCATTTTGGGTAGCATGGACATTTTAACAATATTAATTCTTTAGTACATAAGCAAAGGGTATCTGTCTCTATATTTCTAAGTCATATGCTTATAAAGCTTAATTCGTTAATCATCCATTTTAGACATTAACTATTTTCTTCCTACTGTGGAAAATTGGGATTTAAGTCTGTTGTGTTTATAAACAAATAGCTTTTTAAAAGCTATCACTATACCTATTGAAATTCTTTAATTGAATCAATAGTACCTGCAGGGAAAAAAAATCAAATTGTCTTAGTCATGAAAGACCCAAACCTCAATGTTAAATATATGAGAAGCTCCCAGACAAAAAAACAAAGACAAAAGCAAAACAACAAAAACTCAGAGGTAAACTGAGCTAATGCCACTGTCTCATTATTATGAATAAACTATATTGATTAATAATTAATAATCCCTTGGGTTTTTGAAAAGCACCATTTAATTTACAAGAGCAGGTAACACAGTTAATTTTCACAACATCCCTGTAAGGGCACAAAGCCTTAGGGGCCTGAAGGCACAGAGCTGGGACAGCACTCAGCCCGGTGGTCTCCCCCTCCTCCCAACTATCCCACAGGACCTCTGGCCTGGGAAGGAAGGACACAGCAGGTGAAAGGGCTCAGCCACCTGCTCTCTTTGCTTCCAGATCTGGTCCTTCCTGTCCTGTCCTCCTTCAGTGCGAGCTCCCTCTTCCCCATGCGGGTCAACAGGACCAGCGCACTGAGGCTCTCTTGGGTCTCTAGGTCAGCGGACTTCCAGGGCCAGTTGGTCAGAAGCATTCGAGCAACCAGGTCCCCTTCCCCAGTTCCGCGTCCCCTGCCTGCAGCTCAGACACACAGGGCTCTTGAGAGCTGCTCAGGTAGGGCTGTTGGGGCTGCCACCAGGGCTGGACTGAGGTCAGCATCCGCCCGGGGCAGAGGAAGGAAGTTGATGCGCCAAGTTTGGGCCAAAAGTGGATACATACACAGTAAGGACAGCACGGCTCTTACTTTCTGACCTAAAACCCAAGCCACCAGAGCAGAGACTTGAGGATATAAGAGTGTTAACTTTTCTTAAATACTGGGTTTTTTTTTCTGATTGAGAAAGTAACCCAAACCCATGGGGGGGGGGCGCGTTGGAAACACAATAAGACAAAGACAGAAAAAAACTCACAGATAATGCTACCACCCTGCCAATATGCTTCCATCTTTTTCCTTTCTTTGGGTTAAAGGGGGAGAGGGGAAGTGTTTGTTTAAGCATTGACTTTTCATTTTTATCTAAGTAATATTTAGTCTGCTGTTGTGTTTCTATTATTTTGGATATTACCCCTACGAGCTCTGTGTTACAAAGGAAGAATTCTTAAGATGCAGGTTTTCCAACTGCCTATGATTCTTCCCTCCTTTGCTTTTGCTGCTTGCATGAACAAAACCTGTACGAGTTTGTTTCTGGGGCGTTATCTGTGAATGGGGCTGGCTACGTGCTGCAGAATAGGTGGGGATGAGTGATGCTGGGTGGGGGCAGGAAAGGGTCTGTAATTTTACTCTACAATGTAGGTGTCCTGCAGCTCTTGGGAATGCTTTAGAGCGTACAACAGAAAATTCAAAGCAAAAAACCAAAAACTAGTATCAAACAAACAGAATTTATTCCAAATAACGTTCTTGTTATGTAGGCACAAGTAATTGCTGGTGTTTGTTCAGGGGCCCAACCTGTGGGGGTCAGCATCTGTGCGAGGTGCTTGACTTCTCCCTCCGTGTTGTCAGGGAACAAAGAGGCTGCTGCGACTCCGGCCATCACACCTGAACTGAAGGTAGGAAGAAGGAGTAGAGGAGTGGCACTAATTATGTGATTTTCTGTATTATTAAGAAAAGCAAATGTTTTCCCAGAAGGCCCTAGCAGAAATCTACTCATGTGTCCTTGACCAGAATCATGTCATGTGGCAGAGAAAGCAAGTATTTCAGGTTCCCTTGCCTCTACGGTGGGGGTGATGAAAAAGAGTTTGGAACTACCTATTGAGTTAGCCAAATAACAGTGGCTCCCAAGTCTTTCCTGGTCGTAATTCTCCCCTCCTATTACACTTTCAAGTGGGTGGTTGGCTCAGAGCTGAGTCATACTCCCTGTGCTGTGGTCTGGAGGGACTGCCTCCCCTCAGGAGCCAGCCTCAGCCACGCAGACCAGGTCACAAGCTAAATGTCCAGGCTGCCAGGGCAGCTTCTCCTTCAGCTCCACCTCCACTGCCTTTGCAGTGTCCCACCGGTCATGCAGGAAGAGCCCCTTTCGTCACTGACACCTGCTCCTGGATCTCAGTGCTCCTAGCCAGTCTCCCAAGTGGGGCACTCACTCCCTGGGGGGTGCCAGATGACCCAAGGGGCTCCAAGAAGGAAAGAGGGGGCTGTGGGCGATGGTATTTTTATCTTAACTAAAGAAAATATGCAGTTGAACCAGGACACCCCCCTTCCGCTGGCATACCAGTGGATGTGTGGTGCGTATGGGAAGGCGGGAGCTGCACACGGAGGATTGTGGGCAGGGACTCCTGCTCTGTTCGTTCCCTCTCAGGGTCTTACAAGATAGTACCCTTCCGTGCACCTGGCTTAGAGGGTTAGCAATTACACTGCCTGGTTTTAAAGCCGAGCCAGCACAAAGTGAACAAGGACGTTACAAAAATCCCTGCCAAAACAAAACAAAGCAAAAAAAAAAAACAAAAAAAAAAAAACCAAAAAAACTATGGACTGAAGATAATACGAAAGCAAGCACAAGCAAGACAGTGAGACTGAAAGGGCAGGCATTTTCCTGCTAGAAACGAACTTTCCATCAGCCGCATTACAAAGTGGAAACTACAGCAATCTCATCAGATCTACCAAAACTCAGTCCAAACAAAAAGCCAGATTTTATTAAGAAAATTATTTGGAGTGTGGGTTTTATATCAGTAAAGATGTGCTGTTAATAAATAAAATAAAAATGAGTTGGTTTTAAGTATTGTTTACTTCTATCTCATCAGGTTAAAACTTATGCTTGAGGGGCGCCTGGAGTGGCTCAGTGGGTCAAGCTTCCAACTCTTGGTTTCGGCTCAGGTCATGATCTCAGGGCCCTGGGAACGAGCCCCGCATCGGGCTCCATGCTCAGCAGGGAGTCTGCTTGAGATTCTCTCTCTCTCTCTCAAATAAATAAATAAATCTTAAAAAAAAACTTATGCTTCAATCTGTTTTATCATTTATACGATAATGAACATATCATTATCTGTATATAAGCTATAAGGTAATAAATATATGTTCAGGTATGTCTAGTTTATTCTGATAATAGATCACCATAAAAAAAAAAGTTTGGAGAAGACTGCCCCAATCAATGGACACTTAGGGCTCTGACTCTCTTCCTATCAGTGAGGGTTCTTGGTCATTAAGTGCAAAACTCACTGTAGCAATTTTAAACAAACAAACAAAGGAACTTACCAAGGGACATTAAGTAGCTCACAAAACCTATAGGTAAGTCAGTCAAATTTGGAGGCTACAAAGGCAGAAGCAATGCTTGCCTGTCCCCATAGCAGGACTCACCCAGCAAAGACCTTTCTTCTGCTGCTGAAGACCCTGTACCACCTGGGACCTTGGTCACTGGGTCTGGATGCCCTGAAACTCTGCCACACTGCACCCAAAGCCAGCCCCCCACCCCAGCCAACCTTCCAGAAAATGGAATTCAATGCTTCACCCTGGCTCTCTTCCAGATCAAAGAAAGCCTCATCCCGTTGCAGAGCCTAAATTACATTTTTTTGTGTGTGAGTTTTGAGAGAGGGAGTAGTAAGAGGAGGAAAAATGATTTTATTTTGCCAATTCTCTAATAGTAATTCTCCACTTTGGTAACTTATTTTTTTATTTGAGTATAGTTTATTCATCTATTAGTGGGCGCTTAGGTTGCTTCCATTCCTTGGCTATTGTAAATAATGCTGCAATAAACATAGGGAAGCATGTATCTTTTTTTATTATTTTATTTATTTATTTGACGGAGAGAGAAAGAGAGGAAGCACAAGCAGGGGGCGCAGCAGAGGGAGAGGAAGAAGCAGGCTCCCCGCTGAGCAGGGAGCCCAACGCAGGGCTCAATCCCAGGACCCTGGGATCATGACCTGAGCTGAAGGCAGACGCCCAACCGACTGAGCCACCTAGGTGCCCCAGGGGTGTGTATATCTTTTTGAATTAGTGTTTTCATTTTCCCTGGGTCAATACCCAGAAGTAGAATTATTGGGTCATATGGTAGTTCTATTTTTAATTTTCTGGTGAACCTCCATATTGTTTTCCACAGTGGCTTACTACTAATTTACATTCCCACCAACAGTGTGCAAGGGTTTCCTTATCTCTGCATCCTCACCAACACTTATTGTTTCTTGTGTTTCTGATTTTAGCCACTCCAACAAGCATGAGGAGATATCTCATTGTAGTTTTGATTTGCATTTCCCCAATGATTAGTGACGTTGGACATCTTTTCATGTGTCTGTTGGCCATCTATAGGTCTTTTTTAGAAAAATGTCTATTCGGGTCCTCTGCCCATTTTTAATCAGATTATTTGTTTTTTGATGTTGGAGCTTATAAATTCTTTATATATTTTGTCTACTAATCCCTTATCAGATATGTCATTTACAAATATCTTCTCCCATTCAGTAGGTCTTTTGTTAGTGGTTTTCTTTGCTGTACAAAAGTTTTTTGTTTTGATGTAGTCCCATTAGTTTATTTTTGCTTTCTCTTGCCTTAGGAGATGTATCTAGAAAAATGTTGCTGTGGCTGATGTCAGAGAAATTCCTGCCTGTGTTTTTCTCTAGGGTTTTTAATGGTTTCAGGTCTCACATTTAGATCTTGAATACATTTTTTAGTTCATTTTTGTGTATGGTGTTAGAAAGTAGTCCAGTTTTATTCTTTTGCATATAGCTGTCCAGTTTTCCCAACACTATTTATTGAAAAGACTGTCTTTTCCCCTTGTGTATTCTTGCCTCCTTTGTCATTGATTATTGACCACATATGTGTAAGTTTATTTCTTGGGTCTCTATCCTGTTCTGTTGATCTGTGTGTCTGTTTTTGTGCCAGTGCCATACTGTTTTCATTACTACAGCTTTGTAGTGTATTTTGAAATCTGGAATTGTGATACCTCCAGCTTTGTTCTTCTTTCTCAGGATTGCTTTGGCTATTTGGGGTCTTCTGTGTTTCCACATAAATTTTAGTATTAATTGTTCTACTTTTGTGAAAAATGCTGTTGGTATTTTGATAGGGATTGCACTGAATCTGTAGGTTGCTTTGGGTTGTATGGACATTTTGACAATATTAATTCTTCCCATCCGTGAGCATGGTATATCTTTCCATTTGTTTGTATCGTCTTCAACTTCTTTCATCAGTGTTTTGCAGTTTTCAGAATATAGGTCTTTCACCTCTTTGGTTAAGTTTATTCCTAGGTATGTTATTATTTTTGGTGTAATTGTACATGGTGATTTTTTAAAAATTTCTCTTTCTGCAACTTCACTGTTAGTGAATAGAAATGCTACCAATTTCTGGGTATTAATTTTGTATCCTGCCACTTAACTGAATTCATTTATTACTTTTAGCAGATTTTCAGTGGAATTTTTAGGATTTCTATATGTAATATCATGTCGTCAGCACATCGTGACAGTTTAAGCTCTTCTTTGCCAATTTGGATGCCTTTCATTTCTTTTTCTTGTCTGACTGCCGTGGCTAGGACTTCTAGTACTATATTGAATGTAAGTATCAAGAGTGGACATCCTGGTTTTGTTCCTGACCTTAGAGGGAAAGCTCTGTTTTAAACCATTGAGGATAATGTTAGCCGTGGGTTTTTTATATATGGCCTTTATTATGTTTCCTCTAACCCCATTTTGTTGAGAGTTTTTATCATGCGTGGTTGTTGAATCTTGTCACATGCTTTTTCTGCATCTGTTGAGATGATCGTACGATTTTTATCTTTCATTTTGCTGATATGGTGTATGACATTGGTTGATTTGCAAATATTGAATCATTTCTTGCACCCCAGGAATAAATCCCACCTAATAGTGGTAAATGATCTTTTTAATGAATTTCTGTATGGTATTTTGCTAGTATTTTGTTGAGGATTTTTGCATCGATGTCCGTCAGGGATATTGGTCTGTAGTTTTCTTTTTTTGTGGTGTCTTTGTCTGGTTTTGGTAACAGGGTAATGCTGGCCCCATAGAATGTATTTGGAAGCTTTCCTTCCTCTTCTATTTTTTGGAATAGTTTGAGGAGAACAGGTATTAACCCTTCTTTGAGTGTCTGGTACCCATCACTTGTGAATCCATCTGGTTATGGACATTTATTTTTTGGTAGTTTTTTGATTACCAGTTCAATTTTGTTACTTGTAAATTGGTCGATTCAGATTTTCTATTTCTTCCTATTGTTTTGGAAGATTGTATGATTCTAGGAATTTATCCATTTCTTCTAGGTTGTACAGTTTGTTGGCATGTAATTTTTCATAGTATTCTCTTATAATCCTTTATTTTTCTGTGGTACCAGTTGTTACTTCTTCTCTCTCATTTCTGATTTTACTTATTTGGGTCCTTTCTCTTTTCTTGATGAGTCTGGCTAAGAGTTTGTGGACTTTGTTTATCTTTTCAAAGAACCAGCTCTTAGTTTCATTGATTTGTTTTCTATTGTTATTTTAGTTTCTATGTCATTTATTTCTGCTCTGATCTTTATTATGTTCTTTCTTCTACTCACCCTGGGCTTTGTTCTTCTTTTTCTAGTCCCTTTAGGTGTAAGAGTAGATTGTTTATTTGAGCAATTTTGCTAATTTAAATGTGTTTTCTTTACTCTGTCTTGGTGAGTCTATCAGAAATCTGTGTTATTTTTTTCCTTCAATTTGTTTATCAATAACACCACTTCATTTTTCTATTCACTAATACCCTACCTTTATCCTTACTAATTCCTTATTCCTGCTTTTCTTGGGCTTGTTTTCTGTTTCCATGAGTTGAATACTCAATCTTTTATTCTCATACCAAGAATCTACCTCATATTATGGAGGTTTTGAAATGTAATGTCATTGTTGTTGTTGTTGTTGTTGTTGTTTTCTGTGTACTATAATTTTAACTTTTATTTTCTCTTTGATCCAAGATTTAATAAAAAGCATTTTGCTTTGTTTTTATTTCCAAGTTTTACAAGATTTTTGTTTGTTTAATCTTGGGTTTTAACTCTCTGACTTTATTACGTGTTGTTAAGGCAGTGTGACCTGTACATTTTCAGCTTTGAAGAATTAATCAGGGTTTCCTGTGTAGCCTACTATACAGTCAATTTTTGTATATGTTCCATAGACATTGGAAAAATTAAGCCTAATAGAATATTTTTAAATTTCTAAGTGGAAGAGTCTTTTAAATGATTTTTTTAATTTTTAGTTTAATTTCATAATCAGAGAGTACTATTAGTAATTTTCTACTTTAGGGAATTTAATAATATTTTCTTTGTGACCTTATATATGGCCAGTTTTTGCTAATGACTCATGTATGCTTGAGAAAATGTATTTCCCATAATCAGGATGTAAAACTTTTATATATGCATAAAATCTACCTTATTGGTTATGTTAAGCCATTATTCTTGCTTGTTTTTTTCTCCATTTGATCTTGTTCCTGACCGTACAGTGATATGTTAAAGTTCCCGTACTTACAGTGATATGTTAAAGTCTCCTATCATCAGTGTGTTTCCATCTGGAGCTCTTTGCCTCTCCATCCTTTCTCATTTAATAGCTGGTTGCTGTGTTATTTGGTGCATAACTATTCATTATTATATCTTAACTGTAAGTTGTGGTTTTAAAATCTTTATTTGTTTTGCTTAATGTTTTTTGACTTGAATACTACTTTATCTGATAATCAGCTTTCTTTTCATTTCCACTTATCTGATTTATTTTGCCATTTTTATTATTATTTTTTAAAAGATTTTATTTATTTATTCGACAGAGATAGAGACAGCCAGCGAGAGAAGGAACACAAGCAGGGGGAGTGGGAGAGGAAGAAGCAGGCTCATAGCGGAGGAGCCTGATGTGGGGCTCGATCCCATAACGCCGGGATCACGCCCTGAACCGAAGGCAGACGCTTAACCGCTGTGCCACCCAGGCGCCCCTATTTTGCCATTTTTAAAACACTTTTCTGAAAAACTTTGTTTTAGGTATGTCTCTTGTATATATATTGACTTTATGAGCCAACTTGAAAATCCTTTTATGAGGTGAGTTAAGTCCACTAACATTTATTGATATGGTGGTTTGTGTCTTTGGCCTCAATTCTGCCTTACTACTTGATAATTACTACATATGTGTATTTATTATATTTCTGTATTTGATGTGTTTTCTTGTTCTAATCTTTAAATTTTGTTTTGGTATTTAGGAAGGTTGGCCAAGTCCTAGAATATTTGTTTAGTTACCTTTATAGTTAAACCGTTTACAGTAACCTTTGTCCTACATTTTCTATTCATTTGGTTTGTCAGTTCTGAAAAGTATTCACTGACTCCTCCCTATCGCCTATAGAGCAACCCATAAACTTAGTTTACTGTCCCTTTGTGTATTTTCCTTCCATCCCTCCCCTCCCCTTTGTTTTAGTCTCAGAGCTAGAATTAATACATTAAATGAATTTGCATAGTATTCTTTGTCTTCTAGTATGCTAAAGGCATGGGTTGATGGTGTTTTTAGTTGTTCTTGTTGTTCTGTACAGTGTTTTGAAGGAAATGTGGAGAGATACAAATTTAGGACCCACCATCATGCAGGGATACCTGGTAGTTCTCTTGCCTTTGAGAACCCAAAACAACACAATGGCTGCTGCAGATATGGCTTTGCTGGCTCACGAGCATTTTTCTAAGCCTCCTTTCAAGTCATAGAATTTTGCTTATCTGTTTATGCAGATGTAATTATTTAGACTTGGTAGCTGAGAGTTCCATCCATGCCTGTATTTGCCCCTGACATTCTTCTTAAATCATCGCATGCATGACTCAGTTGCTGATGGCATTCTTCCTCCATATCTTAAGGTCAAGACCTTGCTATGGTTCTGTGATCAAGACCTCAAAGGGAATAAGGAGGGGGCCAGAGCTGTAGGCCAAGGACTCTGTCTTCTCTGTATCTATTAGAAACTCTGCACCATGAACTAAGATCCATAAATGTTACTGATATTTATAGGCAAGAAAGTACTGGGTTGAGTGCTGCCAGTATGTCCAATAGCCCACTCTGTTTCCTCCTACCTTAAAAAAAAAAAAAAGAAATAAAAGAGGGGTGCCTGGGTGGTTCAGTTGGTTGAGCATTTGACTCTTGGTTTCAGCTCAGGTCATGGTCTCATAGATTGTGAGATTGAGCCCCAGGTTGGCCTCTGCACTCAATGAGGAGTCTGCTTGAAGATTCTCTCTTCTGTCCCTCCCCCCCAGCTCACGGAGACTCACACGCAATCTCTCTCTCTCACTCTCTCAAATAAATAAATCTTAAAAGAAAAAAACCTGGGGAATATTCTTAGATTCAGAAATGCACAGGGGTGCCTGGGTGGCACAGCGGCTAAGCGTCTGCCTTCAGCTCAGGGCGTGATCCTGGCGTTATGGGATCGAGCCCTACATCAGGCTCCTCTGCTATGAGCCTGCTTCTTCCTCTCCCACTCCCCCTGCTTGTGTTCCCTCTCCCGCTGGCTGTCTCTGTCTCTGTCGAATGAGTAAAGAAATAAAATCTTTAAAAAAAAATGCACAAGTTCAGGCCGCTCTCTTAGAAAGGGAATTACAGATTAATTTGTGGTGTTCTTGATCATATCCCAGCTCACTGTGACTTCCAGAAATTCATTTTCTGTCATGTGATAGTCCTCTTCCACAGTAAGGGATAAGACACTTTCCAGTATTTTTGTTCCCTTGTTTATTTCCATTGGGATTTAGATAGGAGTAGGTTGCCTTTACTCAAGTCCACATTTAGCCCTGAAATCTTATATAAAGATATCATATTTTTACAGCAACCTCTAAATACAATGTTAAGAAAAAGTGAACAGTGTCATTCTTAACGGATGTTAACAGCTCATTAACTGCCCACCCTGTGTGCTAGACTCCAGAGATAAGATGGTCTTCAAGAAACTTGTACTCCTGTGCGTCAGGGGACGTATGAATATGTAGGATAAATAACAGGCTGTAGTAAAATGCCTGGTATGGACACCAATTGCTACAGCATTTGAGAGGGACCTAAATCATGGAGGGGAGGTTTGGTGCAAGAGAAATGAACAGAATTGGGGCCCAGAGGGAGAGAACCCTCAACCAAAGGGAACTTGGGGAAGAGAGAAAATGAACAAAGGTGATAACTTTTAGTGTGGTGTGGTCTGGGCGAGCTGTCAGGGTGCTTTATTTCAGTCACTCGCTGGTGCAAGTTATCTTCTTTCTCTGACAGCTTGGAAGAAATTCTGGTCTTCCCAAAGCTGTGAGTACAGTTACTGACTCGCCATCAATAATTGTTGTTGCCATCCTCTTGAATGGATAAAATGCGACCTATTGGATCAGCCTGTATTAAAGAGTACAGGTGTTTCCCTCAGAAGTTTGTGCTTCTCGAAAGCACAGTTGGCTGATGAATTCTGTTTTACATGTCTGAAGATAGTTTGCCCATTTCTGGTTACCCATTTTTTCTGAACACCAGTATTCAGAAAACACTGGCACAGTACTACAATGGTTAACTTTATTTGTCAACTTGGCTGGGACACAGTGTCCAGGTACTTGGTCAACCATGATTCCGGATGTTTCTGTGAAGGTTTTTTTTTTTTTTTTGGATGAGGTTAGCATTTTTTAATGTTTATTATTTTAGTTGACATATGTTATGCTCGCTTCAGGTGCACAGCACGTTGATTCAATAGTTCTATATATATAATGCTCACCAAGATAGGCGTAGTCACCATCTGTCACCAGCTGGCGCTATTACAGTATTATTGACTATACTCCCTTTCCTGTACTTTTCATCTCTGTGACTTGTATTATAAGTGGAAGTCTGTATCTCTTAATCCCCTTCATCTGTTTCTCCCCTCCCCCCACCCCCTCCCCTCTGGCAACACTAGTTTGTTCTCTGTATTTATGAGTCTGTTTCTGTTTTGTTTTGTTTTTTAGGTTCCACATATAAATGAAATTATATGGTATTTGTCTTTCTCATTTTGACTTCTTTCACTTAGCATAATACCCTCTAGGTCCATTCATGTTGTCACCAATGGCAAGATCTCATTCATTTTTACAGCTGAGTAATATCCCATTGTATATATATTTTAGATAAATATATTTATAATATGCACACCCCACATCTTCTTTACCCACTCACCTACCAAAGGACACTTGGGCTGCTTCCATATCTTGACTGTTGCAAATAATGCTACAATAAACATAGAGATGCATATATCATTTCAAATTAGGGTTTTCGTTTTCTTTGTGTAAATATGTGGTAGTAGAATTACTGGCTCATAGGGTAGTTCTACTTTTAATTTTTTGAGGACCCTCCATACTGTTTTCCAGAGTGGCTGCACCAGTTTGCATTCCCACCAACAGTGCAAAGGGGTTCCTCTTTCTCCACATCCTCGCCAATTCTTGTTATTTCTTGTCTTTTTGATTCTAGCCATTCTGACGGGTGTGAGGTGATTTCTCATCGTGGTTTTGATTTGCGTGCGTGTTGATTGGTGATGCTGAGCGTCTTTTCATGTGTCTATTGGCCATCTGGATGTCTTCTTTGGGAAAATGTCCATTCAGGTCCTCTTCTGCCCATCTTAATAGGATTATTTATTTTTTGATGTTGGATTTTGTAAGTTCTTTATTTATTTTGGACATTAATCCCTTTGACATGTCATTTACAAATATTCTCTCCCATTCCGTAGGTTACCTTTTTGTTTTGTTGACAATTTCCATTGCTGTGCAAAAACTGTTTATTTTGATGTAGTTCTGGTAGTTTATTTTTGCTTCTGTTTCCCTTGCCTGAGGAGACACATCCATAAATATGTTGCTAAGGCTGATGTCCAAGAGATTTCTGCCTCCTTTTTAGATTTCTGTTTTCTTTTAGGGGTCTTGTGGTTTCAGTTTCTCGTTTAGGTCTTCAGTCCATTTTGAGTTTATTTTTGTGCCTGGTGTAAGAAAGTGGTGAGGTTAACATTTGGGTTTTTTTTTCTTATTTATTTGGGAGAGAGGGAGTATACACAAGCAGGGGGGAGGGGCAAGGGGAGAGGGAGAAGTAGACTCCCCGCTGAGCAGGGATCTGGATGTGGGGCTCCATCCCAGGACCCTGAGATCATAACCTGAGCCAGAGGCAGAGCTTAACCAACCCAGCCACCCAGGCGCCCTGGTGAGGTTAACATTTAAAGTGGTGGCCTTTCAGTAAAGCAGATTACCATCCATAATGTGAGTGGGCCTCATCCAATAAGTTGAAGGCCTTCATAGAACAAAGTCTGACCTCTCCTGAGAAACAGGGAATTCTGCCAGCAGATCGCCTTTGGTCTCAAACTGCAATTCTTCCCTGAGTCTCCAGCCTGCCATCCTACCCCATTAGATACACGCATATACACACGCGGTTTGGTTCTGTTTCTTCGGAGAACTCTGACTAGTACAAGCACCTAGGTGGCTTCTTCACGAGGATGAACAAGGGTAATCATGGGTAGGGCCATTCACAAACAGTGGAGTGATGCTCCTTAGAGAAATGATTCCAGACCTTTAAAACAAGTGAAAAATCCTTCCGGACAACAGAGGTAGCCTAGGGGGGAAAGGAAATACCAGGAATAAATGTGTTGTGCCCTCAAAGTGAGAGACCACGAAATGTCTGAAAGAAAAGGTTAAACGTGCAAACATAACTCAATAGACTAAGAATAACAGGAAGATTTCAGAGCCAAGGAAAGACATGAAGACCAAAGGGGGGGGGCTGTATAGAACCAATTCATAAATGAGAATAAAATTCAAGGAAGATAATGAATTACACACACACACACACACACACATAAATCACACACAGAAAGGAAAAAGGCAAACAAATGAAAACAATCAGAGATAAAATGAAGAATACAGAAGACACACACAGATAAATGATGTCCCTAAATAAAGAATCAACAAATGAGATGAAAAAAAAAAAGTGTCCAAAATTAGGACAGATGAAAACACCCCTGAAACGAAGAAAGAACTATTATCTTTAAAGTCAGTCCTCTGAAAATGACCATGTTGCTGGGGGAAATATGATATGCTAACATCAACATTGAGACATATCCTGAAGAAGTTTCTCAGCTCTGAAGATGAAGAACAGTGTTGCCACGTGGGCCAGCACCTGTATCGGGGAACAAAGTCTCCAGAAGGACAAAGCCAGAAGATGAGAGTGCAAGACAGGAACAACAGCTCCATGTTTCTATCAAACAAGAGGTGACCATTTCTTGTACATCAAAGCCCCCTGCCTTTTCTCAAAAATGGAGACACAAAATCCTAACCGTGCCCATACACATCGCTGGGTGAGGCTGATTTCTAATTCAGTTGGAATCCATGTGAACCATTTGGAACCTAAAGACTAACACCAAGCCTTATATAAAATAACAAGAAGTGGGAAGGAAAAAATAATATGCATACGGATGATATGCGTATATCAAGCAAGGAGAGAATAGGCGTGGCTACTCTACCCCATGTCTGTAACTGGTACTCCAGTGGCAGTCCTCGGACCTGCTGCAGAGCCTTTTCCTGCTGGAGACTGAGCTGGAATACATTCAGATGTAGCACATGTGACCTCCAACTGGTAAATCAAGCATTTTGTCTCTTTTATAATGGTATGCAGTCTAAGATAGAGTAATGTGTGGATCCCTTTGGAAGGGATATCCCAACATGCTTTAGACCCATGAACTTCCAAAAACTGTTGTTGAAGTATGCCCTGAAGTCTTGTGGTTCTTATTATGTTCTTCTGACACACATGTATATCTTAATAGGACAGCTAAGATACTTGTTACTTCCTGTTCATCAGAACCAGTCATCATTATATCATGAATGTAGTAGTAGGTTATTTTGATTTTCTATAGGGTGTCAAGACAACCAAGATTTCCATAGTGATTATATTATGGTAGAAAGCAAAAGAATTGACAGTGCCCAGGACACATGGGTGGCTCAGTCGGTTAAGTATATCTGCCTTCGGCTCAGGTCATGATCCCATTGTCCTGGGACCAAGTCCCACATCGGGCCCCTTGCTCAGCGGGGAGCCTGCTTTTCCCTCTGCCTGCAGCTCCTCCTGCTTGTGCTCTCTCTCTCTCTGACAAATAAATAAAATCTTAAAAAAAAAATTGACCTGGCTCTGAGGCAAGTGTACCATTATGTCTGCTAGGTGAAAGCAAACTGCTTCAGAAGACCTTGCACACTAATTTAGAAGGAAAAGCATTTGCCACATCGATAGCTGTGTACTGAGTATGAGAAGCTGAGTTGATTTGCTCCAGGAAAGATATTACATCTGACACAGCAAATGCAATCGGTATCTCCACCTGATTATGTGATAATCACCTGTGAGCCTCCAAGATCCGACCATGTCCATGCAGGCCAACTAGGCAAGGTCAATAGACACGCAGCAGAATTAACATGCCTGTAGCTTTTAATTCTTTGAGGTGGCACTGACCTCAGAAATTCCTCCAGATATGTTTTTGGCTTACATTCTGGTAGGGGAGGAAGAGGCCAAGGTCTTCTACTTGTCTCTTCCTGTCATAATAGTCCTCACGCAATAGATTGGGGAACCAATGTAGGGGTCTTGCTGCTGCTAAGTATGTCCATTTCAATTATACATTACAGAATTATGGAAGTAGCCTGGTTTGTTTTGTTAATCTCAAAATACATTAATGAACAAAACTTAACTCGTGTATCTAAAATGAAACATCTCTGAAAGTTTGAAAGGCAATGTATGGGCATAGATATAGCAGGAAAGTGAAAACATAAAGAACACAGTGGTTAGCACCCACTAGAAGGATCTCTAAATATCCTTCACCGCTGAAGAGAGTCTGTGATTCTTGGGGAAATTACTTAGTCCATATCTGGGACAAGCAAATTAAATCTGGGACAGCTTATCATACCAGAAAGCAAGGAACATATCAAGGCTTCTATGGTTGTCATATCAAAGGGACTTGTGATGTAAACTGAAGAGCTCCCAAAGTCCAAAGATGAGACAACTCCAACATCAATAAAAATGACAATTTCCAGTCAATTCCAGCACATCAAATATTTTTAAAACTATGAGTTCAAAATAACACTACAAAATAAAAAAAGAAAAGGAGAGATTCATAGATTACCTTTGGTGAATGCTAGAGAACCAACTCATTATTTTGAAAATTTAAGTAAACGGAACTGACTTTCTCATGTGAACTATACCTCAGAGTAACCAAATAGTTGATTAGAAGGTCTCTTCTTAGAGAAGCAATCCAGTTCACAAATGAAGAAGAAATTATAGGATATGATATTGCACCATTTTGGTACCCAGAATGAATGAGAGGATCTTTTATTTTTTTTNAGCTTTTTTTTTTTTAAAGATTTTTTAATTTCTTTATTCGACAGAGATAGAGACAGCCAGCGAGAGAGGGAACACAAGCAAGGGGAGTGGGAGAGGAAGAAGCAGGCTCATAGAGGAAGAGCCTGATGTGGGGCTCGATCCCATAACGCCGGGATCACACCCTGAGCCGAAGGCAGACGCTCAACTGCTGTGCCACCCAGGCGCCCCGAGAGGATCTTTTAAAAATGAGATATTATTAGGGGTGCCTGGGTGGCACAGTGGTTAAGCGTCTGCCTTCGGCTCAGGGCGTGATCCCGGCGTTATGGGATCGAGCCCCACATCAGGCTCTTCCTCTATGAGCCTGCTTCTTCCTCTCCCACTCCCCTTGCTTGTGTTCCCTCTCTCGCTGGCTGTCTCTATCTCTGTCGAATAAAGAAATTAAAAAATCTTTAAAAAAAAAAAAGCTGGGGCCACTTAGGTCCTTTAAAAAAAAAATGAGATATTATTAAAGTGAGAAAGACACCACGTGCTGATTGATGGAAGTACGTAACACCACCTGTGATGGATTCTTGCCAGAATGTTGAACCTGAATCTGACCAAGCCTCTAGATCTAAGTACCAGTTTGTAAGAAATACAAGGAATTGAGGAACACATTACATACCATGGAGGAGAACTCTTCAAAATCAAGGCTCTGGGAAATGCTACAGCAGAAAAAAAAATCTAGTATTTCTGACAAATAGATTACAAGGAAAAGAAAGAGATGGAGCAGAAAACCTATAGCCTAAAAGACACAATTGCAATATATGGGCTTTATCTGGCTCATGATGTGGATAGACCATACAATTAGGAAACCATGAGGTGAGCTTGAATGCTATGATGTTATTTCATAATATTAGAGAATGACTGTCAATTGTTTAAAGAATGGTAGTCCTATTATGGTGATTTTTAAAGAGTCCTTGTCTTTTGGAGATACACATTGAGATATTCACAGATGAAGTTATATATTATTGGGGATTGGCTTCAAAATAATCCAGGTATAGAGGGAGTTTTCAGAATAGAGACAAGATTGGTCTTCAGTTGATAATTGTTGGAACTGGATACTAGATACAATGTGGGTTCATTATCACAATTTTTTCATCCTTTTGCACATGTTTGAAAGTTTCCACAATCAGAAGCTTTAAGGGTTTAGTAAAAATTATATACAGGGTAATAATTTAAAATCAAGCAAGGTTAAATTAGGTGAAGAGGTAGTTTATAAAACAAAGAGACTGTAGAATGTTAAAGGGAACAATCCACAACGAAGCTACACCAGTCGTGAATCTTTTTGCAATAAATAAAGTCCATAATACAAAAGTGCAAGGAAATAATGAGAAATTGGCAAAAGCATAATAGCAGTAGGAGACTGTAATTCATTTCTCGGAGCAAATGACAGATACAATAGACACAAAAATAAGTAGGGCTATAAAAGTTCTGGATTATATAATCAATAAGGTTGCATTCCATATCCTGGGCACAGTGAACACTCTCCAATTAAGTACCAACACAACATTTATAAAAATCAATCTTTTGTAATGCCATAAAGAAACCTACACCAATTCAAAAAAGTAGAATAAAATCAGACCCCATTCTGTTTTAATAATGCAATAAAACCCGAGATTAGTAAGAAAAATAAGATCCAAAACGCTTTTCTACATGGCTAGTGGGAATGTCATTGGTATAGCCACTTTGCAATACAGCCTGGCAGTTTCTTAGTAAGTTAAACATACATTTATCCTGTGGCCCAAACATCTCACTCCTCTATATTTATCAAAGAAAAAAGAAAGAAGGCACTTGTTTATAAAAAGATGTATACACAAGTACTCTTAGCAGCTTTATTTGTAATAACCAAATACTGGAAACCACCTTAATGCCCTTTAGCAACTGAATGGGTAGACAAGTTATGGTAGACTCGTACAATGGAATAGTACTCAGCAATAAAGAAAACAAACTGTGGATACATGGAACAATGTGAGTGAATCTCAAAATAATGATGCTGAGTAGAAGAAACCAGACATAAAAGAGTATATATTGCATGATTCCATTTATATGGAATTCTAGAAAATGCAAACTAATGTGAACTGACAGAAAGCACATCAGTAGTTACTTGGGGGAAGTGATGATTACAAAGGGACATGGGGGAATTTTGAGAATTACAGATATGTTCATTGTCTTGATTGCATTGGTGCTTTTGTGATTACATGCATTCGTCGAAACTTACCAAGTTTGTGTGCCTTAAAAATGTGCAGTTTACTGTATATCAATTATACTTCAATTTTTTTAATCCTAGGAATAAACTTAATAAGTATGTAGGTCCTAAATGAAGAAAGTCTTAAAAGTCTATCAGCCAAGGAAACAGTCAAAAAAACGAAGAGGCAGCCCACAGAATGGGAGAATATATTTGCAAATAATACTACAGATAAAAGACTGGTATCCGAGATCTACAAAGAACTTCTCAAACTCAATACGCAAGAAACAAATAAACAAATCATAAAATGGGCAGAAGATATGAACAGACGCTTTTCCAATGATGACATACAAATGTCTAACAGACACATGAAAAAATGTTCAAAATCATTAGCCATCAGGGAAATTCAAATCAAAACCACACTAAGATACCACCTTACACCAGTTAGAATGGCAAAAATAGACAAGGCAAGAAACAACAATTGCTGGAGAGGATGTGGAGAAAGGGGATCCCTCCTACATTGTTGGTGGGAATGCAAGTTGGTTCAGCCACTCTGGAAAACAGTGTGGAGGTCCCTTAAAAAGTTAAAAATTGAGCTACCCTATGACCCAGCCATTGCACTAGTGGGTGTTTACCCCAAAGATACAGATGTAGTGAAGAGAAGGGCCATATGCACCCCAATGTTCATAGCAGCATTGTCCACAATAGCTAAATCGTGGAAGGAACCAAGATGCCTTTCAACAGATGACTGGATTAAGAAGATGTGGTCCAGGGGCGCCTGGGTGGCACACCGGTTAAGCGTCTGCCTTCGGCTCAGGGCGTGATCCCGGCGTTATGGGATCGAGCCCCACATCAGGCTCCTCTGCTATGAGCCTGCTTCTTCCTCTCCCACTCCCCCTGCTTGTGTTCCCTCTCTCGCTGGCTGTCTCTATCTGTCAAATAAATAAATAAAATCTTTAAAAAAAATGTTTTAAAAAAAAAGAAGATGTGGTCCATATATACAGTGGAATATTACTCAACTATCAAAAAGAATGAATTCTCAACATTTGCTGCAACATGGACGGCACTGGAGGAGATAATGCTAAGTGAAATAAGTCAAGCAGAGAAAGACAATTATCATATGGTTTCTCTCATCTATGGAACATAAGAACTAGGAAGATCAGTAGGGGAAGAAAGGGATAAAGAAAGGGGGGTTAATCAGAAGGGGGAATGAAGCATGAGAGACTATGGACTCTGAGAAACAAACTGAGGGCTTCAGAGGGGAGGGGGATGGGGGAATGGGATAGGCTGGTGATGGGTAATAAGGAGGGCACGTATTGCATGGTGCACTGGGTGTTATACGCAACCAATGAATCATCGAACTTTACATCAAAAACCAGGGATGTACTGTATGGTGACATAATATAATAAAAAAAATAAATAAAGAATAAAAAAATAAAAGTCTGTCAAAACACATAATATAGATATGAACCAGTGGAAAGGCAGACTTTGATTTCATAGGGATACTCAATTTCATAAATTCCGTGCAATAAAAATATCAAGGGATATTGATTCACTTAATTATTTGAAGTTGAAAAATGATTCCAAAATTATTCTAGAAAAATGAAACCCAAGAAAATATCCAGGCTATCCAGAGATAGAAGAGTAACATTGGCACAGGAATAGACAAATCAATGGAAGAGAATTGGGAGTACAGAAATAAACCCCAAAATAGACAGGTGTCTGGGATGTGAATAAGACGGTATTTCAGATCAGTGGGGAGAGGATTATTTAATTACTGAAATTGTATAATGAGCTAACTATTATGAAGTGGAGAAATTGGATTTCTCTTTTCTCTGTCTCTCTGTCACATACCCCCCCCCAAAAAAAAAAAATTTTTTTAAATAATCAAAAATTTTAAAGTAAATGAAATCATCAAAGTACTAAAACAAGGCATGGATAAACATTTTTATAACTGTTAATGAGAAAAACCTTTAGTAAATATAAATCAAAATCTAATGGAAAATATAGTCAAAAAAATAAATTATAAACTGTGAGAAACGTGGTACAGTACATATGACCAACAAAGGACTATTTCCTTGGTGTAGCTCTTTATATATTGGTAAGATAAAGAGAACCCAATAAAAATAAATTAAATGAGCAAGTCAGGATGAAAGAAAATAAGTAGCCATCAAACTTGCAAAAAGATGTCAAATCTTATTAAAATTAAAGCAAATGTGAATTAAAGTGCTGTTTTAGTTATCTATTGCTATGTGACAAATTACCCAATGCTTAGTAACTAAAAACAATATATATATAAATATACATTTTTTTATTAAGAGGATGAGAGAGGGTGGATAGTGAGAGGCAAAGGGAGAGGGAGAGAGAGAATCTCAAGCAGACTCCCCACTGAATACAGATCCCAACCTTGGGCTCCATCTCACAACCTTGAGATCATGATCTGAGCAGAAACCAAGAGTTGGATGCTTGACCAACTGACCCACCCAGGTGCCCCGATAAATATTTATTATCTCTACTGTTTTTGTAGATGAGAATTCAGAGTGGCTAAGCTGGGAGACTCTGTCTTGGGTTCTTTCATGAGGTTTCAAGGTGTTCCCTGGGGCTGAATTCCTCTGAAGGTAAAAACAGAACCAGAGGATCCATTTGCAAGGCGGCTTATTCGTATGGCTAGCAAGCTTGCGCTAGCTGTTGGCAAAAGGCTTCCAGTCCTCCCCAAGTAGGCATTTCTGCAGCTCTGTCTGAGTGTTCCCACAATGTGGCAACTGCCTTCCCTAGGGCAAGCCATCCAAGAGAGCAAAGCAGAAGCTACAGGGACATTTATCACCTAGCCTTGGCAGTCATGCAATCGCTTCTGCTGGTTACCTGGGGCTGGCTTCTTGGGCATCCAGTCTGCTCAGTCACACAGCATCTGCTCAGTCACACAGCATCTGCTCAGTCACACAGCATCTGCAGAAGAGTCCTGCACTTGGTTCAAAGCGCTGCTATTGCCACATTGATATTCTTAATCGTTTTCTCCTTGGACTTCGGTAAGGCAGGTCCACAGGAACAATGGGGATGACATGTGAGCAGAGGGGACACATGCAGTGTGTGCATGCCCCCCTTTGCATATAGTATTAGCAATGCTCAGGATTTTGGTGGGAATTCAGTGAGACTCAAAGCATGGACAAGGTCAGTATGTTCAGGAAGCCTCCAGCTTCCAGAGTGCTGGGAAAGTGTGCGTATATTAAGAATTAAAATAAAAAGAGGTGCCTGGGTGGCTCAGTCAGTTGAGCACCCGACTCTTGATTGTGGCTCGGTCATGGTCATTGGGCTCCACATTGGACATGCAGCCTGCTTGAATTCTCTCTCTCTGCCTTTGCTCTTCTCTCCCCCCTCTCCCGGCTTGCACGTGCTTGCTCTCTCTCTCTCTCTCTCTCAGAAAAAAAAAAAAAGTGAAATAAAAAGAGTTAAGTTAATTTTGTACATCACTTCCACTGTTCTGGTAAGAAAAAATTACATATGCATATACAAGCTATGAAATATGAATTGTGTGATTTGAGTGATTCTGCATGAGTTAAATGCTCTCATATTTGCATTTAAAGCTGGCATTGCACATATAAAGATAAATGGTAAAATTTGCTAACATTTTAACATTCCGATTTTTCTTTACTTAAGATGACATTAATTAGCAAATAAAAAAAACACCATAACAAGTGGAGAGAGAGATGGCAGAAGAAAGAGAAAACCTTTATTTATAGTACCTCTAGTCCCTTTGTTGGCACTATTTCCCGCTTTTTGAACAAGCATTTTCATTTTTTCACTGAGCCTTGCAAATTATGTAGCCAGCCATGGTCACACAGATGAACTCTGATTCGGTGTGAGCGGAAGCTCACAGGTGGGAGGTTGGGATGGTCAGAGGCCATCTTGGAGGCTAGCTACCACAAAAATCAACAGGTTTATCACCTGTAAAGTTAGCAAAGGATATAAAGACAGGTGTCCAGGACTGTGTTGAGAAATAGGCGTGTTGCAATTGGGAGGGTCCACTGGTAAACTTTTGGAGGTAATGTTGATGCAAAATTCAAACACATATATAGCTGACCCTTGAACAACAGGGGTTTGAACTGTGTGGGCCCACTTACACATGGAGTTTTTCAATAAATACAGTACTATAAATGTATTTTCCTTTTGATTTTCTTTAACTTTTTTCTGTAACTTACTTTATTATACAAATACAGTATATAATACATATACAAAATATGTGTTAATCGATTATGTTATTGGTAAGGTTTCCAGTCAATGCTAGACTCTTAGTAGTTAAGTTTTGGGGAAGTCAAATGTTACACATGGATTTTCAACTGCTGCGGGGCTGGGGAACTGGATCCTTAACCCCTGCATCATTCAAGGGTCAGCTCTACCTGTAACCCAGTGAGTTTATTTTTAGGAATTTTGTTCAAAAGCACTTCCAAAATTATGGAGAAGTATCTGCACAAGGGTATTCACTGCAGCATTGTTAGTGAAACATTGGAAACCATATATTAGTGAAAATTTGGCAACAATGTAAAGATACGTCTTTATCTCCTGACACCAAAAGATGTCTTCAGTTGATCCCCAAATAAAACTAGCAAGTTGTAGACCGATATGTTTAGTAGGATACTCTTGGTGATTTTGGTAAATAGAAGATGTTAACAGTGAACTAGAGAGTGAAATTGGATAAGGACTGGTGGGAGGGGTTAAGGGGAGAAATTTTGCTTTTATGTATTTCTCTCTGTGTTGAAATTAACACAAAGATATTAACATCTTTAACTAAATTTTATAATCTATTTTTTATTCTATTCCAAGGTGTTATGATGTTTTCCAATTATACAATCTAAAAAAAACCATAACAGGGCACCTGGCTGGCTCAGTCAGTGGAGCATGCAATTCTTGATCTCAGGGCTGTGAGTTCGAGCCCCACATTGGGTGTAGAGATTACTTAAAAATAAAATCTTAAATAAACAAATATCATCAGATCATTAATTCACATGTTCAAATCATGCCTAATTGCTGATCAGAACAAGGCCAAAAATAGAGACAGGTACCTACCACCAGAGCCTGTCCCCAGATTGCCAGGAATCCATTAATCAATATTCTTTTGATAAGATTACATTTTAATCAAGTCCAATTTATTGCTTTGATATCTAAGATACCAGCGGGTCTAGCATAGCTTTAAAAAGAAAGTCTTCATCAACCCCCTTTTTCCTTTTTAAATAGCCCCAAACCATTTCCAGCTGGTTTTGCATTGATGAGCACCAAAACTTCGCTCCTAACGGGTAGGGTCTGCCCAGCTCAGGTGACTGCCAAATGCAGATTAGCAGCCCATGAACCACATTTGGCTCATGCATATATTTCTTTGTCCCACATAGTGGTGTTTTTTTTAAAAACATTAGAAGCCGTAGAAATACTTGGACCTCATTGCAGTGTGGTCACAATCCACTGCAGCTAAGCACAGTTGCCTCCCTTTACCAGTGCCCCCCCCCAGTTTGCCACAGCCCCCACCGTTCCTTTTCTTACACCTAATTTTTTCAACCACTTACACTTCTTGCCTCGCCCTGTAGCCATTTGAGTATAACTGGTTTATTAAAAAACCCAACTATTTTATTTTTACTTAAACAAAATTTACTCTGCACCTCACTCATTCCTGAGTGCTTACAAATGGTAACTCTTCCATGCCCAAAATAACCTATGAAATAGATACTCTTTATCAAGCCCATTTTACAGAGGCGGTAACTGAGTCCTAGAGAAATTAAGTAACATGCCAAAGGTCACTCAACTAATGAAAGGAGGAGCCAACATTTCAGTATAGGTAGTCTGACTTCAAAATCTATGCTTTTAATCACCACTCCGAAATAGTTTTATTTATTTCTTCTTTGGAGAAACCCCTTTCCTACTGGGTAGAGGGCTGTTTCTCAAACTAATTCCCTAGATTCAGGGAATTTTTTAAAAGATTTTACTTATTTATTTGTCAGAGAGAGAGAGAGCACAAGCAGGGGGAGCAGCAGGCAGAGGGAGAAGCAGGCTCCCTGCCGAGTAAGAAGTCTGACACAGGACTCAATCTCAGGACCCTGAGATCATGAACTGAGCCGAAGGCTGACGCTTCACCAACTGAGCCACCCAGGCACCCCTGTTTTTTAATATTCAGTCCAGTTGACTTTAATGTGCCCATCGCAAATCTGACTTCAAACTCCCTCTCTACGTCATCCCTCTGACTCAAGCCCTACCGTAAAGTAGAGGGAGCAGGGCAGCTATGCGCCCATGCCCGCCTCTTCCGGAAGACTTCCTCTCTCCAGGGCAGGAGGAGGGATAGAAAACTGGGGTCTTCCCTGTTGCCGACCTCTCTTAGCTCGTTGTCTGTTGGCTCAGTATGGACAATGGGGTGGGACTAACGCTGCTGGCGTGGGAAGACTGAGCCCCAGCTGGTGGTACCATGTTGCCTTCCTCAGATGTCTGCACCACTTCATTCCTCTTGCAGGTGGTCCCTGCAAGATTTGAGCTCCTTTGTCATCTGCTCTCTGGGGCAACCTGTGGGCCCGTGGGTTTAAGTGGGAGCTCTTTTCGTTTGCTTTGGCTACTGGGAAGTAGGGAAAGTGATCCTGGCTCTTCTCCGTCTGACCATCCCATACACACTTAACACTCTTTGCCCTTGCTCTGGTATCACACGGAAAGGTCCGCATGTGAAGTGAGTAAGCAAGCACACAATCAGGGATGGAAACCTCAGTCTCCTCTCCTTACAGAGTCCCCCAGATTCTGGGAATGACTCTCCTGGGGCTCCCTGACTTGGCTTTGAAGAAGTAAGTGGAGGGAAGAGCTTCTTCACAAACACTGCGCTGCCCTACAGGGTGGCATCCTGACCCTGCCCATGCCTTGTGGAGAGAAGACTTTGTACACCAGTGTATAGCAACATTTCCCAAACTCTGCTCCCTGGAGCACCAGTCCCATGAGCTGTTTCAAGATTAAAGAACCCCTTGGGTGAATTTGTTTGGGACGAGTTACATCCTTTGTCCCACTCTCGAAGATTCCCAATTTTGTTAGATTTATGGCCCTTTTGTTAGATTCTCTAGCATAATTAGAAGTTCTAAGAATGCCCACAGTAAAGATGACTTAACTGTGCATTAACTTAATATTTCCCAAACTTATAGCACTCTGAGATTCTTTTTGCCCGACACTTATTTCTGTACCTGTCACAGACCCAGGGAACAGGGAACGTTGCCCTGGGCCCTGCCTATCACAGCGTGTTCAGGACTCAGAGCAAAGCCTCTGTCCATCAGTTTCCCTGCAACCTCAAAACCAAAGGTAACTATGTCAAAACGCAGAGGTTTGCGGAGGGCTCTGCTCCAGTGGTATGGTAAACAGCGGCTGGGAGTGTGGAGAGCATCTGAGTGGGAGAAGTGCTTAAGTAAGAGAAGAGAAAAAATAAGCTTGTCAAATCCTCTGGTAGCTTGAATACAATACATTTTTGCATAACAAAATATCTTTTCCAGGTAGAACTAAGCTTCCTGTTTTTCCTTTCTTCATATTCCAATTCTTCATTCTGCTGTGCATTAGCAAAGTCATCAGCCAACAGTTGCATGGAGCGGCTGAAGAATATTTCGCAATACTAAACAAGGAAAACGGATCTTTTTAAAAAACATTCAATTTAGTTAACATATAGCGTGTTATTAGTTTCAGGGGTAGAAGTTAGTGATTCATCAGTTGCATATAACACCCAGTGCTCATAACATCAAGTGCCCTCTTTAATGCCCATCACCCAGTTACCCCATCCCCCCATTACCTGCCCTCCAGCAGCCCTCAGAGTGTTCCCTATAGTTAAGAGTCTCTTATGGTTGCCTCCCTGTCAAACTAATCTTACATGTGTATGCATATATATATGTTTGTTCTTTACCTTAGTATCAAATAGACATGTTATGCTGGAATGGGAAATTGTTTTATTTTCACGAAAATATTTTTAAAAGATTATTTAAGTTCAAATTAAAACATTTTGGCTTTATACAAATAAGTAAGTAGTATCAAAAATTATGGAGGGCTGTTTTTAAAAAAAAATATATGTATACAGAGGACAAACGGGTACTTGAAGAGGTTCGATATCACTACTCATTAGAGAAATGCAAACCACCTGTCAGAATGGCTAATACCAAAAAGACAGGAAATATCAAGTATTGGCGAGGATGTGGGGAAAAGGGAACCCTCGTGCACTGTTGGTGGGAATGTAAACTGGTAGAGCCATTGTGGAAAGAGAACAGAGATTCCTGAAAAAATTAAAAATAGAACTACCCTATGATCTAGTAATTCCACCCAATAATTCCACCAAGTAATTATCCAGTAATTCTGGGTGCTTATCTGAAGGAAATCGAATCACTCTCTCAAAGAGATATTTGTACTCCCATGTTCATGGCAGCATTATTCACAGTAGCCAAGATGTAGAAATTACCTAAGTGCCCACCAACGGATGCATGGATGAAGGAAATGTAGGGGGTATGTGTGTGTGTATGTGTGTGTGCACACACAATAGAATATAATTCAGCCATAAAAAGAATGAAATTCTGCCATTTGCAACAACATGGATGAAACTTCAAGGCATTATGTTAAGTGAAATAAATCAGGCAGAGAAAGGCAAATACTATATGATCTCATTTGTATGTGGAATCTTAAAAAAATTGAACTCCAAGAAAGAGAGAGTACGCTGGCCGTTGCCAGGAGCTGGGTGGGGGTGGGGAATGGGTGATGGTGGTCAGAGGGTCGGAACTTGTAGTTATAAGATGAATAAGTTCTGAGGAACTACAACGTGGTAGCTGTAGTTAGCAATCCTGAATTATACACTTGAAAGTTGCCGAGAGAGTAAATGTTAAAAGTCCCTACTGCACGCAAGAAGATGGTAGCTGCGGGAGGTGATGGATGTGCTCACCTCATTATGGTGAGCATCTCACAACATGTGTGTTTCAAATCATCATGTTACACATCGGAACTTTCACAGTGTTTTGTGTCAATGATATCTCAATAAAGCTGGAAAACAAATTGTCAAGGGCACTAACAGTTAATAAGAGAGTGTCTAAGCCAGAATTTTGGCCCCAGATCCAGAAGCGTTCTTTGTGCTGTATACGGCATATTGTGTGAATTTGATATTAGATGCGGCCTCATCTGTTCTGATAGAGACTTTGTTTGAATCAGTTCGAAGGATATACCTGATATTGAAGGACATCAGAACATGCCATCTCAAAATATGCCTCTTTAACATAAGGATTATCTTGAGCTGAAGGCAATAAGGCAGCAAATGAAAAAAACAAAAAACAAAAAACAAAATAAACAAACAAAAAACCCAGCTTTTTACCCTTCCCCTATCCTCCTAAAATCAAGACATCAATTTCCCTTTGTGAAGGTGCTGCCCCCCCCCCAATCAGGAGAACAATTCTTAGCACTGCAGACAGAAAGGTAGGTCTGCACAAACAAATCTTACTAATCATTATCTTCCATCGGTTTCCCCCATATACTTACCTTCCCACAATTTATACCCCCTACAAGCCCATAACCCCCTTTTCATTTGTCTTATTTGCTTCTCCACATTCATCATGCTTTGTGAAAATGGTATGTAAGCCCCAGGTCTCACCACTTCTTTGAGGTCTTAATTTGTTTTCTACAAAGGCCTCCATACACATAAAAATTAAAATATTAACCTCGAGTAAAATGTGTGTGCCTTTTCTCCTGTTAAGCTGTCTTTATTGGCTTAATTCTCAGGCTCCAATCACAGAATTTAAAAGGGTAGAGGAATGTTTTCTTTCTTCCCCTACAAGTCTTCTAGATCTGCCCAAAGATAGGAAAATCTTGATGAAAATAAATCAAATTTGACCTTAAACCTATTCTTGGACACTAATTAGTAATCCAACTGAAAGTTGTTAGGACGATTAGGTTTCATATAGACAAGATATGAAATGCCCAAAAAGAGTTCAACAAAATAACTGAAAATTCTCAAATGAAAAATGAGTCATGGTATTCTCTGCAAAATAAAAATAATTTTGAATTTGCGCTATCCATAGTTATTTGGCATAAACTGTGGCTAGCTACTAACATTGTTAGCAAAAGTTTATTTTAAAAAAACTATTTCACTTTTTAGAGGATTAGGATTTTAAGGATAAAGGGCGTCGATTTCAGAGAAAATATCTTTCTTTTTTTAAAGATTTATTTATTTATTATTTTAGAGAGAGAGCATGAGCAGGGGGAGGGGCAGAGGGAGAGAAAGACTCTCAAGCAGGCTCCCTGCTGAGCGCAGAGCCCCAACGCAGGGCTCAATCTCATGACCCAGAGATCCTGACCTGAGCCGAAATCAAGAGTAAGACATTTAACTGACTGAACCCCCCAGGCAGCCAGAGAAAATGTCTTTCAACAGCAAGAGAAGCTGCATAGGAAATCTACAGCGGGGGGAGGGGAGGGGAGCCCAATAAAATATTAGGATATCAGAACATGGAAACAGTTTGCGTGATTCTGAAGAAGACTTACTTACAAAGGATCCTAACACTAGTGTCTATGGAGGCCACTTTCTGATAAAAGTATGTCGATTAAAGAGAAATTTGAGCCAACCAAGCAAGATCCTGGTATTTTAGATTTCCTATAGAGTATCTCAACATTTAAAAAGATTTTTTTTTTAAGATTTTATTTATTTATTTGAGAGGGAGAAAGAGAGAGAGAGCAAGAGCAAAAAACAGGGAGAGGGAGAAGCAGACTCCCCGTTGAGCAGGGAGCCCAATGCAGGACTCGATCCCAGGATGCTGGGATCACGCCCTGAGCCGAAGGCAGACATTTAACTAATTGAGCCACACAGGTGCCCCGAAAAAGCTTTTAAAAGAACTTGAGGGGTGCCTGGGTGGTTCAGGGGGTTAAGAGTCTGCCTTCGGGGGCGCCTGGGTGGCGCAGCGGTTAGGCGTCTGCCTTCGGCTCAGGGCGTGATCCCGGCATTATGGGATCGAGCCCCACATCAGGCTCCTCTGCTATGAGCCTGCTTCTTCCTCTCCCACTCCCCCTGCTTGTGTTCCCTTTCTCGCTGGCTGTCTCTATCTCTGTCGAATAAATAAAAATAAAAATCTTAAAAAAAAAAAAAAAAAGAGTCTGCCTTCGGCTTGGGTCATGATCCCAGCATCCTGGGATCAAACCCCACATCCCCACATGGGGGTCTCTGCTCAGAAGGGAGCCTGCATCTCCCTCTCCCTCTGCCTGCAGCTCCCCCTGCTTGTGCTCGCTTTCCCTCTGTCAAATAAAAATAAAAAATAAAAGAACTTAAAAAATGCCATGTGTATCCAGACATTCCCTTAGGAAATAATAAAAATCATGATATAAATAATACATGATGAAATCAAAATATTTTTATAAAAATTCTGCAATAATGACCATTTTATATATGCAACCCTGTTGTTGCTTATCATGATATACATGACATATAAAATTCTGGGTTTGTTCCCAAATCTAGATACTGCTTTAAGAATATTATTAGCAATTACAGTTGTTACTGCCCCAGCCGGGCAGTATTTCTCCCAAATGAAATAATTTCTTAAAATCACCCAGGAACTCTAGTGATATATCACAGACATTAGTAACGTCTAATTCAAGATTATTACCAATAAAATGCATGTTATACCAATCTTGATTTTGCTGAAATAAAGACAAGGAAATAAAGGTTATGGAATAAACATAAAACAATTGATTAACCATGTATGCCTTTATTTTATTACTCACCCAAACATCACTGGACCATCCGCAGAACAGCCAGACATGCACAATAATAATTATATCCGTCGTCTTTGTTTTTTCTCATCCTTTAATCACATACAGCCCATAGCTGCTTACTCATTTTCAGTGTTATCATTTCAAAGGTTCATTTGCCAAAATAGGGGGGCAGACCACATTTCATCTAACGGTATGTTAGCTTGATTTATAAGTTTTAAATATTTTCATTTGATACATGGCTTCTCCTTCTATTCTGGCCCAGGGTCTCTCAACGTTAGGAGCAAACCTGCTTATGAGTGTCCTAAGTGGCAGTTTTCTGTGGAACATTCATTGGGGAAGGGTTGATGTGTAGACATTGGAGGTCAGAAGTGCTGTTTCTGATGCTTTTCCATGTCACTCTCACCGCCAACTTCCCTTACTATTACTTTTCTCTCCACCAAACATTACTTCCTTCAGAGTCACTAGTTTTCCCGATTGATTTCTGGACTTTTCTTTCATAATGGCCATCATTAGCCTCGAAGCCTTTTGGTCCTATGGTGAGTTCCTGGGTATACAATGCTCTTAATTCAGTACTTTGCATCATCAGCCAAGATCCCGTGATTGCATGTTTAAGCCCCAGGTGACTTGTATGTGTTGCATATATCGTCATTGTGGTTTTGGTACCCGTGGCAGACATGGCTGACTAATCATAGAATATTGATCCTGGATACAGTTTTGGAAGGCACTCGCCTACACAGTTGGGAAGCCATTACGAAGAGTTTAGAGTTGACACAGTTAGTGAAATCTATCAGCTACACCTGGCCCAGAGCTGAGCCAGCTCATACAACAGGTGCTGGGCATCCAGGAGTGAATGGAATCCATTTCTCCCCTTGAGAAGTTCAAAATTTATTAGTAAGTGGCCCTTAATGATTTGGAAAGTTATAGACCTTCTAAGAATTACCTCCTGTTCCTGAAGTCACTTTGAAAGCCAGAAATCCCTTTCATTTTTTTAGGAATTTGTTCAAGGAAAGCAACATTGGACATACAAGTATTTAAATGGAGTTGATTTCAGAATTTTTAGCCATGGTCCAAAAACCCAACATTTCATTTTGTTTCATTAAGATTTTATTTTATTTTTTTTTAAGATTTTATTTATTTATTCGACAGAGATAGAGACAGCCAGCGAAAGAGGGAACACAAGGCAGGGGGAGTGGGAGAGGAAGAAGCAGGCTCATAGCGGAGGAGCCTGATGTGGGGCTCGATCCCACAATGCCAGGATCACGCCCTGAGCCAAAGGCAGAGGCTCAACTGCTGTGCCACCCAGGCACCCCAAGATTTTATTTTTTTAAGTCATCTCCACACCCAACATGGGGCTCAAACCCACAACCCCGAGATCAAGAGTCACCCGCTCCACTGACCAAGGCAGCCAGTTTATTTTGAAATAAACTTTATTCAAATATGGAAATTATAAAGATGTGGAAAAAACACATGTACAGTGTGATTGTCATAAGGTGAACAGAATTGTGTGCATACTCCTCGAGATGGAGAAGAAGAATGCAACCAGCACCATAGCCAGCACCCAAGAAGTTTCCTACAATTATCTGCATCTTCCTTCTTAAAGGTAATTGCTGTCCCGAATTCTTTTTTTTTTTTTAAGATTTTATTTATTTAATTGACAGAGAGAAAGGCAGTGAGAGAGGGAACACAAGCAGGGGAAGTGGAGAGGGAGAAGCAAACTTCCCGCTGAGCAGGGAGCCCGATGCGGGGCCCAGAACGCTGGGATCATGACCTGAGCAGAAGGCAGATGCTTAACGACTGAGCCACCCAGGCGCCCCTCTGTCCCAAATTCTAATACCAAAGATACATTTTGAATTTTTTGTAAGTAAAATCACACAGTATTGATTTTTTCATGTGTCTGGCTTCTTTGTCCAACATTCTAAGGTTAATCCGTGTCACTGCATGTGATCCTTTGTTCGTCCTCATTCCTATGAAGTATTCCATTATATGACTATTCTACAGTTTATCCAACTGGATTGTTCCTAGGTTTTGACAATAATAAAGAATGCTTCTAAGAAAAGTCTTGTTCATGACTTTTGTTGCACATATGTTCACATTTATATATCTAAAGAGTGAATCTTTTTTTTAATCTTAAACTTCAGTGTATCATATCTTCAACTTCAGGAAATAATGACAAATTGTTTTCCAAAGAGGTTGGACCAATTTATACTTCTGGTAGCAGCATTTGGAAGCCTCAGTTACCCCATATCCTTGGCAACACTTGGTGTTGTTGGTACTTTTAATTTTAGCCTTGCAGGAGAGTAGTGATCTTTCATTGTTACTGTAAGTTACATTTTCCTGACAATTAATGATTTGAGATCCTTTTCATTGTCTCTTTCCCATATGTCCAAAACTTTCTGTGAAGTGCCTATTCAGGTTTTTTAACCATCTTTCTTTTGGGCTGTTTTTTTTTTTTTTTAAGATTTTATTTATTTATTTATTTATTTATTTATTTATTTATTTATTTATTTATTTAAGAGAGAGGTACAAGCAGATGCCATGCTGAGTGTGGAACCCAAAGCAGGGTCGATCCCACAACCATAAGATCATGACCTGAGCTGAAATCAAGAGTCAGACGCTTAACCGCCTGAGCCACCCAGGTATCCCTGGGCTATTGCTTTTCCTTATTGATTTGTAGTTTTTTTTTATATAAACCCCTTGGTGATTACATGTCTTGCAAATATTTTCTCACACTTGACAGTTTGTCTTTTTACTGGCTTAATGTTGTCTAAATTTCTAATTTTCTCGTACTTCAATGAATCAATCTTTCCTTTATAGTTATTCAGGGATTTGGGATGGGGGTATCCAATTTAAGAAAGTTTTGCCTTCCCCATATTCGTTATTTTATTCTTCTCCTTTTCACATTTAAAACCACAATATGCCTGGAATTCATTTTTGCATATATTTTGAGATAAAAATTAAGAAATTTTATTGACCCACACTGTTTATGTAAAAGGCAGGACTTTCCCCAAAGTGTATCTTTAAGTCAAATATCTGTATACATGTGGATTTTCTCTTCCAATTTTGTCTCATTGTTTATTTATCTATCTTGGTACTATAACTTTCCTGTCTAAAACACTTCACCTTAATAAATATTGATATCTGATAAAGTAATTCCTCCAACTTTGTTCTTCAGTGTTGTATTGGCTATTCTTGCCTCTGCCTTTCACATATGTTTTAGAATCAGCTTGTCATTTTACACACACACGCACACACACGAAGTTGTTGGGATTTTAATTTGGTTTACTTGGGACCCATAGATCAGTTTGGGGAGGATTAACACATTTATAATGCTGACTCTTCCAATCTAAGAAAATAGTATCTCTTTCCATTTAGTCTTCTTTAATTTCTCTAAATGATATTTTATAGTTTTCTGTGAAAGTTCCTACAGATCTTTCATTAGATTTACTCCTACGTAGTTGATTTTTTTAATGCTATTGCAAATGTAACATTTCTAAAATTTCATTTTCTAGTTGTTTATTGCTGGTATACAGAAATGCAATTGATTTTTTTCTATATTGACCCTTTGTGCAATGAAATTGCTGAATTCACTTAGTCTCCTGGTTTATTGATAGATTCATTTAGACTTCCTACATGCATAATTATATCATCTGCAAATAACAGTGTTTTATTCTTTTTTTTTTTTCTTATTTCACAGGATAAGAATCTTGAAAAGAAGTAATAGCAAGTATCCTTTCCTTGTTCACAATCCTAGGGAAAATTTTCAATATTTCACTATTAAGTAGGAATTTTGTTTTAAGTTTTTTGTAGATACCCTTTATCCTATTAAGAAGATTCCCATCTATTTCTAGTTTGCTATTTTTAAAAAATGTATGCTGAATTTTGTCATTTTCCTGCATCTCTTGAAAGAATCATGTGATGTTTCTCCTTGAATCTCTTAATGTTGTGAATGACATTGATTGGCTTTCAAATGTTAAACAACCTGCATTCTAGACTAGATTCAAATCTGCTAGGATGTATTATTCGTTTTGTATATACCAGGATTTGATTTGCTGATATTTTGGTTGAGATTTTTTCATCTATATTATAACAGCGATTGGTATGTACTTTTCCTTTTTGGTGTTGTACTTGTCAGGTTTTGGTATTAAGATTATGTTGAGGGTGCCTGGCTAGCTCAGTTGGTAGAGTGTATGACTCTTGATCTCAGGGTTGTAAGTTCAAGCCCCACACTGGGTATAGAGATTACTTAAAAATGATCTTTAAAAAAACCAGATGGCCTCATAAGACAAGTTGGGAAGTCTTTTCTCTTTTTCTGTTCTGAGTTTGTGTGAGATTGGCACTATTTCTTCCTAAAATGTGTGGCATGATATACCAGTAAAGCCATCTAGGCTTGTGATTTTCTTTGGGGGAAGATTTTACTTACAGATTTAGGATTAATCACATGTCTCTTTCTTCTTGTGTCAATTTTGGTAAGACATATTTTCCTAGGACATTGTCAGTTTCATCTAAATTTTCAAATGTATAGGCATAAAATTTTCTACCATGTGCTTTTTATTATTTTAAATATCAGTAGAATTTGAAATGATGTCTCTTTTTCATTCTTCATATTTGTTATTTGTGCTTTCCCTATTTCTTTTGATCAGTCTTGACAGACGCTTATCCATTTTAGTCCTTTTAGAAAACCAGCCTTTGGCTCTGTAAATCCCCTCTAGCAGATAAATATAGATAAATGCATGTGTGTCTGTGTGGGTGTGTTTTTAAATAGGCTCCACACCCAGCCTACTTGAAGCCCAACTTGGGGCTTGAACTCAGGACCCTGAGATCAAGACCTGAACTGAGATCAAGAGTTGGATGCTTAACCACCCAGGTGCCCCTATCCCCTCTATGATATATTTTTATAGCTTATTAATTTCTGCTTTTTGTTTTTCCCTTCCTTCTCTTTTTTTTGTGGCGGGTGGTTTACCTTTCTGGTTTGTTTTTTTTTTTTCACAGATAGATAAAAACCATTGCTTTTTACCCTTTTTTTCTTAATATATGCATTAAAGACTTTCTAAACAGCTTTATCATCATCTTAGAGGTTTAGCTACATTGTGTTTCTGGCATTATTCACTTCAAAATGTTTTTATTTCCATTGTGATTTTTTTCTTGTCTCGTAGGTTATTTTAAATTAGGCAACAAAAATATTGTTTATTTCCAAACATTTGGGAATTTCCTAGTTTCTTTTTTGCTGTTGATTTCTAGCTTAATTCCACTGTGGTCAGAGAATATACCATGCCTAATTTTAATCCTTTGAAAGCTGTTGGGGCTAACTCTATGAGCTAGCATATGGTCGATCTTGGTAAATGTTCCATGTGTATTTAAAAATGCTGTGATTCTGTAGTTATTTGGTACTGTGTTACAATAAGATTATGTTTGTTACTTGTGTTATTTGAACTATCTATCTTCATACTGATTTTTTTCTTGTCTACTTGTTCTATCAGCTCCCAAGACAACTATATTGAAATCTCCCATCATAATTGTAGGTTTGTGGACTTGTCTATTCTCCTTTTATTTCTGTCAACTTTTTGCTTCATATATTTTGAGACTGTGTTATTCGTGTATAGAAATTAAGAATTTTCTTTCTGGTGAATTGACCTTTTTATTTTTATGTAATGTCTCTTTATAACAGTATTTTTCAACAGTGGCTTTTGAGATTTGGGGCAGAACGGTTCTTCGTTGGGGGATGGGGTGCCATCCTGCAAGCTGTAGGGTGTCTAGCAGTGTCCTTGCTCTGTACCCACTAGATGCCAGCAGCACACCCACCCCCACCCCCAGTTGTGACAGTCGAAAATATCTCTAGACATTGCCAAATGTCCACTGGGGGGCAAAATCACTCCTGGTTGAGAGCCACTGATCTATAGCAATGCTTTGTGTCTTAAAGTCTATTTTGTCTGATTATTAGTAATGGCATTTTCTATCGGTATTTGCAATAGAAAAGCTTCTACTTTCAACTTTTCAATATCCCTACTTATGATGTGTCTCTTATAAGCAGTATTAAGTTGACTGATTTTTTAACCCAGTCTGACAATCTTTTAATTGTAATTGGAGTATTTGTCCCTTTTACCTTTAATGGGATCACTGATGCTTGGATTTAAATATGCTATATGACTATTTATTTCATATTTAACCCATGTTTTGTGTTCTTTGTTATATCCCTGTTATGTTATTATTCTGTATTCTTTTTTCTCTCCTGCCTTCTTGGGTTCTGTATTATTTTACTATTTTGTTATCCTTCCCATTAGTTGAGCATTCTTTTATTGTTCTTTTAGTTGTTGAGAGGTCACAACATGTATCTTTAACTGATGAAAATGTAATGTTAGTACTTGCCACTTTCTTTGTTATTACCTTAATACTTTCTGTATTAGGACCTTAGACCTTTTTATTCTATTTCCCTCAATCTCACATTTTGTGAATTTTTATTTCTCCATAAATAGAACAAAAGTAATTCATCATTTCTTAATTTTATACAGTCAATGTTTATTCAGACTTACTCAAATATTCATGCTTTCCATTGTTCTTCATTTCTTCCTGCATCTCCCTGCCTCCATCTGGGATTATTTTCTTTCTGCCTGACTAGCTCCCTTTAGTCTTTCACTTAGTGGAGATCATGATTGCTGAATTCTCTAGGTTTATGCTTGCCTAACAATTGTCTTTCTCTTTTATTTGAAAGACAGTTCACTTGGTTTTGGGATTTGGGGTTGTGGTTATTTTCTTTCTGTTGATAAATCAGGTATCAGTCTTTTTGCTGCACCATTGAAGAGAACATGGTTTTGTGATTGCCTTATGTCTATGGGTTTTGGCAATTTTACTATAATGCTCTTGGGTGTGGTTTTCTTTGTATTATCAGAACTGGCACTCAGAGTACTTTTTAACCCATGGCTTAATAGCTTTCATCAGTTTTAGAAAATTCCTGGGCATCGTGGCTTCAAATATTGCTTCTACCCCATTTTCTTTTTTACCTCCTCATCTGGGACTCCACATTAGACTTTCCAATCGTATCACACAGATAGAAAATACCTTACAAATATGAAGCAACAGAAAGCTGATGTGGCTATACTATGTTATTTTCTGGTGTTTTTCCTTTCTTTTTATCTCTCAGGGCTTCAGTCTGCATATTTTTCCTTTGACCTATCGTCCAGATCACTAGCTCTCTTTAGCTGTATCTAATCTGCTATTAAACTCCTCTTCATTTATCTGTGGCTACCTAACAACGTACTCCAAAATGTTTGCACATGATTCTGCACTCTGGCAAGGTTCAGTAGGGACGGTATGTCTCTGGGCCATGTGACGTGGGCTAGAGTAGCTTAATTGGGGTTGGGGGATCCAAAATGACTTCACTCACACGTCTGGCACTTCAATGAGGGGGACTGGAAGAGTTGGGGACTGGCTGGATGTCCTCTCTCTCTCTCTCACTGCATTCTTTCATGCTCTAGGACCTCTCTCCATGTGCCCCTCTTCTTCCATACCAGCAGGGTATTTGTAAGTACAAATAGGAGGTTGGAACTCCATAAGGGTGAAAATGGAAGCTGCTATGCCTATTAATGCCTAGGCCTAGAACTAGCCAGGCATCGTCTCTCCCACATCCTTCACTCCACACAGTAGCCTGTCAGATGGTTGAACTTAGACACTCTACTCTCCCCAGACCCCTGCAACCCTACTTCATGCACTGGTTTTCACTCCTTCACCATCCTCCTGGTTCTCCATGGCTCCTAGACCTGGGACAATGACTGGTGCATAGTGCTACTCAACAAATATTTTTTTCAATAAACAAAGAAATGAATGCAAACTGTTGATCCAATGCTCTCTTCAGCAGCATCTATGCTAAAATTGGAACCGTGCTAGCCACAATGGTGGCCAAAACTGCAAATTCTTCAAGCCTTTAATATCTTTTACATCTTGAATCCCCTCCCCCACAAAACACTTAGTAACTCACTAACATTCTCCAATTTGCTCCTCAGCCAGGACAGGAGAGTGAGGGGATGAGAATGAGAGCACTTGCAGTGGAAACAGCTTTTGGACTCTGGGTGTTGGGGGTAGAAGTCCCAGGACCTGAAACAGTCCTCCTTTCCTTCGGCAAATAAGATCCCAGGGGGCTCAACTAGTATCTTCAGAGACCAAAACATGCTTCTGGGATCCTTATCAGGGTGTGCTCTCTTCTCTTCTCCTTTGTGACCTGAGTACAGTTGCTCTGTTATACCCAGCAATGCGACTGACCCCAACCTTTGACCCCTGCCTTGTCTTATCATGGCCCAGGTTGACTTTAATGATTCCTTCTGCCAACCCAGAACTGTCCAATGCTCTCACTGAGGGAGGCGTTCTCTCTCTCACCCGAGGTAGTACACGACAGTCCTTTCACTGAGTCTCAAGGCGTCAGTATCTTATAGCCCTTTCTGTTTCAAAGAATATAAGACCAGTTCCTCTGGGACATTTGAAAGATGCCTCTAGTGGCAAAAGTAGTAGAAATGAACTCTGATGCAGTGCAGGGAACTTCCTCGGACATGCTAATGTGTGTGTGTGTGTGTGTGTGTGTATGTGATTAAAATCAAATTTTCCTGACTCCCTTTCCATAATTTTTTTCACTGTACCACGTTAACAACAACAACAAAGATAACACTACCAACTAACACTTAATGAGCACGTACCATTTGCCAGGCCTTGTTCGAGGTGCTTTATATATATCATCTCACACATAATCTGGGGAGGAGGAGCCGATTTTAGGCAACTGAAGCATCATAGAGTGGGTGAATCTGGGGGACAAATCTGAAGGAACTGTTAGAGTTTTTTATTAGGAATTTGAGTCAAGATATGAAAGATGAATGTGAAAACCAGATAGGGTCAGCAAACCGTGTGGATGTGTGTGAGTGAGAAGAGGAATGGCAAAAAGCAGACCAATGTGCCAAGGGCAGGGCAAACTAGTAGCCCGTAGGGATTTTAGGATAATAAAATCAAAAGTGATCAAAGGACATTGATATTATTATCATTTGTGAATTGAGTTCTTTCCAAGTTTCAGAAGTAAAATTAATGTGTTCTATTCTGACACAGCAAAGAGACCAGCTCTTGGGGCCAAACTAAAATAAAATACATCAGACTCTTAATGGTCTTAGTGGTATCTCTAAAGGGTTAGTTATTATCTGTTAAATATTTGAATAGAGCGTTGTTCTGGAATAGCCACAGGACAGCCCTTTGCGTAAAAGCAGAGGAACCAGTCTGAGAGCCCTGTCTGCAGTGAAAGCCACAGGGCAATGCTTCAGCCCCAGCAACACTGTGTTGACAAGGTGGTCTGCATCCAGCCCAGCTGCAGAGACCGATGGGCTCCTAGCCAAGCACATGAGGAGATTCCAGAGGACCAGTCAGAAGGAGCCTGGAAGGGGATCCCCTGTCCGTTTGTTATTAAGGCTGATTTGGTCAGGGCAGGAGAGGCAGGCAGATGACGTGTGCTGAGCAGCAAGACCAGGTTTAGAAGAAACCCTGAAACCAAAGCCTAGCTGGGAGAAATCACCACGTTCTCAAAAAAAAAAAAAAAAAAAAAAAAAAAAATCCTATCAAGGATCCCCTCTTTGGCCTCTGTCTTCAACCTCTCTATTGACTGCTTTTCCTCGTTCTAAACTCACATTTCTCCAATCTTTGTCAAAGCAGCCAATCACAACAGAACAACTCACCCTTCTTGCGTTCTTGCTAGTCCTTCTCCACTGCTGGGAATGAGGTGTCCACACTTCCTGCCTCCACATTCCCGCCTCTCCCTCACGTGTCAAGCCACTGCTCCCTCGTTTCTTCCCATCACCATTTCAGTGACACAGTTCCCACCAAGGTCACCAAAGACGTCTCAATCACCAGATTCAGTGCATACATCTCCTTTCGTAGTTCACTTGGACTTCCTCTGGCATCTATCTGGACAGGTCCCTCCTTTTGGAAGTTCTTTAATTTTCTAGCCTCCTCCAGCTCTACTCCCCTCTTCTTTGTCTGCCTTACCCTTAAAGGTTAGTGTTCCCCGGCTCTGTCCTTGGTCACTGTTTTTCTTACTCGATACAGTTTCCTGGAAACCTCCAGCAGGGTTTCAAGCACCACCTGTATATGGATGTCACTCAAATCTCTATATTCTGCCTTGACTTTTTCTCTAAGCTGTATATTCAGCTGTTCACTAAACATCTCTTTCTGAATGCCCCATGGAAATTTCAACACACAAAACCACTCATTATCTCATCCCCAAATTGCCCTTTCTTCATGGATTTCCTCAACCGAGAGCCAAAACTAATCATCCTGTTGCTTAAGCCAGAAACCAGGGAATGGTTTTTGATTTGTTCTTCCTGCCCAGTTACCACCCAGTGAGTCAGCAAGCCCTGTCTCAGCCTTTCTGTCTCCTGGTGAGAGCCCCCAACTGAGCCTCTGCCTCCAGACTCTCACCCTCAAATCTACCTCCACACTGGCCACCGGAGTAATTCGTCTGGACCCAAACCACGATCATGTCCCTCCTCTGCTGAAAGTCTTCCTGTGGCTTCCAGCTGACAACCTGTCTGTTCTCATTTCTTCCCTCTCCCCTATGCCCACGCCATGCCCACAGGGAGGCCAGACCATAGGGGGCAAGCAGCCAACAACTAGGGCTTTGGCAGCTAATCAGAGAGATTTCAGTTTGACATATGAATATGGGAACCATTCACAGGTTCATGAGGGCATGATGACAGATACACATGGCAGGTCATAGAAGTGGGAGACACATTAGCAGACTGCTAGGAATTGGATGTTTGTGTCCTCCCAAAATTCAGATGCTAAATCCTAATGTCCCATGTATTTGGACGTGAGGCCTTTGGGAGGAGATCAGGTCATGAGGGTGGAGTCCTCATAAGTGAGACTGATGCCCTTATAAAAGAGACCCCAGAGAGCTGCCATGCCCCCCTCCTCCTCCTACCTGTGGAAGAACACAGAGTAAAGGCTGTCCTCTAGGAACCAGGAAGTGGGGCCTCACCGGACAACAGAATCGCCTGCACCTTGTTCTTGGACCGCCCAGCCTCCAGAGCTGTGAGAAATAAACTTTCCCCTGTTTATAAGTCACCCCTTCTGTGATATTTTGTTATAGCCGCCTGAAGGGACTAACACTGGCTATTAAAACGGAGACAAAAGACCTAGACTAGTCTTCTATGGTGAGAAAAGAGGACAGGTGGGCCTGGAGGGGCCATGAGGAAGAGAGCGATATCTAAAACGGAGAATCCCCAGATACAAGTAGTAAGAAAACGCATTAGTAGGTCATGTCAAGCACTAGTAACAACATAAACAAGCCTCAGGAATTCTAGAGACTTTAAAGCCCCATTATTGGAAGCCCAGCGAGAAGAACAGGAGCAGCGGTTGGTATTCCCCCCTCCACACACACACATTCTACAAAGCAAGTGAGGGAGGCAGATGCTGATAGAAACAAATAGCTTCTATAAAACGGGAGAGCAGGAAAGCTCAGAAGAGGGGAAAGACTCGAACAAGAACTGTCCTTGTGACAAATGAAGGCCACAGAAAGTAGGTTACATTCGGGCTGCGCCGATGACTTCTTACAGGTGGGCTTCGGGATGATGAAAGAAGCAGCATTCACCGTTAGGCAGATTCAAAACACGTTATCCGAAATGTTGCCAGGATTGGAAACAAGCGACCGGCCAGAGTTAGTCCCTTTTCCAAAATTACAGGCCTGTAAGACCCACGCATGGAGAAGCACGACCGCGCTTGGACTCTGGAGCCCTGTTGGTCCGCGTTCGAATCCCGCCTGTGCCGCCAAGCAAATGAGAGCCATCTCCCGTGACTCCCGCTGAAGAGCTTGCCCTAGGTGGGTCGCACTGCATTGTCAAGGGCAGACCTGGGGCGAGGACCCACAAGGTCGCTGATTCCAGAGCGGGGCTCTTTGCAGGCAGCCTGATGCTCACGGCAGCGGGTCCCCTCGCGCAAATGTCCCCAAGGCCTGCAGCGCCTTTTGCCCCACTCACCGGAGAGCACTCGCAGCAGTGGCCCGCGGGGGGCAGGCGTGGGACTGGGGGGCGCCCGGGGGGAAGCGCCCCCCTAGAGTGGCGCGGGCCGGCGGGGAGGGGGGCGGCCAGGTGGTGATTGGCTGGGCTGCGGTAGGCAGCTCCGGGCCCAGAACAAAAGAGAGCGGGCGGCGGGCGTCCTCCGGAGTAGGCGCTCCCGCCCGCCCCGCGCGGGCTTCGGTGCTGGGGGAGGACGCACCCACCGCTCGCCCGCCCGCCGAGCAGCCGGGCTGGCGCGCTCGGTTTCTGGGCGAAAGCCGGCCGTGTACCTAGG
>NC_048226.1:3662011-3763562 GCF_002007445.2 Ailuropoda melanoleuca
TTCATGATGGCGCGCCCGCCCCCTTTCCCCATCCGCCTCAGCCCGGAGCCCGGCGCCCCGACCCGGCCGCGGCCGGGGCTGGAGGCGCGGGCGGCGCTGCGCACGGAGGACGTGCCCGGGCCGGAGGCGAGGGTTCCGGGCCGCGCCCGCTCCCCGCGAGGGCGGCCATCCTTCCGCCCCCTCTCGAAGGCGGCTCCGGCCCAGACAGGGCCGCCGCCCGGAACCCGGGAAGCCGCGCCGCCGGGCAGCGGCCCTGGGCTGGAGGCATCGCTGCGGGCAGGGTCGCGGGTGGGAAGCCGGGTCCCGGGCGAACGTCGGGGCACGTAGGGGAGCGTAATGCAAATGGCTGTCGGCGAGCCGGCGGGGGCCGCGGCGGAGAATCCTGGAAAGGGCTAGTGGTCATCCAGAGGCCAGCAGGAGCCTCTTGGCAGCCGTTCATCCATCCCTCGGCGCCTGCTTCGCCATCCAGACTTGTTGAGTTTTCCCTGAGCGCGGTTCCGGGAGCCCCGCCGGCCCCATCATTGTCCTGGGGTACGTGCATCCCCGCTGCCCGGCGCCCCTGCAAACCCACCCGGAGTAGCCGGGAGCTCGCAGCATGGCACCGGCTGGTGGGTCCGGGAAGCTCCTCGTGCCTTTTCACCTCCATATTTGTTTTAGGTCGGATCCCAGACCGTCTCCTTGGCCTCCCGCTACAGTCCACAATAGCTCTCTCTTCCTATCTAGCAGGGTTGTCGCTGGGCTCTTTCTCTAGAAAGCATCTGCGTGTAATATACACCATTAAAATTTTTTTTTTTTTGTAATCGGGCCCTTGGAGCGAGGAGAAGATCAACACTGCCGTGTGTGCTTTGTGTTTTAAAAATAAATCCCTTTTACTTTTGATTTTCATCCTAGTTGGCAGTTAGTTGTTTGAAATGAGAAATACAGTGAAAAAGAGGGTCAGGGCATCTTGGAGGCTCTTTTAGTATCCTTGGGGAACAGAGGTGGACGTGGGAAATAATTGGCATAAATAAGAGTGTGAGCTCTAAAATGTTGTATTACAGTCAAGTGAAGGTAGCTAGACCAAGAGGGGGAAAAAAAAACCCACCCATTCACAAAAGGAAGTGACATCACGGGTGGCCAGGCTGAAATTAGTGAAGTTGAAGTAATGGATGGACATAATCACTTTTTTTGTATTTAGTTTGGCGCGACTGTAAAATAGAACAGTTGGCCTGGGAATTGGGGGGCCTGGTATTTGGTTTGGGCTCTGTTACGAGCCCAAGTGTCTGAACATCCATTTCTGCAACTATAAAATGATCATCTCTAGGATTCCTTCCAATACTAACAACCTCAGATTTCAGGTGGGGTTCAGGTTCCATTAGGCTGTGAAAATAACTTTGGAGAGTCAAAAACAAAAAACCAAACCAAAAAAATCCCAAAACTTAAAATTTCATTAGCAAGTTGCTTACTTAGGTTGGCCACCTGTAGTAATTTTGAAACAAAAAAGTGCTGCAGAAGTAGTCCTAGTTGTATATCTAATTGCACATGAAATTCCTAGAAGTTGTAATTCCAAACCAAGGCAAAATGGAAAATAAAATAAGGAAACAAAATCAGGTTGTTAGATAAAATAAATACAGGAAAAAAAATCTATGTGTCTTCCCCATTTAACATAAACTCCTCAAGGAAAGGACATGTCTCTCTTTTTTTAATTAAAAAGGTATTGTTTCATAGTGGCATGTTATAATTTCCGAGGAAAGGTAAGGGTTAGAAAAAGATGAGTCCCTACTCTGTTAGTTACTGTGCTGTGTGGTTCATGTATGTTCTCATGTTATTTCCACTCCAGTTCTCTGAGGCATTATCCCCATTTTACACCTAGCTATAGCTTTGTAGATGATGTTACAAAATGCTAACAGGAAAAAAAATCCTACTTACTCAGTTTTCAAATACTGTCACTCAATATGAAGACGGGTCTTGTGGGGATTAGATTCTGTATGGCCCCAAGGGATCAGACCTAGGAGGAAAAACATGGGGGAGACAGATTTTGGTTCAGACTGTAGGGAGGACTTTTCTGTCAAGGAAGGTCCATGTTTGAATGGAGAAGCAACTTCCCTGCTGTAGGAAAGATTTTGGGCCCTAGGCAGCCTCTTGGGAGGCACGTTAGCCAAGAGGATTCACTCATCTAATAAATTTGGTCAGGTTGGATTCCGCTTTTGGCTGCGCTTCATACTCTGTGACCTTAGGCGTATTCTGTAATCTTTCTAAGTTTTAATTTACTAGCCTGTGAGATAGGCATAATTCTCACCTCACAGATTTAATGTGTGTAAAAGCACCAAGCAGCGGTGTTTGGGTGTTCCTACCTTTTTTCCTTTTTGGATTTCTAACTTTTCCCCTGTATAACTACACTGTTTTAATTTTCAGCTTTTGAGTTAGATAGGTTATTTTTTCCAACATATTGTCATGAATCATTTCAAATGTATAGAAGAGTTAAAATAATTGGACAGTGAGCACCCTTACATCTACCACTTAAATTCTACAATTAACATTTACCGTACTTGCTTTATCCTGTTACTCATGTATCCATCCCTCTATCCTTACAGCAGTCCATCTTATTGTAATGCATTTTAAAGTAAGTTGCAGTCATCAGTATAATTTACTCCTAGACACTTCAGCATGCATTATCATTAACTAGAGGTCAATATTTTTTATAGATCCTNTTTTTTTTTTTTTTTTTTTTTTTTTTTTTTTTTTTTTTTGCCTTTTGAGGTAAAGTTTATATAAACTGAAACACACTTAAATGTACCATTCAGTGAGTTTGACAAATGTGTACACTGGTATAATCCAAACCCCTTGCAAGGTATAGGGTAGTATCAGTACCCATGAAAGTTTCCTCACGGCTCTTCCGGTTAATTCCTGTCCTCTTTCCTGTTCAAATGTATTATATTAACATTCAGTAGCCAACTAGCTGTTTCTAATGGAGTATATTTTATATTGTATATGACTTAAAAATACAAGTTCATTTGTATGTAAGGATTAACTAGCTTGATACTAAAAATACTTACGCTAAAACAAGAGTCTCTGAACCCTTTTGATTGTGTACCCTGTTGGTAAAAAAAAATTGAGCATGCATCCCTAATATGTATAAGTTTATTTCAAATTATGTATACATGTACTTTGTACTATTACATACATTATAAAATAAACAACTAAAGAAACTAAAACGGATGACAGATGATATAGTTTATGTTTTAAAATTCTTATTAGCAAAATATTAATAGTAATAGATTGTCTCTATTTTTAAAGATATTAAATTTTGGAATATTTTTTGCCTGTGTCTTGTGAGATCTGACCAGATAGTCACAGTTTTTCTAAAAAGATTTTCTGTAATAGAAATGTCAGCTGGACCATTTCCTTGTTTGCTTGTGCTTACATTATTGGTATTATCTTTGCAGGACTCCTTTTAGCCACTTGTTCATTTGGCAAGAGTTCATTTAGAAGTGAATATTCCATAATTTTGCTCAACCAGGCACTCTGAAATGGCAGTAAATCACAGGGTGCCCAAAGTGCATAAACATAACCATATGAATAAGGACACCAGTGTCAATTTATATAGTAAATATTAGTAAAATTAACTAATTTTTAGATAAAAAAATAAGAAACTAAAATAGAAATTATACTATTTTCTTCTCACACCCTCCCCCCACATCGTCGTTTATATCCCCTGAGGTGTGAGCACCCTGTCTGTTACCACTGCTCTGAAAGATGGAAATAAAAAAGCAAAACAGAACAAAAAAGTTTCAAAACTCTTGTGTTTCAACCAAAGAACTCTTTTTAAATTTAAAAACTTTATATGAGATCTCTCCAGCATTGCTGATCGGTGACTAAATTGATACGATCACTTTGGAAAACTGGCCCAATCTACTGTAGTTAAACACACGCCTACCTTGTAATTTAGCAGTCTGTTCTAGGCATATACCCGAGAGAAATGAGTGTTTATGTCCACCAGAAGACTTTTACAAGAATGCTCCTGCATGACAGCTTTATTCAAAACAGCAGAAGATTGAAAACAACCCAGATGTCCATCAACAGGAGAATGGCTAAACCAGATTGTAGCATATTCACCGGTGGAGTCCTGCTTAGCAGTAAAAAGGAGCAAACTACTGATGCCCACAAAAATAGGGATGTATTTCAGAATTTGGGTTTGAGTGAAAAAAGCCAACACAAGAGTACATTCTGTATCATACCATGACCATCAAAAACAGGCAAAATTGCTAAGTGGTGATCAGTTCGTGGTGGGTGGAGGGGGTGTTACAGACTGGGAGGAAGCCCTGAAAATGTTTGTTATTGTGATCTGGATGTGTACATCTGTAAAACCCGATCAGACTGCACATTTAAGATGTGCACACTATGCTGTGTATAAGTTTTACCTCAATTTAGAAAATGCATACTTTGTATGAAGCGGGAGAAAATCTAATACTTCAGACTTCAGGGATTGAAATTTGACCATTGTTAGCTTTCAGTGAGGATGTTTTTTTTCTTTAAGGCTTCAGTGCTACCAATTTGCATCTTCCTGTTCCCTTTGACTATCTTTGAAGCTTCATTTACTAGTTTATAGCTTCTCTTTACATTTCTTTTTAGTTCTGCTTTCTGCCTGTCTTTGTTTAACTATATTAGAGTCTTTCTAGTCCTTTTATACTAAATCATTGCTCATCACATTTTTTTTATTTTAATTTTTTTTTATTATGTTAGTCACCATACAGTACATCCCTGGTTTCTGATGTAAAGTTCGATGATTCGTTAGTTGCGTATAACACCCAGTGCACCATGCAATACGTGCCCTCCTTACTACCCATCCCCAGTCTATCCCATTCCCCCACCTCCCTCCCCTCTGAAGCCCTCAGTTTGTTTCTCAGAGTCCATAGTCTCTCATGCTTCATTCCCCCTTCTGATTACCCCCCCTTTCTTTTTTTTTTTTTAATGATTTTTTATTATATGTTAGTCACCATACAGTACATCCCCGGATTCCGATGTAAAGTTCGATGCTTCTTTAGTTGCGTATAACACCCAGTGCACCATGCAATACGTGCCCTTCTTACTACCCATCACCGGTCTATCCCAATCCCCCACCCCTCTCCCCTCTGAGGCCCTCAGTTTGTTTCTCATAGTCCATAGTCTCTCATGTTTCATTCCCCCTTCTGATTACCCCCCTGCTCATCACATTTTTGATCTAGCTCTCCAACTTCTTAACTGATAAAACTTAAGAATAAAGCATTTTACTACCATTCTAGGACAGCTCGAAGAGCTAAACTCTTAGCTAAACTTGTACTGAGCACCTGCTCTATGTAAGGCACTGTGCTAGGTATAGGTTTTCATTTTTCTACCAAGAGATTAAATTTGCAGCAATTTAAAAAAATTTAAAGTGTTTCCATACTCTTTATTAATATAAACACTGAGAATCCTTAGTTCTGATCCATTGTACTTTCAGGTTTTTTGCTTTTGACAATAACTACTAAACTGTGAACCTTTATTTCTGGAGAACAGGCTACGTAATTTCAGGGAATCACTTGGGACTTAAATTCTTTTTAATCTCAACATAAAGTAAGATGTTTATAATTCCCATTTCTTTGGCATGAGTCCAGAGAAGCCCATCACTGGTTCATTCCTCAGGTAGAGTGGCAGGGTTCATTCAGCCTTTCCCCCAGGGACTATATTCATGTTGCCAAGTACTGGCACATTGTCTCATTTTCCTGCTTAACTCTGGGAGCAGATAGGCAACTTAAACCCTCATTGTCAATATGTACATTTTCCATTGCTCCCATTTCAACCAGGTGAATCTGTATTTCTGGTACATCCCCTTTGCTATGCCCTAATGACTATTGTTTCCCCAGGATTTGGAAAACGTTAATTCTTTGAAGTCAGGTTTCTACTGTATGAAATTGTGTTTGGTTCTTTTGGAAAATGATGGATGGTTTAAAATTATATATGACTTTACCAAAAATGTCTATTAGCATAAGGAAAACATCATAGGCTAGTAAATACGGTAAACATAATAGGGGAAGAGCCCAAATGCTCCTTTTTACTGGAGAAAGTTATCTTCTGTTGCAGAAGATTGTCCAGATGTTCAATCAGAATCCAGTCTACTGGATGCAGTGATGAGTCCACTGCAAAAAGCCTTCTTAATCACTTAGAACCTTGCTTACTGAGAGCCTGGTCTGTGAACTGTTACCTGTCAAGGACCAGATAGGTGCAGAAATTGAGAGTAAGAATTTAGAAACTTTTTTTTTTAAGCAGTCTGATAGAGTAACTTTATGTTTGTGAATTTAGTTTTTAAAATGAAGTTTATATTTTATATAACTTTAATTTTATTTTTCTACTATTTCATCTTTCGTGTATTTTGTAAAAATGTCAGTCTGTAACAAATTAGAAATTTTTAAAAAATGGTCTTTCACCACAGAGTACTGACTATAGAAAATCCTTAAAGGTCAGTAATATTCCTGGTATCTAAAACAATATGCCCATACTATAAACTTTTTTAAAAGATTTTATTTTGGGGGCGCCTGGATGGCTCAGATGGTTAAGCATCCAACTCTTGATTTTGGCTCAGGTCATGATTTCAGGGTCATGAGATAAAGCCCTGCATGGCGCTCTGCCTGGGCATGGAGCCTGCTTAAAATTCTCTCTCTCCTTCTCCCTGTGTCCCTCTCTCCCCAACCCTCTGGCTCACTTACTCTCTCTTGCTATCCTAAAAAGAAAAAAAAAAATTTTAAGTAATATCTACACTCAGTATGTGGCTCGAACTCAAAACCCTGAGATTGAGAGTCACTCTCTCCACTGACTGAGTCAGCCAGGTGCCCCTGCTCATACTGTAAACTATTTAAACTATCTTTAACTTTATTTAAAAGAGAGAATGGATTGACTTTTATAAATATCTCATCTGTCTAAAAAGTTTTTATTACATAAGTAATATTCATTGTAGAAAGATTCTATCCATCTCTCTAGTCATGAGCATCATGAATATGCGCCTACATGTGTAAGTACATAATTTTTGTAACATATACAGTTTTGCAGCCTTTTATCCCCACTTAAACACTATATCTTAGATGACTTTCAGTGGCAATGAATATATTCCTATAGCATTATTTGTAATAGTCATCTGGTCATTTATGTTATAGACCTATTTGTTATAAATTATAACCAGTTCCTATTATAGGACATCTAGGTTATTTCCAGTTTTATACTATAAAATAATACTCTGAGAAACATGCTTTTAGCTAAATCATTAGTCTCAGGACAAGTCTCTGGGAATTATATTTCTCAGTCAAGCACTGTGTGCATGTTTTAAAACTTTGGATTTATCTTGTCACATTTTCCTCCGGAGAAGTTTTGACTGTCTTACCCAGTAGCAGAATAAGAGAATACCTGTTTCTCACATATTCATTAAAAGTAGAGGATTCAGATTTTTAAAAGTATTTGTCAGTATTTGTCAGTTTTAAAAAGTATTTTTAAAAGTATTTACAAATATTTAATTGAATTTCTTTGCTTATAAGTTAGGCAGAGTGTCATATATGACATATCAAATCATATGTATGTCTTGATTACAAATTAGGACAAATATCTGATAACACTACTATAAGGTATATATCCCCATAAGAAAACCAGGACTTAAGAAATTCACCTGAGGTTACACACTGAGTAAGTGTGTTAATCCCAGACCATTAAAAATGCCACGGGAACATAAGAAATGTGATAACAGAGTAGGTGAAGGGACTGCAAAAGCATTTGGTGGTGTGTCAGAAGACCATATATGTATATATGTCTTACATATACAGTGTATTCAGAAGCTGCTGGGAGGCGGGCACTCTCAAGTCAAACATTTATCATATTTTTTTCTCTAGTCTGTATCTCTTTGAAAGCCCTTTGACACAAGGCAGTAAAAACTAAATAAGATAATTAGTTATGCATACAGAGAAAGCAGAGACCCATTAAAATCAATTCTGAGTGATGGCATGGTGTTGACTTAGTGTAGGTTCTAAAACCTTTATGTGTGAGAGAATACATATACTTTGAACAGCAGGTGGGGCAGTTATGAGAATTACTGGTTCAGTAGAGCCTGGAAGCTAAATCATAAGAACTACTAGCCACACAGCATCTTCCTGTGTTACTTCACTGCCGCTCATATATGTAATTGCTTCTCAGCTGTGTTAGTAAGTGAATTTTTCTATTTTCTTACTAAACAGGAATTTGCTGCAGTTAGTCGGGTAAATAGCCGTATGGTCACAGGGAACCACATAGAGGTAAAAAGAAAGAAATCTAATAAGTGGTGAGTTTAAGCCTTTAGAAAGATATCCTCCAGATATCTGACCAAGATTTCCTGTGATGTTGGGAAGAACAATGACACTAGGAGTTAAAAGACACGTACTTCATTCCACCACTGTCTTGGTTTGTCAGGTTTGTGCATCTTTTTTTATAGCCTCTTTGTAAAATAGGGAGGATGATAATTCTTATTCTTTTTACCTTTTTCCCTTGGAATCAAATGTTGAAATGTACATGAAATAAGTTTGCTAATTAAGGATTATAGACCATATATGTAGTCTGCCTAACTTATAACCAAAGACATTGATTCAGTTAAATATTTGTGTTTATTAATACCACAACATCATATAGGCCGTATACCAAAGACCCGCAGCTAATATTATCTTCACTTGGGAAAAACTGCGAACTTTTCTGTTAAGTTCAGGAACTCAACAGGGACGTATACTCTCACCACTGTTGTTCAACATAGTACTGGAAGTCCTAGCCTCAGCAATCAGACAACAAAAAGAAATAAAAGGCATCCAGATCGGCAAGGAAGAAGTCAAACTTTCACTCTTTGCAAACGACATGATACTCTATGTAGAAAACCCGAAAGCCTCCACCCAAAAATTGCTAAAACTGCTACATGAGTTTAGCAAAGTCACGGGATATAAAGTCAATGTATAGAAATTTGTTGCATTTCTATACACCAATAATGAAGCAGCAGAAAGAGAAATCAAGGAATCGATCCCACTTACAATTGCACAAAAAACCACAAGATACTCAGGAATATACCTAACCAAAGAGCTAAAAGATCTGTATGCTGAAAATTGTAGGACATTAATGAAAGAAGTTGAAGGGGACACAAAGAAATGGAAAAACATGCCATGCTTCTGGGTTAGGAGAAAATATGTTTAAATGTCTATACTACCCAAAGCAATCTACCCATTCATTGCAATCCTGATCAAAGAAACACAAACATTTTTCACAGAACTGGAACAAACAATCCTAAAATTTGTATGGAGCCAGAAAAGACCCCAAATAGTGAAGATAATGTTGAAAAAGAAAAGCAAAATGGGAGGCATCATAGTTCCAGACTTCACGCTGTATTGCAAAGCTGTAGTCATCAGGACAGTATGTACTGGCACAAAAACAGACACATGGATCAATGGAACAGAATACAGAACCTAGAAATGAACCCTCACCTCTGTGGTCAACTGATTTTTGACAAAGCAGGAAAGAATATCCACCAGAAAAAAAGACCATCTTTTCAATAGATGGTGTTGGGAAAACTGGACAGCAATATGCAGAAGAAAGAAACTGGACCACTTTCTTACACCAAACACTGAAATAAACTCAAAATGGATGAAAGACTTAAATGTAAGATAGAAAACCATCAAAATCCTAGAGGAGAAAACATGCAGCAACGTATTTGACCGTGGCCGCAGCAACTTCTTACTAGACATGTCTCCGGAGGCAAGGGAAACAAAAGCAAAGATGAACTATTGGGACTTGATCAGGATAAAAAGCTTCTGCACAGCGAAGCAAACAATTGACAAAACTAAAAGGCAGTCAACAGAATGGGAGAAGATATTTGCAGATGACATCCGATAATGGGCTAGTATCCAGAATCTATAAAGAACTCATCAAAATTAACACCCAAAAAATAAATAATCCAGTTAAGAAGTGGGCAGAAGGCACGAACAGACATTTCTCCAAAGAAGACATACAAATGGCTAACAGACACATGAAAAAATGCTCAACATCACTCGGCATCAGGGAAATACAAATCAAAATCGTAATGAGATACCACCTCATACCTTTCAGAATGGCTAAAATTAACAACTCTGAAAACAGATGTTGGTGAGGAGGTGGAGAAAGGGGAACCCCTTTTGCCCTATTGGTGGGAACACAAACTGGTGCAGCCACTCTGGAAAACAGTATAGAGGTTCCTCAAAAAGTTAAAAAATAGAGCTACCCTACAACCCAGCAATTCACTACTAAGTATTTATCCAAAGGATGCAAAAACACTGATTTGAAGGGGCACATGCACCCCAGTGTTTATAGCAACACTATCAGCAGTAGCCAAATTATGGAAAGAGCCCAAATGCCTATCAACTATGAATGGATTAAGAAGGTCATGATCTCAGAGTCCTGGAATGAGCCCGATGCCAGCCACTGCGCTCAGTGGGGAGTCTGCTTCTCCCTTTCGCTTTGCCCCTCCCCCTGCTTGTGTTCTCTCTCTCTCTCTCTCAAATAAATCTTTTTTAAAAATAAAATCTTGGGGCGCCTGGGTGGCTCAGTCATTAAACGTCTGCCTTTGGCTCAGGTCATGATCCCAGGGGTCCTGGGATCGAGCCCCACAACGGGCTCCCTGTTCAGCGGGAAGCCTGCTTCTCCCTCTCCCACTCCCCCTGCTTGTGTTCCCTCTCTCGCTGTGTCTCTCTCTGTCAAATAAATAAAATCTTTAAAAAAAAAATGAAATCTTGCCATTTGCAACGATATGGATGGAACTAGAGTGTGTTATGCTAAGTTAAATAAGTCAGAGAAGGACAAATACCTTATGATTTCACTCATAAGTGGAATTAGGAAATAAAATAGATGAACCTAGGGAGGGAAGGAAAAGTAAGATAAAAACAGAGAGGGAGGCAAACCATTAAAGACTCCATAGAGAACTAATGGTTGTTGGAGGAGAGGTGGGGGGCTGGGCCAGATGAGTAATGAGCATTAAGGAGGGCACTTGTGATGAGCACTGGATGTTATATGTAAGTGATGAATCACCGTATTTTACTCCTGAAACCATACTACACTATATGTTAACTAACTTGAATTTAAATTTTTTTAAAATTGTGTTTATTAAATTTCTATTTGCTCTCCCTTCTTTCTAGTAATCACGTGTTAAGATGTACCTAACAGTTACCTACCAGGAGCACCAAACTCCTTATCGTACAGTGGTAGAAACCTAGTGAAGTCTCAGTCGGTGCTTTTATGGTTGGGCAGATGTCTTTCAGTAGTTTCCTTGTGATTTTATAATATTGAGTTGGCTCTAGGCTCTGAGCATTGTGGGCTCTTCTCATTGGTACCCCTCCCTCAGATTCCTGCAAGTGGTGGGCCATTTCTGGAGGTTCCAGATAGCTTAAGTATTGGGGGGCAAACTAAACTGGACTGTGTCGGCATACAGAAAGGATCTGTGAGAAAACTCCTCTTCCCACTTGATCACAGACTCTCGAGCTCTGAGTGGACTCTCTGAATCTGATTATAGTCTGTAAGGCTACCCAGAAGTGGACGTTATCTGGTTGTCAGAGTGGAGGGGAGTCCATGCTAACAACAAAGTTGCCTCCATGGGGACTGGGAAATTCTTGATAACATAGAATTAACTTCTCAGTTTCTGTTGCAAAATATATGTAAGATGAGAGCTGTTAGAAGTGCTGGGTTGTTAGGGTCAGAAGTAGTTACCAAATGAGTGTCACAGAAGATTCAAAAATTTTTATGTAGAAAGAAATGTCAAAAAATAAACTCATGGTTTTAGATCTGTTTTTCCTTTTTCTTTGTCACCGAAGTAGAACTTTTGTGCAAATGGTGTCTTTAACTGTGGAGGAAATGCATATTCAGAGGGAGCAGTATGACAGATCCTTGGTTCATTTTTTTTTTTTTAGAGTTACATATGTTGAATAGATTGAAATTTAATTCCCTCTAGACCTCTGTTTGACTTTCAAAATGAGACCAACTACTTTCAGACAAGGCATAACTGTTCTTATTTCCCCTCACTGAACTGCTATGTGAGGATTAAGTCAATAATTTTGAAAATATTTAGATCTTGGAAATGAGTCATTGTTGCCGATGGAGTGTGATGCAGTCTAGTCTGGTGGCTTTCAAACTTTTTTTTTTTTTAACTATAGTAAGAAATAAAGCCCATAGTAAGAAATAACTACTGATTTCATAAACACATGCACATACACCAGTAATAAGTTTTCACCAAATCATACTATATGTGATACATTCTGAATTCATTTTGTATTTTTATTTTGTATAAAATCAGGTTGCAACCCACTAAATCAGTTTCACTACCTACGGTTTGAAAACCACTGGTCTGGTCTGTTAGGCCAAAGGGAAATTAATCTATGTGAGTTATATATGTGTGTATATATATGACAGTAGTTGGATTTTTTTTTTAAAGATTTTATGTATTTATTTAAGAGAGCACAACCGGGGGAAGGGGCACTGGGAAAGAGGCAAGCAGACTCCCTGCTGAGCAGGGAGCTCAATTCCAGGACCTGGGACTCAGGACCTGAGCTGAAGGCAGACACTTCACTGAGTGAGCCCCCCAGGCGCCCTGGCAGTAGTAGGGTTTTTGAGATGAGTTAGCAGTCCTGGGCTTTTTATTCTGCTGTAGCCAAAGTCTTACATGAAGATCACGTGAACAAAACGAAAGTTATATTACTTTAGGTCATTTAACCATCCAGGCCAGTATTGCCCTTGATCTCTAAAAACTTCGTATGCAGATCAGTATTTCTGCTCTCATCTTCCTTCTAATCTTTGAACTGCACATGGCTCTACAACTCTTTCGAAGCTAATTATAGTTTCATATGTATGCCTCCTTAAGGATATTTCATATGTGTGCCACCTTAAGGATAATAAGCTCCGTGCATTTCTTAAGTACCCAGCTGCATACACTCTGACTACCATAGTGCTCCCCGGCTGATTGCAGTGGGGCTCTGGGGTTTTCTTGGGTTTGTGAGACTAGACTGGAGCTTATCAGGCTGTCCATGACTGAGGATGAGGGGCTTTTGTGAAACGTAGAAGACTCGTACGTGGGGCGTGTGTCGTACCTTCTGAGGTGGGTGTGAAGTCATGGGACTAACACGTTTCTAATGGTTCTGTATTTCCTTTTTAAATCACTTTGTCTAATCAGAAAGAGACTTCCTTGCTATTATTAGATAGAGCAGCCTCAGAGAGAACCTAATCTTGATAGTAAGGCATTCTTCAATTTCTATAAAAGCTACATTTCTGAAAAGGTATAGTAAACACAGTTAGCGATCTCACATCTGGCTGGTTGACTCACCCAAAATTAGTATACTTCTATCAGAAAATTCTCCCGCTGTACCAAATGGAAGTATCTTGGAACTAAAAGGATACTGTTAGGTTAATCTTGGTGCGCTGCCAGGTATTCAAGAGTTATGCTTGTTCTCCAGCTCAGTCTTTTATTGCTGCTGGGGTCCCTGGCCCTACCTTGTACTAGGCCAGGTGGCAGGGGAAAGACAGAGCCTGTGATAGAGTTATGAAATATGATGGTTTCCGCTGTTTGTTTTTAATAAGCTCCTTGTCTGGGGCGAGGATTTATTTAGCTACAAGGGATCAGGTAACCCAGAACCAATGTGTCCCTTGTTTTTATATTGTGCTAAGAGCAAATTACAGAAGTAGAGCAGTTCCGTGGGAGTGGGCAGTTTGAGCAGTTTGCTGAAGTGACGTGGAGAGGACAGTGATTGAGGACACCTCCTTTGCTCCAGTGCACTTTCTCATTCAGTGTTACTGTACCTCTGAGTGAGCCCTAGGCCTCTCCACTTTCTCTTGCTATGTCCACTGCCCCTGGGCTTCATTCCTTCTTACCCAGATTTAACCTACGTGAATATTTGAACTGTTCCCACTCTCATCTCCTTTTTTACTTCCATGCGTTCATCCTAGAAACCCCTTCCTGGGTCATCCTTATAGTCTGCCTTGTCGACTCCAGCAGGTGGCCTATTGCCACCAGCAGGATGTAGACACAGAGACAGGCAGCCGGGCCTGCTGCAGGATTGCTTTCACCTAGGTCCTCAACACCCCTTGGCCATCCGTCTTGGGTGTTCCGACATACCTTTACCCTTCATATTNTGCAGGATTGCTTTCACCTAGGTCCTCAACACCCCTTGGCCATCCGTCTTGGGTGTTCCGACATACCTTTACTACTCTCTTCCAACTCAGATGTTTTCCCCTTGTTTTCAGCAAATCATTTTACCTTCATATCCCATATGTTCATTTTCAAGGTGAAATGGAAGAGCAAGAGCTTAGTGGGCCGATGAAGCCATGTCTGCATGTTGCCTCTGTCCCTCAGTAGACAAATGACCTTGGGTAGATTACCTAATCTCTTGGCCGCCTCAGTGGACTCTTCTGTAAAATGGAGACAGTAAGGACTTGTTTTCAGGATCATTTCAAGGATTTTGAACATAAACAGCCTGGAGTTTAATGTGGTTAAAAAATGTTTGTTTCCCTCCCGTTCACCTCTTCCCTGTCCTCCTTACTAAGACTCTCCTCTCTCTTGACTCCACCCTTTTCCTTCTTGCATTTAACATTCAGTAAATATTTTTGGAATGTTTGCTGTGTCTTAGGTTCTCTACTAGGTCCTGGGAGTAGAGAAGGGACCTCAGCAGCCTTTCCCCCTTCACTCGCTCTTTCTCTCTTAACCAGAAATAATCGTCTCTCTCATCTTCTAGGCACTGCTCCCTCTGCTTTCCTTGGTAGCCAAGCTTCTTAAATAACTGACCTTACTGTCTTTCTGCCGCTGTCCCAAAGGTCATCGTGATCTCCCAATCCAAAGAACACATTTCAATCCTTATTTTTGCCTCTGTGAAATTTAATACTGCCTTTTAAAAAATTCTCTTCCCTTGACTTCCTTCCTGTATTTCTCTTCTCGAAAGGTTCTTCCACTTCTCTGACTGTGCCTTTGCAGGATCTTCTTTGTCTTCAAAACACCATTTAATATCTTCTAAACCTCTGTTTCAGGCCCAGACTCAACTATTGTGAGGCTCAAACCCAGTCATCCATTTACCATCTAAACAGCTCCATCTAGCCATCTCTCAGGTACCACAAATTCATTGTCAAATGAATCTAGCTGCCCCTCCCCACCTAAGTATTTCTGTTTCTGTAAAAGATCACTATTCAGCCAGTAACCCCAAAAAACAAAGACCTCAGATTATCCTAGGTGCTCTTGTTCCCTCATCTCCCACATCTTACTGGTCAACTAATGATGTCTACATGGGCCGTGCAAACGCGGGCCTGCTGGTAGTTCAGATAGAGAAAAGTGGTGTGAAATCCGATTCATCACACAGCCCACAGAAGTAAGGATGCTAAATGCAAGAGAACCTGAGACATATTCATGTTGTAAGCAGCATATAATTTCAGTAAAATAATAGGATATTAAATTAATATTATTAATTTGGATTTTAGTGATGTTACTTTATTTCTGCTTAATATATAAATTAACTTTGGTTTTATAGTATATGGTTACAGTAGTGCTGTTATATCTGTGCATGTTTTAGAACGTTATGACAAAATTTTGTGACAGCTGAGGGTCTACAAGATTCTGTTCCCTTTAAAAATAATTACAATTGCGCCTTGAACAATGAGGGGGCAGGAGTTAGGGGCACTGACCCCCACAGTCAAACCCAAGTATGACTTCTGACTTCCCCAAAACTTAAGGACAGTAGCCTGCTGTTGACCGGAAGCCTTACCAATAACATAAACAGTTGATTAACACATATGTTTATTCTTACAATAAAGTAAGCTGGAGAAAAAATATTGTTAAGAAAATGATAAGAAGAGAAAATATATTTACAGTACTTATTTATTAGAAAAACTTCACATATATGTGGGCCCGTGCAGTTCAAAACCGTGTTGTTCAAGGGTCAGCTGTGATGTAAGATGCTACAGTTTAAGAGACCTCAGCAAATTAGAATGGACTCTTGACAATGAGGGACCTAGAGGTAAAGACATGTAAGGAGATAATCAGGGGTTTGAATGTTTAGTCAAAGAAGGAAAGATGTACGTGCTGATAGTGATTTTCAATATTTAAGGGACTCCTATGACAAAAGAAATAGGAAGTATGGAGTAGCAAAAAGAGCGTATCCTTTGGAGCCAAGGTATGGGTTCAAATGAAGCTCTGCCACTTACTAACTGTGTGATCTTGGGCAAATTACCTCATCTCTCTTAGCCTCTGTTTCCTTTTCTCTAAAGTGGAGTTGGTGTTATCTACCCCCACAGGCTGGTGAGAGAACTTAGTGCCTGACATGTAGATGAAGCTAAGCAAATACTAGTTTCTTCCTTTCTTTGATCGTTTTTAAAAGGGTGGAACTGGAATTAGGGGATAGAAATTTTGAGGGAACTGCTTTAAAAGTAGGCTTATTGTAGAGAGGAACAATTAAGAGAAAGTCTTAGCATTAGTTATTGAGAGCTTATATGCCGTGACTTCACCTGTGTCATCATGTAACCCGTGCTATTCACGGGAATGCCCCTTCTTTACAGATGAAGAGCCTGCAGTTCGGAGAGATTGTAAGTGTCTTTCCAAAGATTGCCCGGATGATAGACCTGATCCCTGGCTCCAGAGCCTGCCCCTGAACCACGGCAGCGCCCTCTGTGTTCTGTCTCCGGTAGTGCGTGCTCGCTCGTCGTTCATTCAACTCCGGGCACGTTCCCCACACGCGCAGTTTCCAGTCCAGAACATGACAAAGAGTCTGCCTTCCAGTGATTTTTCTCTAAGGCGAGAAATAGTTGAAGGGGACAGGAAGTGCTAACGGTGGTGCGGGTGGTTTTGTATAGAATGTTCAGGGAAAGCGTCTGATAAGATGGCATTTGAGCAGAGAACTGAAGGAAGAGAGGAAGCCCTGTGGATATTCATTTTAGGCAGAGAAGAGCAAGTTTCTCATCATTAATCTTTTTATTAAGAATAATTATTCTTAATTTTCACTTACTTGTTTTTCTAGATTGACTTCAGAAATACCTTGAGGTTCAAGGGAAATCTCAATGGAATTTTGGTTTGGAGTGAATTAAATTGTAAATTGATAGGAGAAATGACCCTTTTTCCAATATTGAAACATTCCTGCCAGAGGCATGGAATGTTTTTATTTATTTTTCTATCTCAGTAGAGTTTTGTTGTTTTCTTCCTAAAGGATCCACACATTTTAAAAATTACTGGGTGTTGTTTCCTGTTGCTGATGCTTTTATAAGTGGAATTTGAGTAGCTCAGAACAAACACCTTGGTGTCACCCCCAACATTGTAGTTTTTCTCCCACACCTAGTGTGCTGGCAAATCCTGTTAATTCCAACTTCAAAGTATATGCAGAATCCAAAAACTTCCACAGCCACCACCCTTATCGAAGCCACTATTGTCTCTTAAATGTATTATTTGAGTCGATTTCTAGCTGGTCTCCCTTTCCATTCTTGCCCTCGGAAGGTCTGTTCTTAGCAGTGTGGGTGTTTTACTCTGTTAAAACGGAGTGTACATGCAGCCCCCTCTCTTCCAGTCCAGCCTGGGGCCTCCTCCCTGCTCCTTAGTGTGCGAGTCATGCTTCTGCCCCAGGGACTTTGCTTAGGCTCTTTGTCCACATCCCCCCCAGACCTCTTCCAAGTCTCTATTCCAGCATCACATTTCAACGAGAAAACTTTACCATCCGGTTTAAAATCACAACCCCATCTTCATCCTTGGCTCTAATTTTGTATAGCTCTTTATTTACATTCTTATGTACTAAATAATTTATTTAATAGAGTTATTTTCTATTTTGCCCCTTGTTTGTCAGTGTATCCTTAACACCTATAACAGTGCCTGGCTCACAAAAAACTAAATATTTGTTGAAGGACTAAATTCAGTCTTTTTCTTTTATATTTTCAACCTGGTCTCTGGTGATAACGTGCCAAAAGCTTTTTCTTTTTACTTATTTGTCATCCTGCTGTACTTTATTTTTTTAAAAAGGATTTATTGTAGGGAGCAGGTGGGGAGAGGGCTAGAGGGAGAGAGAACCCTAAAGCAGGCTACCTGCTGAGTGTGGAGCCTGAGTCAGGGCTCGATCCTAGGACCCTGAGATCATGACCTGAGCCGGAATCAAGAGTCGGCCGCATAACCAACCTGAGTCACCCAGGCGCCCCATTCTGCTATACTTTAATTCTGTTTTTCTAGTGATATACTTTTTCTTAAATTGCATGCAGATAATGATTCTTTTGTCTTTTCTGCTTCAATATTTGTTGGAAGGTGGGGTGGGAATTCTCTTAATATATTAACTAGAACTTTAAGAACATTGTTAAGCATTGGAGATAATTGACATCCTTGTCTCCTTGATTTTTAGGAATATGTCTTTATTATTCATATGGTTTTGTCTGGTTTTCAGATAGATAGTCTTTATCATGTTGAAATATTCTTTTATTCCTGTTTTTCTAGAAATTCTTATAAAGTTAAATTTCGTCAGATGCCTTTTTTACCATCCATTGTAATAATCATAAAACTTTCTCTTTTAGCCCTTATATTGATTATATAAACAGATGTTAAATTGTACTTGCATACCTGGAATTTACCTTACTCATATATATTCTCAGCACATGTTCCTTTTTTGTTGAGATATAATTCAGATAGCATAAAATTCACCCTTTTATTTTATTTTTTTTAAAGATTTTATTTATTTATTTGACAGAGAGAGACAGCCAGCGAGAGAGGGAACACAAGCAGGGGGAGTGGGAGAGGAAGAAGTAGGCTCCCAGTAGAGGAGCCTGATGTGGGGCTCGATCCCATAACGCTGGGATCACACCCTGAGCCGAAGGCAGACGCTTAACGACTGTGCCACCCAGGCGCCCCTTGGTTCAGTTTCTTTGTTTTATAATGTTCTGTTGTGTTGGAGCTGGTTCTAGTTTTAGCCAATTTGATTATTTTCCTTACTGTCACTTTTTATCTTATGTTCTGAAATGCTTTCCATAAGCGGCATAAGGTGCTTGGTGTTTTTTTTGTTTTTTTGTTTTTTTTTTTAAGTATAGTTAGCATACAATGTTACATTAGTTTCAGGTGTATGACAGTGATTCTGCAATCCTGTATATTATGCTGTGCTGGCCATTATAAATGTAGTCACCATCTGTCACCGTACGGTGTTAATACAGTATTATTGACTATTCCCCTGTGCTGCACTTTTTGTCCCTGTAATTTATTTATTTTATAACTGGAAGTTTATATCTCTTAATTCCCTTCACTTATTTCATCTATCCCTATTTCATCTATCACCTATTTCATCTATCGCCGCAACCCTGTCCCCTCTCGCAACCACCAGTTTGCTGTCTGTATTTAAGATTGTTTCTGTTTTGTTTGTTTTGGTTTTTGGATTCCACATTTGTCTTTCTCTGACTTATTTCACTTAGCATACTAAGTATACCCTCTAGATCCATCCATGTTATTGCAAATAGCAAGATTTTATCCTTTTTTATGGCTGAGTAATAATTGTATATGTGTATCACATCTTCTTTATCCATTCATCTACTGATGGACACTTAGGTTGCTTGCATAACTTGGCTAATATAAATAATGCTGCAGTAAATACAAGAGTGCATATATCTTACTGAACTTCGTTTTATTTAGTTAAATACCCAGTAGTATAATTACTGGAGTCATAGAGTATTTCTATTTTTAATTTTTTGAGGAACCTCCATACTGTTTTCCCACGGTGATTACACCAATTTACATTCCCACCAACAGTACATGAGGGTTCCCTTTTCCGACATCCTTGCCAACACTTGTTACTTCTTGTCTTCTTGATATAGCCATTCTAGCAGGTGTGAGGTGATATCTCATTGTGATTTTGATTTGCATTTCCCTAATGATTAGTGATGTTGAGCATCTTTTCATGTGTCTGTTGGCCATCTGTACGTCTTCTTTGGAAAAATGTCTATTTGTGTCCTCTGCTGACTTTTTAATCAGATTTTTGAGGGGGAGCTGTTGAGTTGTATAAGTTGTTTGTGTGTTTTGGATATTAACCCCTTATTGCATATATCATTTCCATATATCTTCTCCCATTCAGTAAATTGCCTTCTTAATTTGTTGATGGTTTCCTTCTCTGAAAGCTTTTTATTTTGGTGTAGTCTCAGTAGTTTATTTTTAGTTTTTGTTTCCCTTGCCTAAGGAGACATACCTAGAGAAATGTTGCTAAGGCCAGTGTTCAAGCAATGACTGCCTGTGTTTTCTTTTAGAAGTTTTATGGTTTCAGATCTCACATTTAGGTTTTTAATCCATTTTGAGTTTATTTTTGTGTGTGGTATAAGAAAGTGGTCCGGTTTCATTCTTTTGCATGTAGCTGTCCAGTTTTCCCAACATCATTTATTGAGGGGACTCTATTTTACCCATTTTATACTCTTGCTTCCTTGGCCGTAGTTAATTGATCATATAAGCATGGGTTTATTTCTGGGCTCTCTGTTCTGTTAAATTGATTTGTATGTCTGTTTTAGTGCCAGTGCCATACTGTTTTGATTACTGTAGCTTTATAGTATATCTTGAAATGTAGGATTGTGTTACCTCCCTTTGTTCTTCTATTTGAAGATTGCTTTGGCTATTTGGGGTCTTTTGTGGTTCCATACAAATTTTAGAGTTATTCTAGTTCTGTGGGAAATGCCACTAGTATTTTGAAAGAGATTCATTGAATCTGTACATTTCTTTGGGCAGTTATGGACATTTTAACAATATTAATTCCTCCATTCCATGAATACAGTATATCTTTCCATTTGCGTTGTCTTCAGTTTTTTTCATCAGTGTTTTATAGTTCTCACAGTACAGGCCTTTTCACCACCTTGGTTAAATTTATTTCTAGGTATTTTATTTTTGGTACAAATATAAATGGGATTGTTAATCTTTCTTTCTGGTATTAGTATATTATTAGTAGTATATGGAAACACAACAGATATTTCTGTATATTAATTTTGAATCCTACAACTTAACTGAATCATTTATTCTAGTAGTTTTTTGATGGAGTCTCTAGGGTTTTCTATATATAATATGTCATCTGCGGATAGTGACAGTTTTACTTACTTTTTACCAATTTGGATGCCTTTTATTCTTTATCTCATCTGATTACTGCTACTACATTCGGTACTGTGTTGACTAGAAGTGGTAAGCATGGACATCCTTTTCTTTTTCTTGATCTTAGAGAAAAGCTCTGTTTTTCAACATTGGGTATTACATTAGTTGTGAGTTGTCACGTGTGGCCTTTATTATATTGAGGTATGTTCCCTCTAAAGCCACTCTGTTGACAGTTTTTATCATGAATGGATGTTGGGTTTTTCTGTATTGAGATAATCATATGGTTTTTATCCTTCATTTTGTTAATGTAATATATCACATTGCAGATATTGAACCATTTTAGCATCCCTGGAATGAATCCCACTTGATTGTGGTGAATGATCCTTTTAAAGTATTGTTGAATTTAGTTTGTTAATATTTTGTTGGAGATTTTTGCATCTGTGTCCATCAGCGATGTTAGCCTGTAGTGGCGTTTTTTGTTGTGTGTGTATTTGTTTTTGTAATGTCTTTGGTTTTAGTATCATGGAATGAATTTGGAAGCTTTCCTTTCTCTTCTATTTTTTGGAATAGTTTGAGAAGAAAAAGTATTAGTTCTTCTTTAAATGTTTGGTAGAGTTGAACTGTGAAGCCATCTGGTCCTGGACTTGTGTTTGTTGGCAGTTTTTTGATTACCAATTCAATTTCATTACTAGTAATTGCTGTGTTCAGATTGTGTCTTCCTGATTCAGTTTTGGAAGATTGTATGTTTCTAGGAATTTGTCTATTTCTTGTATGTTGTTCAGTTTGTTGGCATATCATTTTCATAGTAATCTCTTATAACCCTTTGTATTTCAGTGATGTTGGTTGTTGCTTCTCTTTCATTTCTGACTTTATTTATTTGAGTCCTGTCTCTTTTTTTTCTTGATGAGGCTGGCTAAAGGTTTATCGGTTTTATTTTTTTCAAAGAATCAGCTCATGGTTTCATTGCTCTATTCTCCTGTTGTTGTTAGTCTCTATTTTGTTTAGTTCTGCTCTGATCTTTATTTCCTACTAGGGGGGTTGTTTATTCTTTCTCTAGTTCTTTAGGTGTATGGTTAGATTGTTTGAGATTTTTCTTGCTGCTTGAGGTAGTCCTATATTGCTATAAATTTTTCTCTCAGAACTGCTTTTGCTGCTTCCCAAAGATTTTGGACTGTTGTGTTTTCATTTTCATCTGTCTCCCTGTATTTTTTATTTCATCTTTGATTTCTTTATTGACCCACTGGTTCTTTAGTGTAGTGTATTGTTTAGCCTCCACGTGGTTTTTTTCCATTTTTTTTCCTTGTATTTGATTTCTAGTTTCATACCATTGTGGTCAGAAAAGATGCTTGATAGGATTTCAATGTCTTATTAAATATATTGAGACTTGTTTTGTGGCCTAACATGTGATCTGTCCTAGAGAATGTTCCGTGTGCGCTTGAAAAGAATGTGTATTCTGCTGTTTTGAAATGGAATGTTCTGTATATATCTGTTAAGTCCATCAGGTCTAATGGGTCATTCAAAGCCACTGTTTCCTTATTTATTTTCTGTGTGGATGATCTGTCTGTTGGTGTAAGTGGGGCATAATTCTTTTTATGTTGCTGGATTCAGTTTGCTAATTGGTATTTTCTTGAAGATTTTTGCATCTTACTCATGAGTGATATTACCTATAGTTTTGTTTTCTTGTGATGTCTATGTCTGGTTTTGATATTAGGACTATTGCTCCCCCCAAATGATTTGGGGAATGTTTCTTGTCTATTTTTTGAAAATTTATTTCTGTATTATTTATGACAGAACTATGTAGTCTTATTCATCAGAGAGAGATAACACTGCATCCTAAATGAACTTCACCTTACATTTTGTTCTATTGCTTCTTCACTCCCTGCAGACAATATTGAAGTCTTTAATGAAGAGTTAAATGATAGTACCTCCTGAGACAAGATTTAAGATGACTTTCAGTGTTGTTATATTGTTGTTATGTTGTTATTTGGGAGGGATGGATAAGAGAACTAAAATGCATTAATGTTTTTGATCAAGTGACTTGCTTGGGATTACAGAGCAGATTAATGGAAAGAGCTGTAAAATCTGTTGCCCTCTTTACTCACCTTCATGGGATGGGAGGAAGAAGAAAAGGACATATGGAATTCACACTATTTTGACAGGGAGAAACCTGATTTAATTTCGAAAGTTAAAAGTGCAGTTAAGGAAAGGAGCAAAACCAGACTTGGGATGAGCTATTTATGTGTTTATCATTTTTTTCCTTTTTAATTGTGGCAAAATATACATAACATAAAATTTACCATCTTAACTATTTTTAAGTGTGTAATTCAGTAGTATTAAGTATATTCCCATTGTTGTGCAACCATAACCACTGTCCCTCTGACACTCCTCTCATTCTCACAAAAGTGAAACCCTGTACCCATTAGACAGTAACTCCTCACCACCCCCCCCAAACCCCCGGCAACCACTGTTCTACTTTCTGGCTCTATAAATTTGAGTGCTCTAAGTACCTCATATAAGTGGAATCATACAGTACTTGTCTTCTTGTGACTGGCTGTTTCACTACCATGATATCCTCGTGGTTCATCCATGCTTATAGCATTGGTCAGCATTTCTTCCTTTTTAAGGCTAAATAATATTTCATTATAGGTATATACCACATTTTGTTTATCCATTCATCCATTGATAAAAATCTGGTTGCTTCCACTTTTTAGCTATAATAAATAATGTGGCTATAAACATAAGCATACAGATGTGTCTTTGAGACCCTGCTTTTAATTCTTTTGGGTATGTGTCCAGAAGTAGAACTGCTAGATTATATGATAATTCTGTTTTTAATTTTTTGAGGGAATGCCATAGGGACTTTTTTCACAGGAACTATACCATTTTACATTCTTACCAACAGTGCACAAAAGTTCCAATTTCTCCATATCTTTGCCAACACTTTTTACTTTCTGGATTTTTTAATTAAGATTTTATTTATGTATTTGTCAGAGAGAAAGACAGCACACAAGCAGGGGGAGCGGCATACAGAGGGAGAAGCAGGCTCCCCACGAAGCAAGGAGCCAGATGCAGAACTTGATTCCAGGACCCCCGGATCTTGACCTGAGCCAAAGGCAGACACTTAACCGACTGAGCCACCCAGGCATCCTGGATTTTTTTTTTTTTTTTAATAGTAGCCATCCTTGGGGCACTTGGGTGGCACAGTCGTTAAGCGTCTGCCTTTGGCTCAGGGCGTGATCCCAGCAGCGTTCTGGGATCAAGCCCCACATCAGGCTCCTCCGCCAGGAGCCTGCTTCTTCCTCTCCCACTACCCCTGCTTGTGTTCCCTCTCTGCTGGCTGTCCCTGTCAAATAAAAAAATAAAATCTTTAAAAAAAAAAAATAGTAGTCATCCTAATGGGTGTGAGGTGGCATCTGTCCTTGTGGTTTTGATTTGCAGTTCCCTAGTGATTAGTGATTTTGAGCATCTTTTCATGTGCTTATTGGCTATTTTTATATCTTTGGAGAAATATCTGTTCAAGTTCTTTGACTATTTTTTAATTAGGTCATTTTTTGTTTTTGAGTTGTAGGAGTTCCTTATATACTCTGGATGTTAACTACTTATCAGAGACATGATTTGCAAATATTTTCTCCTGTTGTGTGGGTTGCCTCTTTATTCTGTTGATTGTTGTGCTTATTGTAATTTATTTAAATGAGCAAAGAACAAGACTCTGAAAGAGGTGTTTTCAAGACAGTGAGATTCTATGGTAGCATGTTTAGGAAAGGCAAGAGCTAAGAAATAAGGTACTAGGGTCATTGTGATCTGTGTTATCATATACATAGACTGGAACAAGAGAGGAAGTTACCGACAGATGAAAAGTTAAGACTGAAGGTGAATGAACCTACCTTGTTTGTCTAGGCTTAGCCTTAGATGAGGCAGATGGATAGAATTGAGAACAAGGGAAACAAGATAGTGTTTAAAAAATAACTGTGACTGATTATTTAAATGATCAAATGAGTTTTTTCACAGATAAGGTAGTCAAGATGGTTCAGCTAAGTCACCACCTTTATTTGTCAAAAACAATCATAGTTTAAGACTAAATATGGTTTATGGAGCACCTGGCTGGCTCAGTCGGTAGAGCACACAACACTTGATCTCAGGGTCGTGAGTTCAAGCCCTGCATTGGGTGTGGAGCCTACTTAATTTTTTAAAAAAAGTCTAAATATGGTTTAATTTTGTTTTATACTGAGAATTATTGAAGTTTTCATGGGTGAATTTCATCCCTGAGGCAGAAACTGAAGGAAGGAGTCTTAGAGAAAAATTATCCAAAAAGTATTGTATTTTCTGGACACTATTGTGACAGGAACTAAGTCTTGCCCTCTACTTGTAGAACTATAACAATTTGCTCATTGTGTTTTGTTTCATTCTTATTTTATGGGCAATTACACTGAAACATCAAAAGTTAATGTTAGTTTCCTCATCAGTGTACTCGCCATTGTCTGCTCTTCGCTGTGACATAGATTGCTGTTTTCTTCCTACGGCCTGCCTTCTAGTAACTAAATATTTGTTTAGCAACCCTGTCAGGAACACATGTCCATCAAAGTTCTTTTTTTGTTTTGTTCTTTGCTTTTGTTTTTTATTTTCACATTGATGTTTTTGGCAGAAAGACAAACTGTCTTCACATTTTTATCCTTAAAATGAGATAGATTACAGTAGGATGCATTTTTAACAGATGATTCTAAACCCTTAGGGCAAAACAATGTGAATAGCCATTTCATAGAAGAAATACATAAGGCTTATAAATTTATGAAAAGATGCTTGACCTTAGTAATAATTAGAGAAATACAAATTAATATCATTGAGATTACCAAAATTAAGAGATTTGCCAGTATCGTGTATTGGAGAGGATGTGAATCAACAGGAACTCTTGTACACCACTGAAAGAACATAAGTTGGTCCAGCCGCTTTGAAAAACAATTTAACTGTTATAAAGTTGAATTTTGCATACTTTCTGGCTCAACATTTCTTTCTTTCTCTCCTTCCTTCCTTCCTCCCTCCCTCCTTCCTTCTTTCCTTTCTCCATGCTCAGCGTGGAGCCCAACGCAGGGCCTGATTTCATGACCCTAAGATCAAGACCTGAGCTGAGGTCAGGAGTCAGACCTTTAATGGACTGAGCCACCCGGGTCCACACTCAGCATTTCTAATCCTAGTTATACACCCTGGGAAAACGTAAACATATGCACTAGAAGATGTATACGAGAATATTCACACCAGCGCGACTCATAATGGCAAGAAGAAACTTGGAAATAACCCAAACGTCTTTGGACAAAAAATGGAAAATGAAGTTGTGGTATATTGACATAAAAATATTACACACCATTAAAAACGAATCAGCTACTGCTATACATACATTGGTTGCTTTTAGCGTAGTTAGGCTAGTTTTACAGTGATCAGGGTCAAAAAGTAAATAATAAAACAACATTTACTCATTGGTTTAAAAAAAAAAAAACTTACTGAATTCCTGTTATGTGCCAGACAGCATTTTGGGTGCTAAGGATTTAGTAGTGAAGAAGGTAGACGAATTTCCTGTCCTCACGAAGCTTACATTTTAGTTTAGAGGGGGACAGATAAATAAGTAAGCAAAGCAGTATGTAATTAATATAATTCATAAAAGCTGTGGAAAAAGATAAAGCAAGGTAAGAGGACAGCATATAATTTGATGGGGGTGTGTGTGTATGCTTCTGCAGAATGTAACATTTGAAAAGAGTTGAATGTCCTATGGGAGAGAGTGTTACCACTTTCTGGGGGGAAAGTAGGAATGACCCTGGCATTTATAACGAAGACCAAGAAGGCAAATGAGTCTGTTACAGAATGAGCCAGGACTAGGGGAAGAGGGCAGGAGAGGAGTTCAAGGGGGTAGACAAAATTCATATCATGTAGGGTCTTACAGTTTTAGTAATAAGTTTAGGATCTTAAAAAATATGACAAGTCATGGGAGAATTTGGGGTAGAATGATATAATCTGACTTATGTTTAGGGTCTGAAGAACTGATTGTTGGGGACAGAGGTGGGGGGGCCCAGTTAGGAAGCTTTTGTTGAAGTGTAGACATTAGATGACGGTAGGGTAGACCAGAGGGGACCGCAACAAATACACAAGGAAGTGGCTAGTTTGATGATATATTTGGGGGGTATAATTGAAACAACTCAGTGTTAGATGAAATATAGCTTATGGGAGAGAAATAAATCAATAAAGACTTCTAGCTTTCTCCTGGGAGCAGCTAGTTGGACAGTAATGCCATTTACTCACCTGAGGAATACTGAGGTATAAGCAGGTTGGGCCGTAAGATTAGGAGTTTGTTCTTAGACCCCTTGAATTTGAGACGCCTGTGAGATACCCAAGTACGTGAGAGGGAAGCCCTTAGAAGGGAGATCTGGAGTTCAAGGGGGTAGAAATATGAGATTCATCAGCATACAGATGGCATTCAAAACCTTGGAGTCCAAAGAGGCCACTGACGGGTTAAGTGCAGATAGAGAAGAGAAGCTCGGAAAGGAGACTACTGAGAAGTGGATGGGGGGAGAAGGGGAAAGTGCCAGGAGACGTGGTGTCTGCGAACTGAAAAGAAGAAAATGTGTCAGTAGACATATAATGGAAAAATATAAAATTATATTTGCAATAGAAATTACAGATATCCGGTTAATATATCACAAATGAATTAGTAAAAAGACAGACTTGTGTAAAAAAATGCAAAAATTATATGAATAGGCAGTTCACTGAAGGGTGAGTCCTAATGGCCAGTACACCTGTGAAAAGATGCTTAACCTCATCATTAAATAGGGAAATGCAAACTTAAAAGAGCAATAATACCTAATGCTGTCAAAGATTGGAAGGGAGGTCATTTTCATACCTTAGAGGAAAGTGAGTTATTACAGCCTTTTTTGAGAGCAGCCTGGCAATATCTATTAAAATGAAAAATATCTCTAATCTGTGATCCAACAATTTCACTCCTAGAAATCTGTCTCCTGGAAGTACAAGCAGCAGCGCCTGAAAATCTAAGTGTGTTTACTGTTGCCTCTTCAAAGGGCAGAAACACTGAAAACAGAGCAAATGCCCATCCCTCAGGGAAAAGTTGAATAATTATCGGTTATCCAGTCATTGGATTATTATGCAACCGGTTGAAGTCCAGGACCTTTCACGATGCAGACAATTTTATAAAATATGATTCTGTGTGTGTACACTTGTGAAACATAGTTGTCTCCCTCTTTCCAGAAAAACTTCTGCCTGTGTATACAACATTTGTATATATACGAAGGTGGAGAAAAGCATAGTTCTACAAAATGCTTGTCTGGGGATAAGTAAATCTGAGGGAGGTTGTGGAGGTAAGGCTCTACTCATTCATTCACTCAAGAAACACACATCTCTATTTAAAAGAAAAAGGATCCCCAGGATAAAACAGCTTCTGTGATATATCCCATTTATGTAAACTACATGTGCCTATATATAAAGACGTGAAAAGATAGTCACCAAAATTATAATCCTAAAGTATAATTAACTTTTTAAAATAAAATGCTAAATTGGGGTGTACTTGTCACCACTTTTTTCTCAGTTCAATGCTGGTTCAAATGGAGAATCTTGATTTTGACCAGATAAATTCCATTTTCAAGAGAATAATTTTAATTTTTTTGTAAGAATAATTTTTAAATAAATTTACAGGATTAGTACCATTTTAATGCTCTTCATTAACTTCTATTTCAACATTCATTTTCCTCTTGTTTTCTTAGCTTTCAGTCTTTAACTAGCAGTTTGTTTTGGGTATAAACTAAGAAAAAAATTAGATTAGTGGTCAAACCCACAAGTAACTAGCTGTGTTCAATTGAGTGAAAACCTCACTGAATATCTAAATCATGAACGCAGTTATCTAATATTTACTGCACGTATTTGTTCAGTAGGTATAAAGAGACTCATATACTGTTCAGTTTTATAGACAAAATATCTAAATTATGATATTTATTGATTTTTTAAACATTAGATATTATATCCTTTTTAAAAAAACTTGATTATAGTTGACATGCAATGTTACATTAGTTTCAGGTGCACAACCTCGTAGTTTGACAACTCTGTACCTTATGTGGGGCTCAGCACAAGTGCAGCTGCCACCTGTCGCCATGTAGCTCTATTACAGTACCACTGACTTTATCCTCTGTGCTATGCTCTTTATTCCTGTGACTTACTCAGCCCATAACTGGAAGCCTGGACCTCCTAATCCCCTTCACCCATTCTACCCGTCCCCTCCCTCCCCTCCCCTCTGGCAGGCGTAAGTTAGTCCTCTGTATTAGTCTGATTCTGCTGTTTATTCATTTGTTTTTAAGATTCCACATATAAGTGGAATCATACAGTATTTGTTTTTCTCTGACTTACTTTACTTAGCGTAATACCCTGTAGTCTGTCCATGTTGTCACAAGTGGCAAGATCTCATTCTTCTGATGGCTGAGTAATATTCTCAGTGCCTATATACTGTCTCTTCATGCATTCACCTATCAGAAGACACTTGAGTTGCTTCCATACCTTGGCTATTGTAAGTTATGCTGCAGTAAACACAGGGGTGCATATATCTTTTCAAATTAGTGCTCTCATTTTCTTTGGGTAAATACCCAGCAGTGGAATTACTGGATCATATGGTAGTTCTATTTTTAATTTTTTGGGGAACCTTCATACTGTTTTCTACAGTGGCTGCACCAGTTTGCATTCTCACCAACAGTGAACAAGAGTTCCTTTTCCTTCACATCTTTGCTAATACTTGTTATGTCTTATCTTTTTGGATTCTGGCCATTCTGACAGGTGTTAAGTATATTTATTGATTTTTAAATTGAAATTAATGCAGACATCATGACTGTCATTAATTATGTGAACTTCTCAGAGCACCATGGGAACCTTGGGTTGGGAAACTACCATTTACAGAATGTTGGGTCTAGCCTGGCTGATTTTCTCTTAAGTCTTATCTTCATGCATTACTTAATATTCATCCTAACAGGTCTCCCACCTTTGCTCTTTCTCTCTGTGATTTAACTGTTGTGTTTTCTTTCTTCATTTTACTTATTTGAAGCTTTGTTTCGCCTCTATTCTGTGTTCAAAGCCATTTTGTGATGCTAGCATTGTTCCTGTCTCTTTGGATAAGGTCCTGTAACTATTCTGGTTACTCTCTGCTAATGAGAAGCCCCCAAATCAGTTCTAGTCACAAAAGCAAACCAAGTTCAGTAGTTAATATGATCAATTCTTTGTAATAATTTAAAAGTTCCAACTTTATTTAAACCCAAATTTCACCCTTTCAAAGAAGCTTGTAACTCCTGAAGTAGGTTGGCCTACTACAGTGGGAAGGAGGAAAGGTCAACTAATTTTTCTGACTTTACCTAACATACTGGCTACTCTTCCAGCATTCTTCAACCCTCTAGGGATGAAGTGGGGTAGAAGGTGGCAGGAAAGTTCTTACTGGACTGTAATTGTTGTGACCTGGTGTTGATGCTGTCTGGACTGGGCAACTGTTCAGAGCTGATAGTTTTGCTTATGAACTCTTTTGTAGTTTCTTCAGAGGCATCCAGTATTAATTATCTTTAGCTACATAACACATCTCTCCAAAACTTAGTGGCTTAAAACCACACATGTTGGTTATCTCACAATTTCTATGGATCAAGAATCTAGGCATGGCTTACCTAGATCCCCTACCTTTGTGTCTCTCACAAGATCAGAGTCATCTTAAGGCTTGACTAGGGGTAAATTTGCTTCCAAACTCACTCCAGTAGTTGTTGGCAGGATTCAATTCCTCATGCGCTAATGGCCTCACTTCTTCATGAGCTATTGGCTAGAGCCTTTCCTCGGTACCTTGCCACATAGGCTTCTCCATAGAGCAACTCACAGTATGACAGCTGGCTTCATTAGAGCAAGAGGGGAAGAGTCAAGAAGATGGAAGTTGACAGTCTTTTGTAACCCAAGTTGGGAAGTTACCCTATCACTTTTGGCATATTCCATTCATTGGAAGAAAGTAACTAGATCTGGCACATACTCAAAAAGAGGAATACACAGGCCATGAATACCAGGAAATAAAGATCACTGGGAGCCACTTTAGAACCAGCCGACCATCCCACCACCATTATTCCTGGGATTATCTCATTTTTACTTTTTTTGATTTGGGCAATTGTATCTCTCTTCTGAGTAGTCACTTATAACTTCTTCCTCTTTGGACATCTCCTTGGCCATCTTTCTGCTTGGTCCCTTCACCTCCAGGTGGCCCTCTTGAACAAGATTTAAGACACCCCTCCCCCCCATACTGTCAATCTTTAGCTAATGGTTCATGGAAAACTTGCATCCTTTACCACGAGAAAATTTGGGAGTACAAGCCAATCCCAGTGTAATCATCACCCATTTCAGTCTGCCACCAGAGCGATTAGCAGAAAATCTGTGCTCTTTCTCAAGATTTCTCAGTCTTGAGTCAGTCACTGGTCTATGACTCTCTAGCTCTGGAAGACATGTCATAAGCTCTTCTACGTGATCTTGGAGGGCCTTCTGTCAACTCTCTTTACCTCCAACTTTTTTTTTCTTTTGCTAGAGCTAAAGTTTACAAGAAGGTCTTTTTGTTTGTTTTTGTTTTTTCAGATTATTTATTTATTTATTTGGGAGTGAGAGAGCACGAGCAGGGGGTAGGAACAGAGGGAGAGGAAGAAGCATACTCCCTGAGCAGGGGCCCCAATGCGGGGCTCAGTCCCAGGACTCTGAGATCATGACCTGAGCCAAAGGCTCAGCTGACTTAACCATCCAGGTGCCCCTACAAGGAGTTTTGACCACATTCTTGGATCTGTAGCTGAAACTGACAGTCCAGTAGTTCCATATTGACATCCTGTTTCATCTGCTGTTTGATTTCTTCCTAATCCTTTGAAGGCATTTGCTTTGGGTGGTTGCCTACAGTCATTGTAACAAGAAAAATTATTACCAATTTATTAAATCAAACAGTAGAACATAATAGAGAAGAGATGGGAGAAAGATTAATAATGAGAAAGGGAAGGGAAGAAGATAGGAGAAAGCACTAAATACCTTATTTGGTTTCAGATTAGAATAAATAGGTAAATATTGTCTTAATGTTATTGTGTAATTATTGTTTTAATAGTGTTCTTTAAATATTTGAGGTACTTGTAGAATTAAAAATTGAGATATTTGAGTTTAATTCATAGAAAAAAGGTAAACACAAAGAGAAAAAAGAGGCATAAAAAGCCGAACATTATACTAGAAGCATAAATGTTCTCCATTTAGACCCATAAATAAAATCCAACAGTATAGTTTTTGTTAGAGACCGACCTAACACAAAAGAGTGGGAGGTAAAAATTACTCCCAAATTGGAAAGATCTATTTATCAAACCTGAATAAAACAGAGAGATGACAGTAATTTATATCAGACAAAATAGAATTTAAGGGGGGGAAAAGCAGACAGTGCATGTCATTTTATATTGACAGCATAAAGGCCAATGAAATTGACACCAAAAATAAAAGATGTACCCAAATTGGCACAAGTCTTGTGAATTAGACTCACAAGTATCCAAATTTGGTTTTAATGATTATCTTTCTTTCTTTAAGTTTTTTGGTGGGGGAACAGGGTTTGGAAGACCTGGGTGAAGCAATAAATTCTCTTTCTATTAAAACGTACTACATAAAATTTTGTGTATAATTATGGAAGTTTCACTGGTGGAGGACCAGCTAAGAATCCTTGCTGGGAAAATGGGAAAGGCAAGGCTAACGTTCTGCAAATATAGTTTCCTAGGAATTCAAACCAGGTTTGGAACTGGAGGCTCGTGCCAGACCCCCTTTGCAGTGGGAAAAGATGCTCTTTCTATCCAATCAGATAAGGTTCTCATAGGTTTAAAGAAGTCATCCTCAGCTGACATAGAAGAGTCTGAGAAGTTGAATTGTCCAGCCGTTCTTTACCTAATAAAAATTCCATTCTGCAGTTTTTTTTCTTTAAATCGGATTTTCTGGGGCAAGCCCTAAGCATTTATACTTTTATTGATTCACTTTTAAAAAATAATGTTTTGGNAGGGATGAAGTGGGGTAGAAGGTGGCAGGAAAGTTCTTACTGGACTGTAATTGTTGTGACCTGGTGTTGATGCTGTCTGGACTGGGCAACTGTTCAGAGCTGATAGTTTTGCTTATGAACTCTTTTGTAGTTTCTTCAGAGGCATCCAGTATTAATTATCTTTAGCTACATAACACATCTCTCCAAAACTTAGTGGCTTAAAACCACACATGTTGGTTATCTCACAATTTCTATGGATCAAGAATCTAGGCATGGCTTACCTAGATCCCCTACCTTTGTGTCTCTCACAAGATCAGAGTCCTTAAGGCTTGACTAGGGGTAAATTTGCTTCCAAACTCACTCCAGTAGTTGTTGGCAGGATTCAATTCCTCATGCGCTAATGGCCTCACTCCTTCATGAGCTATTGGCTAGAGCCTTTCCTCGGTACCTTGCCACATAGGCTTCTCCATAGAGCAACTCACAGTATGACAGCTGGCTTCATTAGAGCAAGAGGGGAAGAGTCAAGAAGATGGAAGTTGACAGTCTTTTGTAACCCAAGTTGGGAAGTTACCCTATCACTTTTGGCATATTCCATTCATTGGAAGAAAGTAACTAGATCTGGCACATACTCAAAAAGAGGAATACACAGGCCATGAATACCAGGAAATAAAGATCACTGGGAGCCACTTTAGAACCAGCCGACCATCCCACCACCATTATTCCTGGGATTATCTCATTTTTACTTTTTTTGATTTGGGCAATTGTATCTCTCTTCTGAGTAGTCACTTATAACTTCTTCCTCTTTGGACATCTCCTTGGCCATCTTTCTGCTTGGTCCCTTCACCTCCAGATGGCCCTCTTGAACAAGATTTAAGACACCCCTCCCCCCCATACTATCAATCTTTAGCTAATGGTTCATGGAAAACTTGCATCCTTTACCACGAGAAAATTTGGGAGTACAAGCCAATCCCAGTGTAATCATCACCCATTTCAGTCTGCCACCAGAGCGATTAGCAGAAAATCTGTGCTCTTTCTCAAGATTTCTCAGTCTTGAGTCAGTCACTGGTCTATGACTCTCTAGCTCTGGAAGACATGTCATAAGCTCTTCTACGTGATCTTGGAGGGCCTTCTGTCAACTCTCTTTACCTCCAACTTTTTTTTTCTTTTGCTAGAGCTAAAGTTTACAAGAAGGTCTTTTTGTTTGTTTTTGTTTTTTCAGATTATTTATTTATTTATTTGGGAGTGAGAGAGCACGAGCAGGGGGTAGGAACAGAGGGAGAGGAAGAAGCATACTCCCTGAGCAGGGGCCCCAATGCGGGGCTCAGTCCCAGGACTCTGAGATCATGACCTGAGCCAAAGGCTCAGCTGACTTAACCATCCAGGTGCCCCTACAAGGAGTTTTGACCACATTCTTGGATCTGTAGCTGAAACTGACAGTCCAGTAGTTCCATATTGACATCCTGTTTCATCTGCTGTTTGATTTCTTCCTAATCCTTTGAAGGCATTTGCTTTGGGTGGTTGCCTACAGTCATTGTAACAAGAAAAATTATTACCAATTTATTAAATCAAACAGTAGAACATAATAGAGAAGAGATGGGAGAAAGATTAATAATGAGAAAGGGAAGGGAAGAAGATAGGAGAAAGCACTAAATACCTTATTTGGTTTCAGATTAGAATAAATAGGTAAATATTGTCTTAATGTTATTGTGTAATTATTGTTTTAATAGTGTTCTTTAAATATTTGAGGTACTTGTAGAATTAAAATTGAGATATTTGAGTTTAATTCATAGAAAAAAGGTAAACACAAAGAGAAAAAAGAGGCATAAAAAGCCGAACATTATACTAGAAGCATAAATGTTCTCCATTTAGACCCATAAATAAAATCCAACAGTATAGTTTTTGTTAGAGACCGACCTAACACAAAAGAGTGGGAGGTAAAAATTACTCCCAAATTGGAAAGATCTATTTATCAAACCTGAATAAAACAGAGAGATGACAGTAATTTATATCAGACAAAATAGAATTTAAGGGGGGGAAAAGCAGACAGTGCATGTCATTTTATATTGACAGCATAAAGGCCAATGAAATTGACACCAAAAATAAAAGATGTACCCAAATTGGCACAAGTCTTGTGAATTAGACTCACAAGTATCCAAATTTGGTTTTAATGATTATCTTTCTTTCTTTAAGTTTTTTGGTGGGGGAACAGGGTTTGGAAGACCTGGGTGAAGCAATAAATTCTCTTTCTATTAAAACGTACTACATAAAATTTTGTGTATAATTATGGAAGTTTCACTGGTGGAGGACCAGCTAAGAATCCTTGCTGGGAAAATGGGAAAGGCAAGGCTAACGTTCTGCAAATATAGTTTCCTAGGAATTCAAACCAGGTTTGGAACTGGAGGCTCGTGCCAGACCCCCTTTGCAGTGGGAAAAGATGCTCTTTCTATCCAATCAGATAAGGTTCTCATAGGTTTAAAGAAGTCATCCTCAGCTGACATAGAAGAGTCTGAGAAGTTGAATTGTCCAGCCGTTCTTTACCTAATAAAAATTCCATTCTGCAGTTTTTTTTCTTTAAATCGGATTTTCTGGGGCAAGCCCTAAGCATTTATACTTTTATTGATTCACTTTTAAAAAATAATGTTTTGGGTTGTTTTTATTTCAGGAGAAATGTAGTTTTGTAACACTACCATTCCTCCTACTCTGATGTAACCAGCATTGATAGTTGGCAATATAACCTTCCTAATGTTTTCTTATGCTTATGTAAGCGTTTATAGATATGGATATATACACTCTCATAATTTGATGCAGTTAACATTTTCTAATCTGCAACTTGCTCTTTTCACTTGTCCTTGATAATACTGCTAGCTTTCCAAGTCAATAGATCTTGGCTATGGATATGCCTAGTATGGCTGCCGCATAATTTAGTTAATCATTTCTACACTGATGGCCCATTAGTTGTTTCTTCTTTTGGCAGGAGAACTTCGGTGAACATCTTGGTTTGTTTATCTTTACATGCTCATGCTCTTCTATAGAATAGATTGGTTCCTAGAAGTAGGATTGTTAGGCATGTGGTATGTATGTTTTTAATTTTATAATATATGAAATCTTATCCACTTCGTAAATGTTTGTAGCAATTTATCTTTCGTTTATGTAATCGTTTATGTGGGTGGTGATTTCCCTACACTTACAGTAAAGCACATTTCTAGCTTAAGAAGATAATTCATTAAAACCACAAAAGTGATACAGGGGAAATACGAGAAAATTTTTTTTGTGGTCTTGGAATAGGAAAGGCCTTTTAAGCAAGATACAAACTCATAAGCTTTAAATAAAAAGATTAATAGCTTTTACTATATAAAAATTAAGAATTTTTGCTGGCCAAAAAAAATGTTGCAGATGAAATCAAGACAAATGATAAATGGGTAAAAAACACTTGTAGCAAATGATAGAAAAAGGGCTGAAATACAGATAGACACAAAATGGGCTTTTACGGATCAATAACAAAAGACCAACAACACAGTAGAAACATATGAGTATTGGATGTGAAAAAGCAGCTTATAGAAAACATAATACAAATATCTCAACATATGAAAAGATGTTCAACATCATCGATAATTAAGAAAGTGCAAATTAAAACAAAACACCATTTTTCACATAGCAATTTGAGGTAAGATATATTGCTAATCCCCATTATTAGTGAAGATACAGGAATGTGGATCTCACATGTTATAGGTGGAAGTGTAATTGGTACAATCTCGACATTTGGTGGTTTTAAAAAAATTCTTTTTGAATTGTTTTTAGCTAAAGTATTTTATGTACATAGTTTTACAAATCAACCTTTGCTTATAATGAAGTACAACAGTCTCCTTTCTCATCTTCATTTACTGACTAGACAGTGTTGGCTTTCTGTCTTAAGAGACAAGAGTATAACCAACTTGCTCTACTACCTTCCTGTTCTCTCCCTTCGACCTAGTTTTACCAAAGTATTCGTACCAAAGTACGAAAACTTTGAAAATACAGAAAAGTTAAAATAGAAAGTGAACATTATATACCCACCACCTGGATTCTACAATTAACATTTTGCTAGGTTTGTTTTATCACACTTCTGTCCTTCTAACAATCTCTATCCACCCATCAATCCACTTTATTTTTTATGTATTTTAAATTAATTTGCATAGAATTTCACCCTATACACTTCAGCATGCATATACACTTCAGCACCCTATACACTTCAGCATGGAATTTAACATTTATTTACATTCTTGAGGAAAGTTAATACACAGTGAAGCATAAATTTTACATGTTTCATNATTAACTGGAATTTAACATTTATTTACATTCTTGAGGAAAGTTAATACACAGTGAAGCATAAATTTTACATGTTTCATATGATGAGTTGTGACATATTTATACACCTTTGTAACCCNTATGATGAGTTGTGACATATTTATACACCTTTGTAACCCAAACCCCTGTCAGTATATGTGGTATTACCATCACCCTAGAAAATTTTCTCATGCTTCCTCCCAATCACTTACCACCCGTAAGTCCCCCCAAAAGTTTAGATTTTTTTCACCATAAAGTAGCTTTTCCTTTTCTAGAACTTCATGTAAATGGAATCATGCAGTATTCCACTATTACTCTTTTATGTAAGATTTCTGTCATTTAGCATGTTTTTAAGATTCATCCATGTTATTGTATGATTATCACTACATCTTTTTTGTTGAATATTACTCCCTTGTGAGTATACCACAGTTTGTTTAGCTACTCTCATGCTGATGAATGCCTGGGCGGTTTTCAGATTTGGGCTATTATGAATAAAGTTGCTGTTGTACATCCTTGTACAAATTTTTGTGTGGACATACGCTTTCATTTCTTTTGGGTCAGTGCATAGAGTATTGTTAAAAGATAATCCCACTAGACACCACTTCATACCGAATCGAATGGCTGAAATTAAAAAGGCTGGCCACACAAATGTTGGTTAGGGCGTAGAGGAACTGGAGCTCTCATATATTGTTTGAAAGAACAATATGATGCCAGATAGTCTGGCAGTTTCTTACAAAGTTAAACGTTTACCTATGCGTTACCCTGTAATCATGTTCCTGGGTATTTATCCAAGAGAATTGAAAGCATATATATATATTTTTTTAAGTGCAAGAATGTTTATAACAGTTTCATTCACAATAGCCACACCTGGAAACAAGACAAATGTCCATCAGTTCATCCATAGGTGCATGGGTATAGTGGAAGACTACTTGTCAGTATAAAAGGATAAACTACTTACATAATATGAAATCATCTCAAAAACACATTGAGTGGGTGCGTGGGTGGTGCAGTTGGTTAAGCGGCCAACTCTTGGTTCTGGCTCAGGTCATGATCTCAGGGTCATGGGACAGAGCCCCGTGTTGGGCTCCAAGCTCATTGTGGAGTCCACTTGAGTTTCTCTCTCCCTTTCCTGCTTGTGCTCCCTCTGTCTCTTCCTCTCTCTCTCTAAAATAAATAGATAAATCTTTAAAACACACACACACACAAACACACACACACATTAGGCGAAAGAGACCAATAACCAGACTTCTTCCTTTTTTTTTTTCTTTTTTTTGGATTTTAAGTTCAGGAACAGGCAGAACTGATCTATGGTGACAGAAAGCAGAAAAGTAGTTGCCTTTGGTGGGCGTGAAATAACTGGTAGGAGTATGAGGAAATTTTCCGAGATGACTTAAGTGTTATATACTGATTAGGTTCAGCTATATGGGTTTATGATGTATCATTCTTATTCATTTAAGATCAGTATATTTCACTTTATATAAATTTTTACCTCAATAAAAGTGAAAATAAACCCTAAAAACAAGTGTATTTTATACCTCTTCAAAGTTGAACCCATGTGGACTGTTGCTTAGAAGACTGTGGGGACTGAGGGAGAGTTGAGGGTATATGCCAAATTTTTAGACATTTCAATTTAAACTGTGACTTTTGAAATTAAAAAAAAAGGGGGCCTGGAGGTTTAAATGAAGATCTTCTATGACAATCATAACCCAAATCCCTTACTCTTCACAACCTGAGTTTTTCCAGTTGTCCGAGACTGGCCCTCCCTAAGGTATACCATGAGAATGAGGGATGAGTTAGTACCCAGCGTATGCTCCTTCTCCAGAATCAGCAGTACTAACGAGGGACTGCAATAAGTCATCTGGCCTGCCCCCTACAGAGCGTCTACCACAAAGTTAAAAGCACTGCATTCTTTCTTTCTTTTTTTTTTTTTTAAAGATTTTATTTATTTATTCGACAGAGATAGAGACAGCCAGCGAGAGAGGGAACACAAGCAGGGGGAGTGGGAGAGGAAGAAGCAGGCTCCCAGCAGAAGAGCCTGATGGGGCTCGATCCCATAACGCCAGGATCACGCCCTGGGCCAAAGGCAGACGCTTAACCGCTGTGCCACCCAGGCGCCCCAAAAGCACTGCATTCTAAGTATATTTTGACCTCTCAAAATTATTTATAATTCTTATAAAAATAAAATTGTCAAGGTTTCTTAAAGTTTTGTGGAGTAAAAAAAAATGTTTTTATGAAATTGCCCTATCAACTAATAACTGATGGTGTTTATGTACTTAAAGATATTAGGGACTGGTTTTCTAGAGATTTTTTGAATTGTTATTTTGGAAACTACTTCCATGTAGTCATGCTTGTGATTCTTTGACAGAGTGTTATTTTCAAATATTAAATTGATGAATAACCTGTTTATTAAGCCGAATTTAGTCACATTTTAAGAATTCTTTCCCCTTTATCTTGTGCACATTTCCTTTTTCCATAATGTGTTTTCCTCTTCTTACCCTGCAGTAAATCTGCAGACTCATTTGTAGAACTCTTTATCTAAAGCCATTTTTATAACAGCATCACAAGGTGTTTTGCCTCTGTAATTTAATTCACTTTATACACTTGGACTGAAAATAGTCTTTTTTTCTCTGTATTGTTTTCAGTATTATTTTCAGCTAGCCCCCCAGATCTTTATTAGCATACTCAAAGAGACAAGTTTGCTTGTCATTCTTATTTTTTTCTTAAGCCTGGAGATTCTTTTATACTATAACCTCAGCATAGTTTTTCTTAATAATCTGTTATTGAAAGTGTTTCATGATGTGCTTTCTCTTCTCCATCATTATTGGGATCACTCATTCTTACCATGTGCGAGTGTAGGCTTCTTCAGGTCCTAAGTCAGTAATATTCATTACACACCCTCCATGTACCAGGCCCTGCTTTAGGCAGTCGGGCTACTGTGGTGAAGAACATGTTTCCCCTGCAGAGATTATATTCTAATGTGAAGAGGCAAAAAAAATACTCAATGTCAGGAAAATGTTCAGAGTAAAAATAAAGCAGAATAAGGAACTAGAGAATGACAGAGGAAGTGGTACTATTTTTTTTTTTTAAAGATTTTATTTATTTGTCAGAGAGCACAAACAGGGGGAGCGGCAGGCAGAGGGAGAAGCAGGCGTCCCACAGAGCAAGGAGCCCGATGCGGGACTTGATCCCAGGACCCTCAGAGGTAGATACTTAACCAACTGAGTCACCCAGGTGTACAAAGAGGTGCTATTTTTAATTAAGTTGTAAGGCAGTCTCTCTGATAAGGTACTGTTTGAGCAGAGATTTGAACGAAGGGAATGGCCAAGGGCATTTCTGAGAGAAACAGCATTGCTGCAGGAGGGAACTTGGGTATCTTTGCCTACCCTTCTCGTTCTTCGGACTCCTCCCCCTCCACTCCACCCTCACCTCCAACTACTGTGTGGACTACAGTGAATGAAACCATGAAGCTACCACACATAAATTTGAGCCACAGTGTGGAACCCCTTACCCCCAGTATCCTGGCTAGACTCCCCTGATGTTGGAATACCCTCTACTCACCCTACTGCTGAGAGACAGATTCCCACCAAATGGTTATAGGAATGCCTCAACACACATCCCTGGACAGATGAGATCGGCCACAGCTTATTAATTACATAAACTCACATCCCAGAGGAAGAGGACACCACATGCCATACGGGGCTATGTAGGGGTTGCACTGAGGAACAAGTGAGCAACCAGGGGCAGTGGGAGGTGGGCTTCGTAGTATCGAGAGTGGGGCTCCCACATAAGAGTGTGGTTGGCTTGGTTGAACAATTTGGTGGGCTGGCATTATTGAGCTTCAGGTCATACACCATAATCTGAGCCAAATAATTTCTTTCCCAGGGAGTACTCTGATCTCAGCAGCACCACAAGAGTTCTCAGAGGAGGCGTCTGAGTAGCGCAGTCATTAGGCATCTGCTTTCAGCTCGGGTGGTGATCCCGGGGTCCTGAGATCGAGCCCCACATCGGGCTCCCTGTCCCATGGGGAGCCTGCTTCTCCCTCTCCCACTCCCACTGCTTGTGTTCCTTCTCTCGCTGTCTCTCTGTCAAATAAATAAATAAAATCTTAAAAAAAAAACACACACACAAGAGTTCTCAGAGAAGATGTGATCCCTTGATTAAGATAGGAACTGAGATATCTGAAAATAATGAATAATGACTTAAAGAAACAGTACATTTTAAATTAACTAGAAGATAGTAACCCAGTTTTTTTTTTAAGAACCGTAACTCTTTAGCAAGGAACTTTGTTTAAAAACAAATTTAAGGATAGGACAGTCAGCATAAAGTCTAGGACATTAGTCTAGTGAAATAGGGCATCTCTGCTATCTATGTGGATTATTCTGAGAGTAAGGAATACCGTTACCACATCTTATTAGGAACAGACAGGATACTCCAAGACCCAGTTTGCTATTTTAACAGAGAAAACCAAATTCTGATTTTGTATTAATAAATACTTGACATTAATGGATTTATAAGCTCACCCTTTTTAATCTTAGCAATAAGTCATAAAAACTGAGCCAGCTATATCAAAAAGACAAAATAGCATGTGTTGGCAAGGATGTAGAAAAAAGAAAACACTCATACCCTGTTGTGGGAATGTAAATTAGTGCAGTCACTATGGAAAACAGTAAGGACGTTCCTCAAAAAACTTAAAATAGAAATACTATACAATCTAGGAATTCCACTGCTGGGTATTTATCCAAAGAAAACAAAAATATCAATTTGTAGAGATACTTGCATCCCTGTTTATTGTAGCATCATTTATAATAGTCAGGATATGGAAGTAACCCAGGTGTGTGTCGATAGATGATTGGATAAAGATGATGTGGTGTATGTATAGAGCGGAATATTACTCGCTGATAAAAAAGGATGAAATCTTGCCATTTGTGACAATATGGGTAGATCTGGAGGGTTTTATAAGTGAAATAAGTCAGACAGAGAAAGACAAATACCATATGATTTCACTTGTGTGTGAAATCTAAAAACAAAAGAACGAACAAAACCCAGAAACTTATAAAATTGAAAATCAAAACAAAGACTCATAGAGGAAACTGTTGGTTATGAGAGTAGGAGGCGTTGGAGATGGGCTGGACAAAATAGGTGAAGAGGATTGAGAGGTACAAACTTGGTGACAAGTCATGGGATGTAAAGTACCAGGTGTAGAGTCACTGATATCGTGGTCACTGTATGGTGATGGATGATGACTTACTGTGGGGATCGTTTCATAATATATAACAGTGTGGAATGGATATGATGTACACGTGAAACTAATATTGTATGTCCGTTATAATTCAATTAAAACAAACGGAACCAGCTTTGGCAACATTTTAGTATTGCGTTGCATATTTTTAGACTGTGGTTATATAGTCCAAAGCAAGTAAACTTTCCACAAACCTGCAGCTTTCAATATTCTTTGAATATTGGGTTTTATCTTTCTTAATCCTCCCCCACATGCTGGAACAACCCAGATACTTGACTTCAAGTACAAAACTAATCTTTTCTCCCTAATAAGCAAAAACACATCCCATTACCTTGCCAATGTGGTTATACTTCTGTGCCACTGTTGTTCTTAGTGTAGTCTCAGTCCCCTTATTTATAATTTTTTTAAAGATTTTATTTATTTGGGGGAGCAGCAGAGGGAGAGAGAGAAGTAGGTTCCTGCTGAGCAGAGAGCCCGACGTGGGTCTCAATCCCAGAACACTGGGATCATGACCAGAGCCAAAGGCAGACGTTTAACCGACTGAGCCACCCAGGCACCCCACCCATCTTTTTTTTATAATTTAACCAAAGTAACTAACCTCTGTTTCACAGAGAGTCAGATGTTTGAGGAATTCTTTTCATATATGTTTTTACAAACCGTCAAACTCATTGACAAACATAACACATATATTCTTTCTCTGCCTTCTTAAACTAGCAAAAAAAGTCACTACATAACATATAAAAGTTAAGATTCTATATATTTTAAAACTACACGTCATTACCAATGTTTCAGTATTCTATTTTATTTAGAAATTATTCAAGGATACAGGGGCGCCTGGGTGGCACAGCGGTTAAGCTGTTAAGTCTGCCTTCGGCTCAGGGCGTGATCCCGGCGTTATGGGATCGAGCCCCACATCAGGCTCCTCCGCTATGAGCCTGCTTCTTCCTCTCCCACTCCCCCTGCTTGTGTTCCCTCTCTCGCTGGCTGTCTCTATCTCTGTCGAATAAATAAATAAAATCTTAAAAAAAAAAAGGAATTATTCAAGGATACAAAGATTATCCTTTAATCAATTCAATTTAATGCTAGTCCAATGTCCCAAAGTTAACTATTGGAAATTATGTTTAACATACCACAGAGTATAATTACTGTGATATAGAAAAGCTTGTCAGAAATATAAGTGATTTACGTTTTCCTTAATCTTTAACATATAATGTTAAAGTAATATTAGCTTATTGGTAGACCTGTTTAAGAAGTTCCACTGTAATTAGTGTCTTCATGAGAAAATAAACCCAAATTTTACTTAAGAAAATAAAACATTTGCTACATTCTACAATGATTAAATCCAGACAAAGTTGTTTTTACACCAAAATTATCACCAGTCTGATTTGTTCACTTTGATTACTTAAATTTGGATTTTTTATACAGATGCCTCTGACCTATCAGTTTCTATGAGAAGGATTTTTTCCTTAGAAAGTCACCACATTTAATATAATACAGTATTCCTTTAATAAAGAATAGAAATGTTGACATTTTATACATTTTAAAGCATTAGGAGAGCAATCCTGCATTGGTGCATTTTTGCAATCTCAAGTGCAAAAATCCTGCAGATATAGTGAGACTTGTATTAATCACAAGAAATGAAGGCAATCCACCCACAGGAACCACAGCAAGAGAATGGAACATCTTATAATGTAATTCAGAATCCGCTGGAGGCTTCTTAAAACACTGATTCTTGGGCTTAACTCCCAAGTCAGGGTTCTGGACTGAGAACTAGCATTTCTAACGAGTCCCCAGATAACACCAATGATGAAGGTCCAGGGATGAAACTCTGAGGTTTTCTAGGAAAAAAGAGGTTGCCTTCCTCCCATAGGGCTGTAGCCTTGTAGACTCCAAGGGATAGAGGCTTGGTCTCTAACTGACATCCCCTCAGTGTCTCTGTAATGATCAGAGCAGACAAAGAACAATAAGATTACCATATTTAAAGTACTGTACAGTCACTTTTTTTTTCCTGAGGATTCTTAGGTTTATATTAGATTTTTATATTCCCTTATATTATATGTTAATATAAGGAAACCTTATATATATATAAATATGTATATTTTTATATATATTTTCCTTTATGTCAGATTTTTATAAGTCATATTAGTATCTGTAAACCAATAAAAAGAGGTCTTTTATTTTAAGAAAATTATATCTAATTTGTTAAGACCCTTTCCCAAAATAGAAAAATGTTTCAGAATCACAAAAGGAGGGGTAAAGGGGGGGTTTGTACTGTCAAGTGCAAACACACAGAGAGCTTATGGCTTCAGGCCTAAAACTTCAGGTATAGGTTGAAGGAAACACAGAATATACACGTTCACTGATCTAGGTCTCCAAAGGGCTTTTCTTTTTTCTAATACAAGCAGGACATTCTTCTACAAACTAAAACACTAAAATACCAGATTTTTTGCCATGTCGTACCCAAAGGCAAGAGGTCACCATCATCCTCTATTGGGGAATAACATTTGGCTCTGTGCAAACCAGAAACAGAACCAAACACAGCCAAGAACCAGAAACAAAAGTAAAAATACGAAGTTAGGAAAACAAACAATAGAGAAAAACAAACTCTGAAGATAAAGTTCTATTGCTACTTGCTATTCAGTGTAGGAGCCAAAAAGCAGTGCCTGGGAGGTACATTTTTTAATTGGTTCTGGAAGGCGTATCTCCTTGAACAACTTGTTATTCTCAAATTGCAGAAGTTTGATTTTCAAAAGAGTTAAAGACAAAGATTCTCAATAAAATGCAGTGAGTACATGTCAACATATTATTTAACACCTTTCTTCGGGGGGGGGAGCATGGTGGTAAGGCCAGTTGTACTATTTTTGATGGTGTTTATTACAGGGACACAAACTCAAATATTCCGAGGGGCCAGGTAAGCAATATAAATAAGGAACACCTGCATTTACAGCATTATCTAGAGAGTGGTGGGTGTGTAACATACTTGAGGGCATAGACTTTGTCTAAAGGTGGCAAATGTTGAAAATGTTGGTGAATCGTCACCTTATGGGAATGCTTGCTTATCCCTGTATTTAGTATTTCGTTCACAGAAGCTGTTAATCTGCTTTTTAATGGGAAGCTTCCTGTTTTAAAGTTGTTGGTAACTAATTCAGTTAAAAAAAAAAACCTCAAAAAACAAAAAACACTGTATGAGGCAAACAAGACTTCTCTTCAGGCCAGAAATGGCCCAAGGGCCATCACTTTGCAACTCTGCAGTAAATATTACGTATGTAACATTATAACAAAAGAAGAGTTTAACCAAGAGTTGTATTTTTGTTGGAAAGAAAGTTTTAGAAGATTTCTTTTTAAATTGTTTACTTTCCATTATTTTATAAGAGTGACAAAAACATGACATGGTGGGGTTTTGTCAAATGGTATGTCCACCACATACTCAACATGCGTTTCCGTTTTAAGTTTTTTGGGTTTTTTGTTTTGGTTTTTTTTTTTTTTTTTTGGTCCATTAAAAATATAGTTACTCACTTTGTGGAGATCTGTTTCACAACAATGCGAATATTGTTACTGAACTGTACATTTAAAAATGGTTAAGATGGAAAATTTTATGTCATGTTTTTTACCATATATTACCACACATACATTATTGAATGTTTAATGAATTTATTCAAATTAAATTATTCATTTTAAGCTGTTTTTGTAGAGTAGTATCGAAGGTAACGGGAAGAAGCCTGCAGACAAGGAGATACTTCAAGAGACTGCTATAGCAGCCTTGTCAAAAGATCATGAGAACTTGTTCAGGGAACTAAATTTACTAATGGGAATGGTGATCCATTTGAGAGACATTTCTGGAGATGAACTGGGAGAATTAGATAAAAAACTGAGGAAATAATAAAAAGATGAAGGTTTCTTTCTTAGTAACAGACTATACCAATAATTAAGATAGAAAACAAAAACAGGGGCGCCTGGGTGGCACAGCGGTTGGGNTATAGCAGCCTTGTCAAAAGATCATGAGAACTTGTTCAGGGAACTAAATTTACTAATGGGAATGGTGATCCATTTGAGAGACATTTCTGGAGATGAACTGGGAGAATTAGATAAAAAACTGAGGAAATAATAAAAAGATGAAGGTTTCTTTCTTAGTAACAGACTATACCAATAATTAAGATAGAAAACAAAAACAGATTTGGGGGAAATTAGTTCAGTTTTACACAAGCCATGGTATTTCAGGACTTGAAGGAAATCTAGAGGTCGCCAAGCGCAGCCATCTCATTTTATAGATGTGAAAGTCAAGGCCCCAAGAGACGAGGTGATAACTTTGATGTCACGGTTTAAATCAGAAGCAGGGCCTTACACGTTCTAGACTCAAAATTCATCTTTCCTGCGCACACAGTGTCTGCTCTGACTGGGCCTTCTTCGGTTCCGAGTGAACGTGTAATGGTTTACTCCCCAGGCTGCTGCTGTGTGTGAGTGAACGGGGCCTGCACAGCTCCTCAGGAGACGGGTACCATGCCCTCTCCTTGCTCTCTGAACTGCAGGTGTGCCCCTTCTCCTCTTGTAGCCTTTTCTTCAACTTAAGCTGTTGGAGGACCTGTAAATGGAAGTGGTTTGTAGACATCGGCAATCTCATGCCTGCAGTTCAACATAATCCTGTCAGAATTATAGGAGTTCAAAGGAAAGGCTGGGGCTGCAAGTGGAGATTTGTGAGTCAAGGAGCATTTCCTGAAACACTATAAAGAATTACGAATATATAACTATATAATAGCTAAGGAATTTCAACTTTATCTTATTATAGGTTCTCAACCCCAGCTACACGTAAGAATTGTAGGTCTCTGGGGGAGGACTGAAATATACACACACACACACACACACACACACACATATGTGTGTGTATTTTTTTTTTAAGATTTTTTTTTATTTATTTGATAGAGAGCACAAGCAGGGGGAGCTGCAGGCAGAGGGAGAGGGAGAAGTAGGCTCCCTGCAGAGCTCGATCCCAGAACCCTGGGATCATGACTGAGCTGAAGGCAGACTCTCAACTGACTGAGCCACCCAGGTGCCCCTGAGGTATATATTTTTTTTAAAGTTCCAGAGGTTTCTTATGCACAGCTAAGAATGCTATAAGCAATGAGGAGTCTATAGAAGGATTTGAAGCAAGAAAGTGAGATAATCAAGTGTGCGTTTTAAAAGGTAATTCTAGGGGCACCTGAGTGGCTCAGTTGTTAAGCGTCTGCCTTTGGCTCAGGGTGTGATCCCAGGGTCCTAGGATCGAGCCCTGAATCAGGCTCCCTGCTCCACTGGGAGCCTGCTTCTTCCTCTTCCACACCCCCTGCTTGTGTTCCCTCTCTCGCTGGCTGTCTCTCTCTCTGCCAAATAAATAAAATCTTAAAAAATAAATAAAAGGTAATTCTAGGGACACTTGGGTGGCTCAGTCGGTTAAGCATCTGCCTTTGCCTCAGGTCCTGATTCCAGGGTCCTGGGATCGAGTCTCGCATTAGGTTCCTTGCTCAGCGGGGAGCCTGCTTCTCCCTCTCCTTCTGCCTGTACTCCCCCTGCTTGTACTTTCTGGCTCTATCTCTCCCTCTGACAAATAAATAAATAAAATCTTTTAAAAAAATGAAAAATAAAAGGTAATTCTAGGCTCCTGGGTGGCTCAGTTGGGTGTCAGACTCTCGATCTGAGCACAGATCTTGATCTCAGGGTCATGAGCTCAAGCCTTTTGGGCTCCACACTGGGGTAGAGCCTACTTAAAAAATAAAATTAAATTTAAAAAGGTAATTCTGGCTTAAATGGCTGGAGAGAGAAACTTGAAGTAGTCCAGGCAAGAGATGGTAATTTTTAATGACAATATAATATTCCATCGAGTTAATTTTCTATAATAATTCTGTATCTTACATGTTTCTGGGTGTGTGTGTGTAAAAATTCACTGTCGCCTTCAAAAAGTGCATCTTTTTGGTTTTTTTTGTTCTTGTTACTCTTTTTAGTAATTTTACTAGGACAGATTCCCAGCAGTAATTCTGTTGAGTCAAAGGAAATGAGTAGTTTTGGCTCCTGATTATGTGTTATCATAATGGTTATAATCAACTTACAGTGTTACTCTCCATGTGGTGGGCCAAATATGAACTTTGGAATCATTTGTAAGGTTCAAAAAAAGAAAAATTACTGGGATCTTGATTAGAATAATTTTATTTTGAAATTATCAAAACAATGTTTATATCATGTTTATGCTATTTTACATGATTTAACTGAATATTTAGTAACGAAATTTATCTTTAACAGATTGATGAACTCCCAGAGGGAGCTGTGAAGCCCCCAGCAAACAAGTATCCTATCTTCTTTTTTGGCACCCATGAAACGTAAGTCAGCAAAACAACGTAAAGCTTCAGCAGCTCTAATTTGGCTCTACTAGACTGCATTGTTTATACCTGATCTATGACATTTTATATGTTGTTAAAAAAGGATCACAATTATATAAAATTACCAAGCTTAATAGTGTATTTTTCTTAATGTGAAGATTTTTCATTCATTTTGCTTTTGAATGTTATTTCTGTATAAATGTTGGACAGCACCCAGAATCTCCTTTAGGACACTTTTAAGTCCTAGGGTAGTCTCCTTACCACTCCCAGTAATTTCTTTTGTTGCTCTTGTATGTTTTCTTTCTAGAGAAATTTCATCCATTTATAATTCATACAACAATGTTATGTTGTCTCAGGCTCTTTCAATTTTTTGAACCCTGAAGCAAACTTACCAACTTAATAAGGTTTTTAAATTGTATTTGTTAGCGTACTGGCTAAAATGCTGAATAACGGAACCTGAAAATACAGTATCTCAAATAATATAGAAAATTCTTTCTTTCTTGTGAAACAATCCAAAGATAACAGGTAGATGGAGGTGGGTAGACTACTGTGCTCTAGGGACCCAGGTTCCTTCCATCACATTGTCCTGCCATTCCCAGGAGTGCTGCTCTTGTCCGCTTACTTAAAAATAAACAAACAACGTTCAGCAGCACCTGTGTGCCTTCCAGGTAGAGGGAAGGGGGAAAGAAAAACATGAAGAACAGGTAACTTCTGTGTACAGAAATGACAAGGAAGTTGCATATATCACTTACACTTGCGTTCATTGCAGGGCAAAAGCTCGGTCATGTGGCCACGTATTGCTGTCAGGAATTGGGAAACAGCCTCTAGCAGGGCAACTCTTAATGGGGAAACAATTGGAAGGAGTAATCCATTAATAAAAGAAAGAAGATAGTAAAAACTAGGAGACGGCTGGCAGTCTTGACACAACAAAAATGTGTATGGTCAATCAGAGCAAGGACATAAATGGAATAGGAATTGGATATGTGGGGGAAAGCTGCAAACTGTCATGAAACTTTACAAGTCTTCAAATTCAGGGTCATCACTTGTGTCATTTGAAGTAGGAGAGCCAGACGTAAACGTTTTCTGAGCTTGCGGTCTCTGCCACTCTGACATCTTCTTCATTCTTATCTGGAAAGAGGGCTAGCCGTGGGGCACCTGGGTGGCTCGGTTGGTTGAGCATCCGACTCTTGATTTCAGCTCAGGTCATGATCTCAGGCTCATGAGATCAAGCCCTGCACTGGGCCCCGTGCTTACCACAGAGTCTGCTAGAGCTTCTGTCTCTCTGTCTCCCTCTGTCCCTCCCCCAACTCATGCTTGCTCTCTTTCTAAACAAAAATAAATAAAACCTTAAAAAGAAAATAAAAAAAAAATTAAAAAAAGAAAGAAAGGAAGGAAGAGAGCTAGCCAGGAGACAGAAGGCCCTTAAGACATATTTGTTTTTTGGCTTCATTGAGAAATAGTTGTATTTCTTTCAGAAAGTTGGTTTTATTTATTTATTTTTTTTATCTAATAGACACTGTATCCATACTATATGCACCATTACCATGCTTTCCTCCATAGAGATTGCTAGAAAACTTAGAGATAAATGTTTTTCTTATAATTAGTGCAAAGGGCTTTATGATACATATTTTTCTATTTGCCCCATTCCTATCTCCAGTTTACATCTATACCATTATTGTGCTTTTTCTCTAGGACCTATTTACAGATGATTGGATTGTATTCCTGGGACCAGACAGGATTTAATAAATAAGACTGTCACATTTCCACTATATAGGACAAATCAACCATTTACTAACATTATGTGGTCACTTTTATTTATTCAGTAAACATTTTCTAGGCATTCCTTAAAGCACTGTGTAACCGAAGAGCCTGCCACCTGCTGTATTGCTGCTGAGTGTAACAGGATCATTCCAGTGAACAGTGTGAAGGGTTTCACAGAGCTGTTTTTTACAACATCCTTAATGAAAGCCAGTGGCATCATTCCAAGGCTCAATTCAGTAAACGCAGTTCTACCAGGGAGCAGTATAATATAGTCCATATGTGAGGTTTTTTTGCTGGTTTGATCACCCAGAAGTAGATTTTGAAACATCTAGAGGTAAATGAACCTCACAAAACCTGCCATGCATTTGTTTCGGCAGAGCGTTTATTGGGTGTTGGGTGTCCCTGAGCCCGAGAGCGTATGCCCGGGCAGGTACCTCATGCTCAGCCTGTCCGTGGAGGCAGAGGTCATGCGGGGCTTGCTTACTCCTGGGGACGCAGTGCTAGCACGGTGCCTGGCCAATGGTAAGGGTTTAAAATAATAGCTGTTGGATGAATTAAAATTAAACTAAAATAAAATAAATGAAAGGCGGGGAAAGTATATGAAAGGTGAGGAACTTAACAAGAAAGCTGTGTTCAGGTCAGCCATAGGAACACCCCGAAGCAGACTAGAATTTTCCTCAGAACATCACCTTGAATTTATTCTAATGCCCAGACAGGTCATTGAGCCCCCAAATTCTTCTCCATAGAACAACCCCAGCAGTTTTAGTCTGCACACTTTTTTTTTTCAAGGCAGCCTTGACCAGGAGAAAAAAAAATAACATCCTTAGAGCATGGAGCTTTGAACAATTTTCTTTTCTGGCCTACACTTTAAGATTTATGAAACATGCAGGAAAGTTAACCAATTGGGAGGAAATTTGATCTGTGGAATTATCTTTCTGTAATCTAGGAAAAAACAAGGTTGTGTATCAAACATAAGTTGCTTTAGAACTTCTGTCATTCAGGGCTCCCGTGTCTGGCAGCAGCTCCTGGCCGCTTGCACCGTTAACCCCGCGTCAGGAAAGTACAGAAAGCGCAAGCTCTGCTCAGCGGCAGCGGATGGCAGCCTCGGCAGCTTGGTCCCCAGTTGATTCCTACACGCAGAGCCCAACGCTATAGCCTAGTAGTTCGTGACAAACTTCTCAAAAAGGAAAACGGACATACCCAAAGTCCATTTCTTTCTCGTGTTCCACGTGTCACGCAAGACAGTGACATGCCTTTGATTAAAATGTCCAGTAACCTAATAAATGATGTCTGGATTCAATGAGATAGAATCATGTTGACCAAGTAATTAAAAGTCAAGGGAGTTTTGGTGGTTGGGGTCAGAAAGCTTCCGCAGGTATTTGTATCAGCTTGAAGTTTTTGATCAGCTAGGCAGTGAGGAATCAGTACGGAGACCCAGTCAGAAAATGGAATTTATATATGTATGTATTTATCAATATATATACAGCAAAGCAAAGTTTATTGAGCAATAGCATCAAGCTAGTACAAAGCTCTGGAAGAGGGAGGGGACATGAGAGGGTGGCCCAGAAAATGGAATTTATAAAAATCAACAGTAAACTGTTAACTCACAGTCTCAGTGCTTTTATATCTCCAGCTCCGACCTTTCCCCTGAGTTCCAGAATCACCTCTCCAACTGCCTCCTTGACCTCCTCTCGCGGATGTCAAACCAGGGTTTCAAACTAAACATCGCAAACTGAGCTTTTCACCTTCAAGTCTTGTTCTTTTAAAAAAATCTTTCAGTTCTGTAAATGCCACCTCTGTTCTTCTCATTTCTTAGTATGACCCCTTGGAGACAGCCTCACCTCCTTTCTTTCTCTCGCATCACTTCAGCTCTTTCTTGAGCGTGAATTTGGAACTGGCCGTTCCTCACACACTGCATCGCACACACCCTGGCCGAGTGACCATCATCACTTCGGTGGGCTCATTCGTCTCCCTGCTTTGACCCTAGTGCCCACTTCTTCAGGCTGTTTTCAGCACAGCAGCCAGAATGATCCTATTCAAACACAGATCATCACCTCTCTTCTCAAACCTCTCGTGTTGTGCATCTGACCCTGAGCCTCGATAGGGGCCTTCGAGGCTCCACATAATCTGTGACCCCACCCGGTCCCCTCTCTGACCTCCTCTCATCCCTCTGTGCCCTCGCTCCTCTCACTCGAGCCATGCTGGCCTCTTCGTTTCTTCAGCACAGCGGGCACTTGCGCCTCAGGGCCTGTTGTGCTGGCTCTTCCCTAAGTCTGCTCCCTCTCTCCAGGTGACTGCGCAGCCTCCTTCCTCACCCCCTGTGCTGCTTGGACGCCCCCCTCTCAGGGAGGCCTTCCATGATCCGTTTATCTGATGACCAAATCCACCCCCGTCTCGCCATCCCCCTTCTCTGCTTTATTGATGTTAGCACACAGGATTATATTTGTTCTTTTCTGTGTTTGTCCAAACCCTGCTCACACTCCTAGAATGTGTGCTCTATGAGGGTAGAGATATTCGTCTGTTTGTTCCGTGCAGAATCCACAACACCTCAGCAGTGCCTGACACACTGTAGATGCTCAGTCAGATTTGTCGGACGGAAGGATCTCTGAATCTTAGTTTGAAATGTAAGCGTCCTGGGTGTCAGCCAGGGTGTGGGCCTCTACCATCTCATTCACCAGGTTAATGTATTAGAGGGGATAATGCTGAAGACTCTAGTTTGAATGCTTGGATCTCTTAGCCAGTCCCAGGATTTATTCGAACTCATTTTCTTTTTCTGGTTATGATTAAATTAGGATAAAGTTTAAATTGCGTAACATTCTATCTGTTTGCTACATCTGATTTTTTTCTTNTTTTTTTTTTAAATTTTATTTTATTATATTGTGTTAATCACCATACAGTACATCCCCAGATTCCGATGTAAAGTTTGATGCTTCATTAGTTGCGTATAACACCCAGTGCACCATGCAATACGTGCCCTCCCTACTACCCATCACCAGGCTATCCCCTTCCCCCACCCCCTCCCCTCTGAAGTCCTCAGTTTGCCTCTCACAGTTCATAGTCTCTCATGTTTCATTCCCCCCTCTGATTACCCCCCTTTTCTTTATCCCTTTCTTCCCCTACCGATCCTCCTAGTTCTTAGCTACATCTGATTAGAGAAATCATATGATAATTGTCTTTCTCTGCTTGACTTATTTCACTTNTTTTTTTCTTGTTTGTGCTGCATTAATCACTAATATGATTTTTTAGTTTATAAAAATAATAGTGGATAAGTATACTAATGTGATATATAGAGTTAATAGTCATTTTTTTAATCCAGTGTTTATATTTTTACTGTAAATCTCACAAAACCCTTACCTATAGAAGATTAACACAAAAGTCTTAGTTTAAGATGATGATTTAAGTGGCCAACATGTGGACATCTTTTAAAACCATGTGTGTAACCAAAAGTCAGCTTTAAAACAAAAAATAAATTGGTAATTTAAAAGTAAAATCAAAGCAGCACTGTCTAGAGTTGCTGGCTTATATAGCCAGCTATCCATTTTTCCTGCCTAGAAGCATATGTATAAACTTTATAAAGATTTTATTGATTAGAGAGAGAGACTGAGGGTACAAGTAGGGGGAGTGCCAGGGAGAGAGGGAGAGGAAGAAGCAGACTCCCCGCTGAGTGGGGAGCAGAACACAGGGCTCCATCCCAGGATCCTGAGATCATGACCTGAGCCGAAGTCAGACACTTAACCCCAGACGCTTAACCGACTGAGCCACCCAGCCGCCCCATTTATATGTAAACTATTTTATGATATGTACGCAACTCAAAGTGTTTAAGTATACTTTTAGTTTGTTTCCTAAAATATGCTGTGACACCTAAGTTGATATTGATATTTAAAAATAGCTTATATTTGAAGGTCAAAGTATCAATTCTATTTCTAATATATCTCTGCAGTGCATTTTTAGGTCCGAAAGACCTTTTTCCATATAAGGAATACAAAGACAAGTTTGGAAAGTCAAACAAACGGAAAGGATTTAATGAAGGATTGTGGGAAATAGAGAATAACCCGGGAGTGAAGTTTACTGGGTACCAGGTAATGGTTTGCTTCATTGTTAGATCTCATTGCTTTGGTTTTTAACTGTCTTTGGGGTCTTTCTTATATGTCCTTTGTACTAGTAGTTACCCTCCATCTATTTGAAATCAGAATTCTTTTTAGCTTCAGTAACATTTTGGAGTAAATATAATTCTGTTACCCAAGAGGGTTCAAGTCAAGTGGTCACTGGAAAATTGAAGTTGATGGTTCTTTATTTTGAAGATCTTAAGAGTAAGCTGAATCCTTTCAGATTAAAATAGAATGATTCTTTTCACAATCTGTATTCTTTGCTGTTTTTTTTCAAAAATGTAATTAGCCAATATCTTGCTATTTCTTAGGCAATTCAGCAGCAGAGCTCCTCAGAAACTGAGGGAGAAGGCGGGAATACTGCAGATGCAAGCAGTGAGGAGGAAGGGGATAGAGTAGAAGAAGATGGAAAAGGCAAAAGAAAGAATGAAAAAGCAGGCTCAAAACGGAAAAAGTCCTACACTTCCAAGGTGACTGAGAACCTTTTCCATTATTATTAATGTTATGTGCATATTCATTAAGGTTTTAGATTATTCTTTTTTTTTTTTTTTAAAGATTTTATTTATTTGACAGAGATAGAGACAGCCAGAGAGAGAGGGAACACAAGCAGGGGGAGTGGGAGAGGAAGAAGCAGGCTCATAGCAGAGGAGCCTGATGTGGGGCTCGATCCCGTAATGCCGGGATCACGCCCCGAGCCGAAGGCAGACGCTTAACCACTGTGCCACCCAGACGCCCCGGTTTTAGATTATTCTTAATTCATTCCTTGGGCACATAGAAGCATCCTCGCTCTGTGGACCTCTAACTCTAGAGACAGTAAGATAGCCAAGGGGAGTAGGACAGGTAACCTTAGATGTGAGGGCATCTTCAGGGCTGATCTGGCACTGAAAATACTGCTTTTCAGTTGGAGAAGGACTGTTCTTTCGTCAAGAGTAGACGAGTAGGTCGGTGTGCCTCCTCCAAGAACCTCCAAATGAGCTCTGAAGAACTTATGAGTATAGGAGACTCAGTACCATTCAGGACAAATCTGTGTAAATAGAAAGATACACTCTTAACCTGTCTTTCTGCTTTAAAGACTGTGCGAATAATAAATACAAATTACGAGGGGGCTCTGAAGGCAATGAGTGGGAAGAGCATGTGGTTCAGATGGAGTGGCCAGGCTTTTCCAAAGAAAGAGTCGAGGAGGGTTGGGGCAGAGCAGCCACGATGTGAGGCGGGAAGGGTCTGGCATGTCCTGAATTGAAAGAAGATGAATGTGGTTGGGGCATCGTGACCAAGAGGGAGAAGCAGGCAGAGGCTCAGTGGTGGAGACTTGGGTGCCGCATTAAGGAATTTGGATTTATTCCCAATGTAATGATAGTTTATTGAAGGCTTTAAACAGAGGAGTGATGTGATCCTAGATTTACACATTGAAAGTCTAGGTTTTTCATACAGTAATTCAGACATGCAGTTGAACAAACTATGAGATTGTGAAAATCCTTCACCTTTAGAAACTGAAAGCAAGATCTTTGAAGACCAGAGATCGGTATGGGTTTCCCTGTAATTGGTCGGTCACACAATTGAATATTAGAATAAATTACTTCCCTTTAGATTCTGGTGTTTAGTGTCTGGATGGACTTAGGCAACTCCTTAAAAACCAGGCGCCAGGAGTTGATTGGATTATCAGCATTTTATTTTACGATCTATAAAATCCACCCAAATAGCGTACAGGTGCAATCGTATGATTACATATTACTTCTTGTGCACCTAATGAAAAACGTCATATCTGCCTTGGATGGGGATAAAGTTTGCACATCACAACAAAATAAATAGAATTTTCCTTGTCAGGAATTTTGTAAGCTGAATTTTTTTTTTAAGTTATTTTGGATTTCGCTTAAATATCCAGTTCAATTGATATTTTTAATTTACGATTGCCTGCTGAGCTGTGTGATGTGTTGTACCCCTCTGAATTACCTAAGCTACCCGAGGTATCTGAGGGTTTTGATAGTGTGGATATGCGGCTTTTCAGTGTCATTATTTCCTCGCTTGTAGTGAAGACCAGAAGTCATGGGGCTCAGACCTGATGTGGATATGCAGTTTAAAGCAGTGAAGGGGTAAAGACATACTTTACTTACTAAGGTCTATCTATTTTAGATTAAGGGATCATCTTTTTTTTTCCTTTTCCTTCCAAAGATCACAACTTCCATGATCACTTAAGAACCATGATTTTTAAATTTCTTTGACTTTTTACTATTTTATTTATTTTCAAGATAAATTATGCACAAACACAAAAACTTTGGAAGCACATAAAAGGTTTTTAATTTTTAATATTGACTGAGAAACTTAGCACCGTGGTTCTCAAACTTGCACACAGGTCAGAATTACCTGGAGAGCTTGTTAAAACACACACTGCTAAGCCTCACTGCCTGAATTTCTGTTGGAGTAGGTCTTGGGTGTGGGGTCTGAGAATCAAATTTTCAGGTAAGGCAGTCTGCTGATCTGAGAACCACATGTAGAGAGGCACTTTCCTGACATAATCTCCTTTCTCCCTGGCTTCCCTAATGTTTTGTTTTTGTTGAACATGGTGGTCTTTTTTTACACCTATTTCTTAAGGTTGGATAATCTTCCTTTGCCACTGAAAACCAGTGGTTCACAAACTTTTGACTACATCTCAGGCAAAAAGCAGATTTGAAGGAGGTTATGTGTGTCTCTCTTTGGCAGTAAGTATATGGATGATTCACATCTGAGCCACAACAGATACTGCAAAATTACAGGTCAAAATATTTTGCACGCACATCATTTACCGTGTAAAGTAGGGCAAATCAGAGAGCCTCACAACACAGTAAACTGGTGATGATGCTAAACCACTAGTCATCTTAGTCAAAAAAAAAAAAAGAAGGTGGCAACAGTTGGACACACAACCAATTGAAGACGACAGTGCTGAAACAGATGGAGGGTCCTTCCCCAGGATTACAAGATTTGCCTTGATTTGAGTTTGCAGTACAGTAAGAGCTTTGCAGGGTTACCAAATCTAGCCGGGCAGCCAGATTTCTTCCAGTACTGACTGTGACTCTTGAGCAGAATTGTAGTACGGCCCTAATTCTGGTCCACGTGCCAGACTATAGTACTTAAAGAGTCACTGTGGGCTTGCTCGTTAGGATCCTTGGTAAGCATTGTGAACTTCAGGGCCTTGTGTATTATTACCTCTAAGAACTGTAGGCCAGGAACTATTATTTGAGAATTACTACATAAAGCAGTTACTACATTTCAATAATTATACTGTATTTACTAGGAAAACAAAAGTAGTTTGCTTTTTGTATTGTCCTACTTGATCTTAGCTTTAACGGTAGACACTCCACATTTGGATTATTAAATCTCTGCTTTTCCTTCCTGTAAAAAGTAAAGATGACCTCATTTTAAACTGACATTTTGGGCTAGGTTGGTGGTTTCAGTTAAGTAAAATAGAAGCAATGTAATTACATGCCCTGTCACATAGCTAGAAGATATTTTCTCTTTGGAACTTGTATTTAAAATATTGATTGTCTGAGGAAGCTCCAATTTGCTAATTCATTTCTGGAAGACCAAAAGTGACATGGCTAAATCAGTTTTGCCTCAGCTCCTATTTGCCATGTGCTTAAAGATTCTTAAAATTTCTGAGAGGACATGTTAGTGAAATGGTACATTTTACTTTCTTAAAGGTGCACAACGGGGTGGGCTTTTGATCATTTTAATGCTGTTCTGCAAAACAACTCTCGCTGTAAACTAGCGCTGTATTTCATCTTCCTTAGAGTTCATCTTGGTTTCAAAGGCAAGGTGATAAGAAAAAAGGGCTAGTCCCTCGGGCTCTTCAATAACCATCCATAATTTAAAAGATTAAAGTTAGTTTCTATCACATGGTGTTATAAGTCTTGTCTGCGCTTTACCAAAGAGCTTCAACAGGCATCTTAACATGAATATTCACTTACTACCTTCGATAGTTCGCCTCCCTGTTTGGACCCGAGTTTCTACTGTGAAATGCTGGGGAAGCTGGGTGGCCCTGTGGCCTCCTAAGGTGGTACCATGGTGTCCATTCAGCTGTCATTCATCCGTTGGCAGTGCCCTGGGGACATGAATCTTTATTTTCTGCTTCTAACATTGCACTGCTGGAAAGAACAAACAGGTCATCGAGTGCACCTGTACCTCCTTTTCCAGCTGGTTACTCTGAGGCCCAGTGAGGTGACTTAGTCTGTCCCAGGTCATCTGGCTCAGCCTCGGCACACCACCGTGTTGTACTGGTATGTTGTTGTAGTGAGCCACATGACTGGATATAGGTCAGCCACTTCTGCATATCTTACTTACACTTGTACATTGGAGTTGTACTTTTGCTTATAATTTTTGATTTGTCCAAACGTTTAGAAATCCTCCAAACAGTCCCGGAAATCTCCAGGAGATGAAGATGACAAGGACTGCAAAGAAGAGGAGAACAAAAGCAGCTCTGAGGGTGGAGACGCCGGCAATGACACAAGGAACACGACTTCAGACTTGCAGAAAACCAGTGAAGGGGTAAGGACGGCGTGTGGTCTCACTCCCCTTCTAACCTAGAAGACATGGTGCTTCAGAGCGAGCGTTAGTAAACCCTGTCCCAGTAGATGGAGAGAGGTTCGCAGCCTCCTGGGAGGGCCCACACAGCTCCTGGGAGAACGATCAGCTGCTCAGGGTCTGAGAACACAAGAGAGCCGGGGGGTGGTACGCCTGTCTCTCGGTTTGGAACTCTATGAACAGGTCTCTTCTGTTTTAAACTAATTGCAGCAACTTGAGAGTCTTTTAAAAAGTAAGGTGTGAAATACTGAAATTATGAAATGCTATCTCAGAATTTTACAGTTGTATTTCTTCTGTTATAAGATTGCATGTTCAAAATGGGGGATTTCATACTGCGTCTTCTTTCCTAGAAGTAGTTTGTACTTTAACGTACCCACAGGGACTTTAAATATTTAAGTATTCCAACAATATGTAAAGACTGGTATTTAAAGTATGGAAGGGGAAGACTTGTCCACTTTGAATTTTGTTAACTCTATTTTAAAGTGTAGTTGATATACAATATTGTATTACTTGCAGATGCACAACAGTGAGCCCACATTCATAGACATTACTAAGTGTTCACGGTGATGGTCTGGTTCCAATCCATCATCATACAAAGTTACTATGATATTATTGTCCCTGTTCCCTGTGCTGGACTTTGCATCCCTGTGACTGACTTTGTATAACTGGAAGTTTGTACCTCTCGGTCCCCTTGACCTAGTTCACCCATTTCACCCACTCCTCAGCCCCACCCTCTGGTGGTAACCAAAGTCTGTCTCCTGTATCTGGGACGCTGTTTGTGTTTTGTTTTGTTTTGTTTTTTTAGATTCCACATATGAGTGAAATCATACGGTATCTGTCTTTCTTTTTGACTTGTTTCACTTAGCATAATACCCTCTAGGTCCATCCATGTTGTCACAAATGGTGAGATCTCATTCTTTTTTACAGCTGGGTAATATTCCAGTGTACATATATGCCACATCTTTATCCATTCATCTATCGATGGACACTTGGGCTGCTTCCGTATCTTGGCTATTGTAAATAATGCCGCGGTGAACATAGGGATGCATATGTCTCTTTAAATTGGTGATTTCATCTTCTTCAGATAAATACCCAGAAGTGGAGTCGCCAATATTTTTAACTTTTTAAGGAACCTCCATACTGTTTTCCACAGTGGCTGTACCAGTTTATATTCCTGCTAAGAGTGCACGGTTTCCATTTGTCCACATCCTCGCCAACCCTTGTTACTTCTTACGTTTTGATTCCAGCCATTCTGACAGGTGTGAAGTGATATCTCACTGTGGTTTTGATACACATTTTCCTGATGATGAGAGGTTTGAGTATTTTTTCATGTGTCTGTTGGCCGTCTGGATGTCTTTGATCTTAACTTTTGTTAACCTCTATTAACTTAAAAGTGTTAGTGAAGGCACATTTTGCCCCTGGTCATTTTCTGTTAGTCTTTTCTCTGTGAAGACTAATTGGACAGTGGCAAATCGTTTTGAAATAGTATCCACAAAATACATTATTATTGTTCTTCTGTGAGATTCTGGTTTCAGCTGAGTGCTTGGCTATTTTTGTCAGTACTGTTTACCTCTGAACTCCTCCTCCATGCAATTAACCAAAATTACTCCCCAGGTGTGATTCTGATTGTTCCCTTATCCCTCTTAGCCACTCAGCTTTACTCTGTCCTCTGTGTATCGTTCTTCTCTTGACCTCTTTCCAGTAAAGAGTCCTCTTTCCTTACCATTGCTGGTAGTCCTCCTGGGAACAGTCCTGTTAATAGTCACCAAAGGCATGAGTACCTTACTCGTTTGATTTTCTTTTTATCCCACCTGCCATCTTCATCCCAGGTGGCTTCAATATGCATACAGCAAAACCCTCACGACCTGTCTCCCTTTATGAACTCCTTCTATCTGCATTTCTGTGACCGAGGAAGAGATGGTCTGCACCGGTACTGCTCAGAGGGTGATCTGTGGGCAAGTAGCATCAGTATCACCGGCAAGCTTGTTAAAGATGCAGAATCCCAGGCCCCACCCCAGGCCTTCCAAATAAGAGTCTTTTTAACTAACCCCCCCGCCCCGGGTCATTCATAAGCACATTCAAGTCTGAGAAGCATTATTCTGCACCTTTCTGCTACCAGGGTCCAGAGTATCGTCTCCTCCTCCTTTCTCCAAGGCCTCACTCAGGCAGTGGTCACCTGTCATCCTGTACCTTTATCTTCTTTTCCTTCTGCCTAGAAACGGTGTTAGGCCTCCCTTCCCCCATATATCCTACTCTTTTCACTTTTCTCTTCATCTCTAAACTTCCTAGAAGAGTTCTCTTTCCTCCAGTGTCCGTTCCCTCACCTACTCATGCCTTCCTCCTTTGCACTCTGGTTGCTTCTTCACCATTTCATGGAAATGCTCTTGTAAAGGTCCATGGAGATCCTCTCATTGCCAAATCCAGGGTTGTCTTTAGTCTTTATTTCACCTGTGCAGCATTTAATGCCACTAGCCACCTTCCCTCCTGACTTTGCCTCCAGGTCACCAGTCTCTTCTGCTTCTGCATCCAGTTCCTTCTCAGTCTCTTTCTAGAGCTCCTTCCTTCCATTCGTCTTGGCGTTCAACTATTCTGCAAGCTTCCCCTGTGTCCATCGTCCCCACTCTCATGGTTTCAACTATTATATATTACTGATGACTTCCCGCTCTGTATCTCCTACATTGTAGACCCATTCTTCTAATGGTTAATGAAACCATTTCAACTCCGGTATCTTGAAAGCACTTCAGAAAACAGTTCCTGTTAGAAGTAGCAACAGCAGCAGACTCAGAGTAGTGAGGGCTAACATCTTTACTATGTGCCATATATTGTGTTAAATGCTGTCTGTGCACTGTCTCATCTAATCCCCACACAAATCCCAGGATGTATAATCTCCATTTTGTACCTGGGGAAACTCAGGCTGGAAAGATTGGTCCAGGGTCACATGGCCAGTAAGAGCCTGAATGTAAAGCAGGAGCCTGAGATCCATTCATTTATTCATTCAGTCATTCATTTAAGTTGAAGTATGGTTGACATACAATGTTACATCATTTTCGAATGTACAGTATAGTGATTTGACAAGTCAGTATTTATGCTGTGCTCACCACAAATGTAACCACCACCTGTCAACACACAACACTGTTACAATACCATTCACTGTATTCTGTCCGCTGTACCTTGTCCCATGACTTAACTCATCCCATAACTGGAAGCCCAGACCTCCCATTCCTCTTCACCAATTCAGCCCATCCTGGTCCTCCTCCTTGTGGCAATCATCAGTTTGTTCTCTGTATTTATGGGTCTGATTCTGTTTAGATTCCACATATAAGTGAAATCATGGTATTTGTCTTCTTTGTCTGACTTAATTCACTTAGCATAATACTCACGAGGTCCATCCATGTTGTCACAAATGGCAAGATCTCATTCCTTGTATGGCTGAGTAGTATGCCATTGTATATATATATACCGTATCTTCTTTATCTGTTCATCTATTGATGGACACTTAGTTTGTTTCCACAACTTGGCTATTATAAATAGTGCTGCAGTACACCCAAGAGTGCATATATCTTTTTTTTTTTTTTAAGATTTATTTATTTATTTATTTTAGAGAAAATGGGAGGTTGTGGGGGGTGCGGAAAGAGAGAACAAGAGAGAATCCTCAAACAGACTCTCCCTGCTAAGTGCAGAGCCTAACATGGGGCTCAGTCCCAGGACCCTGAGATCATGACCTGAGCCAGAATCAGGAGTTTACCATTTAACTAACTGAGGCACCCGAGCGCCCCCATGTATCTTTTTGAAGTAGTGTGTTCATTTTCTTTGGGTAAATACCCAGGAGTAGAATTACATATGAAAGTTCTGTTAATGTTTTGAGGAACCTCCATACTGTTTTCCACAAGGGTTGCACCAATTTACATTCCTACCAACAGTGCACAAGGGTTCCTTTTTCTCCACATTTTCACCAACGTCTGTTGTTTCTTGTCCTTTTGATATTAGCCATTCTGATAGGTGTGAGATGGTATCTCCTGGTAGTTTTGATTTGCATTTCCCTGATGAAGAGTGATGTTGAGCATCTTTTCATGTGTCTGTTGGCCATCTGGATGTCTTCTTTGGGAAAATGTCTATTCAGGTCTTCTGCCTATTTTTTAATAGGAGTATTTGGTTTTTTGGTATTGAGTTGTATGAGTTCTATATATATATTGGACACTAACCCCTTATCAGATATATCATTTGCAGATATCTTCTCCCATATCATAGGTTGCCTTCTTATTTTATTGATGGTTTCCTTTGCTGTACAAAAGCTTTTTATTTTGATGAAGTGTCTATAGTTTATTTTTGCTTTTGTTTCCTTTTCCTAGGGAGACACATCTAGAAAAATGTTGCTAAGCCTGATGTCCAAGATGACTACCTATGTTTTCTTTTAGGGGTTTCATGGTTTCAGGTCTCAATTTAGGTCTTTAATCCATTTTGAGTTTATTTTTGTGTATATTGTAAGAATGTGGTCCACTTTCATTCTTTTGCTGTTCAGTTTTCCCAGCAACGTTTATTGTATATTCATGCCTCTTTTGTCAAAGATTAATTGACCATGTAAGTATGGGTTGATTTTTGGGCTTTCTGTTCTATTCCATTGAAATCTATATCTCTTTTTGTGCCAATACCACACTCTTTGATTAATTTAGCTTTGTAGTATATGTTGAAGTCTGGGTGATACCTCCAGCTTTGTTCTTTCTCAAGATCGCTTTGGCTTTTTGGGATCTTTTGTGGTTCCATACAAATTTTAGTATTTACTTGTTCTTTTTTTTTTTTTTTTTAATTTATTTATAAGACAGAGATAGAGACAGCCAGCGAGAGAGGGAACACAAGCAGGGGGAGTGGGAGAGGAAGAAGCAGGCTCATAGCAGAGGAGCCTGACGTGGGGCTCGATCCCATAACGCCGGGATCACGCCCTGAGCCGAAGGCAGACGCTTAACCGCTCTGCCACCCAGGCGCCCCAGTATTTACTTGTTCTAGTTCTGTGAAAAATGCTTTGGTATTTTTTTTTTTAAAGATTTTATTTATTTATTTGACAGAGATAGAGACAGCCAGCGAGAGAGGGAACACAAGCAGGGAGAGTGGGAGAGGAAGAAGCAGGCTCATAGCAGAGGAGCCTGACGTGGGGCTCGATCCCATAACGCCGGGATCACGCCCTGAGCCGAAGGCAGACGCTTAACCGCTGTGCCACCCAGGCGCCCCTGCTTTGGTATTTTGATAGGGATTGCATTGCATCTGTGGATTGCTCTGGGTAGTATGGACATTTTGAGAATATTTGTTCTTCCAATCCGTGAGCATGGAATATCTTTCCGTTGATGTCATCTTCACTTTCTTTCATCAGTGATTTGTTGTTTTCAGAGTACAGGTCTGTCACGAACTTGGTTAAGTTTCTTCCTAGGTTTTTATTCTTTCTGGTGAAGTTATAATTAGGATTGTTTTCTAAATGTCTCTTTCTGCTACTTTGTTATTGGTATGTAGAAACAATAGATTTCTGTATATTAATTTTGTGTCTTACAGCTTTACTGAATTCATTTATTCTGGTAGTTTCTCGGTGGTCTTTAGGGTTTTCTATCTGTTGTATCATGTCATCTGCAGATAGTGACAGATTTACTTTTTCCTTACCAGTTTGTATGCCTTTTTTTTTTTCTTGTCCAATTACTATGGCTAGGACATCGGTACATTAAGTAAAAATGGCAAGAATGGACATCTTTGTCTTATTCCTGATCTTAGAGGAAGAGCTCTCAGTTTTTCACCATTGGGTATTAATTAGCTGTGGGTTTTTCATATATGGCCTTTATGATATTGATTTATGTTCCCTCTAGACCCACTCTGTTGAAAGTCAGAGCCTTTATTTTTTTATTTTTATTNATTTTTTTTTTTAAGATTTTATTTATTTATTTAACGGAGAGAGAGCCAGCCAGCGAGAGAGGGAACACAAGCAGGGGGAGTGGGAGAGGAAGAAGCAGGCTCATAGAGGAGGAGCCTGATGTGGGGCTTGATCCCAGAACGCCGGGATCACGCCCTGAGCCGAAGGCAGACGCTTAACGACTGAGCCACCCAGGCGCCCCAAGATCCTTTTATTTTTAACCCATTTTTAATAATATATTTGTCATATACAGAAGGATACATATGTAATATAAATATAATAAACATAGTATTCTAATGAATACCAGTGACCCTACCACTCAACCTGAAAACTAAAACAGAACAATAACTTGCATCTAATTACATATTCTTCCCTTGTACCATCTTTTTCCCACCCAGAGATAATCACTAGTGTTCTATTATTTCCTTTCGTTTTCCAAAATTTTAGCTCACATATAACATACAGGTATACTTAAATAATATATTGTTTAATTTTGTTCATTTTTGAGCTTTTCAAACAACAGTGACATTCACTTTCTAATATGCTTCGAGGAGTCCCTCACACGGTTGTGCACAGAGTAGCTTGTTAACTCTCCACTGCTGTGTAAGACTCAGCCGTATGAATACACCACACTTGATTCAGTCTCCTCTTGATGGGCATGTTGGTTGTTTCCAGCTTTTTGCAGTCACGAACTGCATTGCTGTGAACACCCTCCTCTTTGCCTCCTCGTGCACACATGCAAGAGGTTCTTTAGGGGATATACATGAGAACGGGCCATGCTGGCTCAGGAGCTCACGGTTTTCCACTTTGTAAGAGAATGCCGAAGTCCGTCACTAAGGATCGGGGCCAGTTCACACTCCCACCATCAGCATATGGGTTTCCTGTGACTGATGTGCCTTGTCAGACTTTTTGCCTGTAATCACAAGGGTAAATTATAGTCTTAATTTGCAGTTCTCTGATTTATAGTNTACGAACTGCATTGCTGTGAACACCCTCCTCTTTGCCTCCTCGTGCACACGTGCAAGAGGTTCTTTAGGGGATATACATGAGAACTGGCCATGCTGGCTCAGGAGCTCACGGTTTTCCACTTTGTAAGAGAATGCCGAAGTCCATCACTAAGGATCGGGGCCAGTTCACACTCCCACCATCAGCATATGGGTTTCCTGTGACTGATGTGTCCTTGTCAGACTTTTTGCCTGTAATCACAAGGGTAAATTATAGTCTTAATTTGCAGTTCTCTGATTTATAGTGCGGTTGTGCTTCTTTTCACATGTTTATCTACTACCCTTTATTCTTCTGGGCATCTTCTTGATTTTGTATTTTGCCCATTCTCCTATTGGATTATTTTTGGGTACTGATTTGTAGGACTCCTTCACATATTCTGGATTCGAACTAGTATGGTTGGTCGTGCGCATTGTACATATCTTCTCCACATTTGTAGCTTGTCTGATTTTTTTATGATACCTTTTGGTGAACAGACTTTCCCTACTGTAATCAACTGTGTCAAATTTCTGTTATGGTTAGCATTCTTCTGTCTTGTTTAAGAAACCTGTCCCTTGGGGCGCCTGGGTGGCGCAGTCATTAAGTGTCTGCCTTCGGCTCAGGGCGTGATCCCAGCATTCTGGGATCGAGCCCCACATCAGGCTCCTCCGCTATGAGCCTGCTTCTTCCTCTCCCACTCCCCCTGCTTGTGTTCCCTCTCTCACTGGCTGATTCTCTCTGTCAAATAAATAAATAAATGAAATCTTTAAAAAAAAAAAAAAGAAAGAAAGAAAGAGAGAAACCTGTCCCTTTCCCAAGATTGGAAAGACACGGTCCTGTATTTCCTTTTACATTTGTAAAGTTTTGTTTTGAACATTTTAGTGTTTAATCCATCTGGAATTGATTTTGGGGTGTAATATGAGGTAGGACTGTTGCCTTTTTTCCCCAAAGCATAACCATGGGAACTGGCACCATTTATTAAATTGTCCCTCGTTTCCTCTCTGACCTGCAGTGTCATGTGTCATAGCCATGTCTCGCTCTCTGGGTTCTTTTATGTTCCTTTGGTCAGTACCGTACTTTTCTTAGTTATAATAGCTGTATAATGAGTCCTGATGCCTTGTAGGGCTAGTAGACTAATCTTAAACTTCTTTTAAAATACTTAATAGTTGTGGTCCAAGATAGAAAGTCAAGAGGGGCTTTTTTTCTTGATGGGAGAATTTGCAGCCCATGTCCTGGTAAGAATGATTCACTTGAGGAATGATCACAAAATGATAATGTAGGAAAGAATTGCCAAAGCAGTGCTCTTCAGAAGACAAGGAGGCATAAGATATAGGGCACATCTGGAGGGGTTACCTTGGTTCACCCGCTGAAGTGGGAGGGAAGACAGGTAAGTGGGTACTTAGGGTGAGAGCTTGTAAAAGTTCTCATCTGATTGCTTCTGCATTCTTAGGAAGCGAGGTCAGCATTTGAGAGTGATAACGGGAAGAAATGTTGGAAGTTTCGAGAGAGAGGGAATGGGACAGTCACTTAGAAGAAGAGAAGAGTGAGTAGACTTGGGGAATGAAGTGGAATTGCCAGGCAGCAGTGAGGGCTCACTTGAGGTTAGTGGTCATGACTTAGTGAGAACAGTCGTCGGGATGGGTGTGTGATCCTCTCCAGGCGTATGCAACCGTGCAACCACAGAAAGGCAGAGAATTGAGTGTACCTGGAGTTGGGGTTTGCTCAGAGTAGAGTGAAGGGGGGTAGAGGCAGGAAATGGATTTTGTGCAAGGAAGGGAGCAGTTACAGTGATGGATCATTGAACCCAAAATAAATTTGGAAGGGGAAAAAAAGGCATGAGGAAGGGAGTGAGTCAAAGGATTTTGAGTATCAAAGAATTATTGGAGGTGGCGTCCTAGCTAAAGAGAGAGAGAGCTGGAGACAAGTGGTGATGGAAGAGTGCGATGTTTAATCAGATTATGGAAGAGTTGTGGTGGTTGCTGCTGACCTGCAGATGTTGCTGGAACTTGAGTGGGACATTTCACTGGGTGAGTACCATTCATGGCACAGTTCCAGACAACCTCCAAGTTCTTAGGACAACCGAAAATGCTTCCATAATTTCGCCCCCCAAAACAGTGACTTAAAACCATGTTTGCAAATACAGTTGTACCCCCTTATCTGCAGGAGATACATTCGCAGACCCCCAGTGGATGCCTGAAACTGTGGGCAGTACGAACCCCATATTTACTCTATTTTTACCTATATGTACGTAGCTATGATAAAGTTTAATGTATAAGTTAGGCACAGTAAGAGGTTAACAACAATAGCTCATAATAAAATAGAACAACTGTAACAATATTCTATAATACAAGTAAAGTGAAAGTGACCTCTCTCAAAATACCTTACTGCGCAGTACTCACCCTTCTTGCTGTGACTGATGAATGGAGATGACAGAATGCCTACAGGATGAGATGAAGTGAGGGGAATGACAGCCCCTGTGACATAGGCTACTGTTGACCTTCTGATGGAAAGGTCAGAAGGAAGATCGTCTGCTTCCCGATCAGTTGACCAAAGAAAGTGAAACCGCAGATCAGTGGGGGACTCCTGTACTCCCAGGGGTTGAGAATCAGTTGCCTAAGAACTAGCCGTGGGGGATGAGTGACTGAGGTAGGGTGGAGGACAAGATCTCTGAAGGAGAGATAATCAAGGCACTGAGAGGTCAGAGTTTTGGAAGGACAATCTACATGGACAGACTTCCCATTGGTTATGATATTGAATGACAGTGGGCCAGAGCTGAACTCTTCAAGGAGTAAGGAGTAACCCACGGGGTCTGGAGGTGACTGCAGGCAGGAGAGGTGGCAGGTCACAGTCTGGAGGTTCAAAGCTGGGAGGATTGGGTGGTCAGGGGAGAGTACAGGAGAAAGGAGGAACAGCTTACAAACAGGTGGCAATCAGGAAGGACAGCTTCCCCACCTCCGGACTGGCAGTACAAGAGCCACGGCCGAGCAAAGAGCTACCATGTGAGGTGAGGGCTGCAGGAGAAGCAGCAGCACAATCCCCAGAGAGAACCAGGTTTCTGTTAGAACAAGTTAGGGGGCAGAATATCCAAGAAATGCAAGTTGGGAATATGGGAGATTTGCTAGTGGCTGACTGTGATTTCCTAGGGGCCTAGTGGAAGGATCAAGGAATCTAGGTGGGGGTAGGAGAGTTTAAGAGATGAAGTCATAAGCTAACATGGACAAAGCTGACTGGGGGTGAGAATCTAGAAGGTGACAGATGCTCAGGAGCCCGTCTGTGGTAACTGCAGTCAGTATAAGGCCATAAGGATGAAAGGCTTGATAATTTCCAGGCAGATGGGTTGAGGTTATGAGTATTGGTGAGGGAAGGAGAGAAGTTCTTATGAGAAAGAAACCCACAGAGTTCTGGGGCCCCCTTGACTTCCAGAGGCTCTCTAACAACATCCTCACTCCTGACAGTTCAAAGCATGAGGCAGAAAAGGGCAGGCTTCAGAACACTTGGAGCTTCCCGTCTTGATTCATGGGGCTGTGAAGTGGAGGTTACGAATCTTTATGACAGGAATACCGTGCACTGATTGGCTTGGGCCTGCTGTATTGTTTATTGCCATGTAACAAATTACCTCAAGACATAGTGGCTTAAAACAGTATTTATTATCTGGTATTTTCCTTGGATCAAGAATCCAGACAGGCATAACTTGTGGAGTCCTCCATCTCTGGTTCTCTCCAAAGCTGCGATTAAGGTGTTAGCAGGGGCTCAAATCATTTTGAAGCTCAGCTGGGGGTTGGTCCTCTTCCAAGCTCACTTAGTAGTTGTTGGCAGGATTTAGTTCCTCACTAACTTTGGCCAGAGGCCCCTTAGGTTCCTTGACACGTGAGCCTATGAACTGGAGGTTACTAATCTTTATGACAGGAATACCGTGCACTGATTGGCTTGGGCCTGCTGTATTGTTTATTGCCATGTAACAAATTACCTCAAGACATAGTGGCTTAAAACAGTATTTATTATCTGGTATTTTCCTTGGATCAAGAATCCAGACAGGCATAACTTGTGGAGTCCTCCATCTCTGGTTCTCTCCAAAGCTGCGATTAAGGTGTTAGCAGGGGCTCAAATCATTTTGAAGCTCAGCTGGGGGTTGGTCCTCTTCCAAGCTCACTTAGTAGTTGTTGGCAGGATTTAGTTCCTCACTAACTTTGGCCAGAGGCCCCTTAGGTTCCTTGACACGTGAGCCTCTCCACCATGGCAGCTGTCTTCCTCAGAGAGAGAGAGAGAGAGAGAGAGAGAGCGCGCGCTAGCAAGACAGAAGCCAGTCCTTCATAATCTAATCTCAGAAGTGACATTCCCATCACTTTTTCCTCATCCGATCATTAGAAGCAAGTCACAAGGTCCAGCCCACGCTCAAGGGGAGGGCATTACACAGGTTATGACTAGTAGGAGGCAGGGATCCCTGGAGACAGAGTTGCCCATCCCTGAACCAACCACTGATAACAGAGAGATTAAAACTGGCTTGGACCAGTCAGTGGTCCCGGAGCTGGAGTCAAGTCCCCAAACCACGAGGAGCAGGGAGGAGCAGAGGATAGAAGAAATACTGGGAGGACAGCCACTGGGTTCGCTATAACTGCTAAGCAGTGTCCATGCTTTTATTCTTCCGAGGCTGACCTATTTTCTTTCTGTAGTATGGGACTACGTCCTTATGTCTCCCCATTGCCCTCAAGATCAAGTCCAGGATCCTTACTTCAGCATGCAGTGGCCTTCATACTCTGATCCCAGTTTATCTGTCCAGCCTCACTTTTAACCATGTACTCTTGTATCTTCTAAGCCAGTGTGGTTCATCAAACTTTTTGGTCTCAGCACCCCTTTAATACTCTTATAACTTATTGAGGGCCCCAAAGAGCTTTTGTGACACCTGTGGATATTTATTTAATTAGGAATAAAAACTGATTTTAAGATATTTATTAACTTGTAAAACAATACTCATTTACATAACACAGTTTTGTGCAAAATAACTACATTTTTCCAAAAATGCTTTGTTTTGAGAAAAATGACATTGCTTTACTTTTTTTTTTTTTTTAAGTTTTCAACCTCTACACCCAGCATGGGGCTCGAGCTCATGACCCTGAGATCAAAGAGTCACACACTCTACTGAAAGTGAGCCAGGCGCCCCATAATGTTTTGCATTTAAAAAAATTTCTTTAATGTCTGGCTTAATAGAAGACATCAGGGTTCTCTCCTGTCTGCTTCTGTGTTCAGTTTCTGGCGATATGTTGTTTGGTTGAGGGGTTTGAAGGAAATGTGGCCTCACATAGATATGTAGTTGGAAAGTGGAGATACAAGTATTTTAATAGTTTCTTCAGATCATCGCGGATGTTCTTCTTTGATACTACACTAGCTCTGTGTAAGTGGTCGTTTCTAAAGGGTTAGTTGCAGTGTGAACTCTGAACTTTGTGTATTCTGTTAATAGAGTCCATTGGACTGTCTGCCATTTGAATAACTTTTACCCATTTGGAAAATATGGGTTCCATGAGTAATTTGGGTCTTCCAGATATTTCATTATCAAGTATTTTTAATCACATTTTTACGTATCAGGTATATTGTGTCAGAAAAATCCTTATTGGGAAGTTTTGATCGTGGAGGATTAAGTTTTCCAGAATTCTAAGTTTCACTTAAAAGCTCAAACTTTGTCATTGACAACAAATGCTACCAGTTGTCTTCCTTGGTGGTAACAGGCTCGTTTCGCTTATTTTTGAGAAAGCGTTTGAATAACCATAGTTTATCTGTCATCATTTTGTCAAGTGACAATGGTGCTCCATGAAAAGATCCTGTGACTTCTGTCTCATACTTCTGCTGTGTTCTGGGTATCCTTCAGCTCTGCGTGCACCCACAGCCTCTTCCTGTGCCTCAGGGGGGAATGTGCTTGCATGAGTCCGCCATTATCTGATGGAGGGCGGCAGGCCCGGCAGGCCCGGAGCACGGCCACCAGGCCACCAGCGCAGAAGGCGCCACTTCTGGCTGCTTCCTTGGAGGAGACTTCCAGGCTAGCGCGTGCTCCAAGCACCATGTCCAGGATATGTACCATTATGAACTAGCAAGGTAGTTTTTGATGCAGAGATGCAAATAGAGTGATGATGGTACGACAAGTGATCTGTAATTCACTTTTTATAAGCACCCATTTGACAGTACCTTGTTGAAAGACCCAAAAAAAAGACCCCATGTCCTTAAAGTTGTGGTCATGTTCTGGTACCACCTTTACCTTTTTTGGAGCATTAATTATATTCTGAGGCTGCTGTGGGACCATCTGTCCCAGAAATGTTCTTCGACACAGTTTGAGTAGTTGTTACTATGAATGTTCTGCCAATGTACACACAGATTTTATTGCCATTCACATTGATATTAATAAAAAGACATTGTTAAACAAATTTCTTTGGTTAACAATTTTTCATTGCTTTAAATGGGTGTCTTCCTCCTTCACAAGGGAGGAAGAATCCCCCAAAGTCTGTGAGTATAATCCTGTCTAGTATTTTTATGTGTTAATAAATAATTAGGAAGTCACTAGTCACTGCATTTTGCAGGTTCGCGGATTTTAAATGTGATTTTTATTATTTTTTTTTTAATTGACTTTCTCATTCTGGTAGGAACAGAGCAGGCTGTAAAAGAAATGTATTTCTGCCATCTTGAGGTTTAGTAACTTTTCCTATTTGAAGGTCCTGGTATAATGTGCACTGCAGATTTGGACTATACATGTGAGACCATATCCGCGNTAAATAAATAAATAATTAGGAGTCACTAGTCACTGCATTTTGCAGGTTCGCGGATTTTAAATGTGATTTTTATTATTTTTTTTTTAATTGACTTTCTCATTCTGGTAGGAACAGAGCAGGCTGTAAAAGAAATGTATTTCTGCCATCTTGAGGTTTAGTAACTTTTCCTATTTGAAGGTCCTGGTATAATGTGCACTGCAGATTTGGACTATACATGTGAGACCATATCCGCGCATGAGCACTCATGAGCTCACAAGCAAGTCCTTTCACTTAGCAAAGGAAAGAATGGAAGAAAGCTGTTTTAGGAAAAAATAATGGGGCCTGAGTTCGCTCTTTCATTCATCCCTTGAGAGCATGGGGATGGGGGGAGTAATGTATTTGGGTTAATGATGAAGAAAACAAAAACAGCAATCCCTCTGAGGAAATGTAACTGGATACAATTTAAAGTAGGACCAGATTGAAACAGAATTCTTTTCGGAAACGGAAATATTTTGTCACACAGATGCCATCTAAATTTTAAAAGAAATATAGACTTCCTTTCTTTTCATACATCTTGATTTTGTTAAATCTTGTATTTCTTCGAGCCATATGTCCCAAGTAATTAAGTTATAAATATTATACAGAATAATTTGCTACATAGCAAGTGCTTTTTAAATTTGAAGCAGCTTACCTTTCTTTCTGACATCACAGTCCTCACAAAGATGGATTATCTCAATTTCTCCATTGACTTTATCCCAGCAATACACATTGTCCTGAGCTGTACAAGTGCACACTACTGCACTCTGTCCCTGCCAGACAGTAGACAGAGTTTATTGTTTTGTTTCCCTTTTTTTTTGATGGAACACTAAAGATGCCCTAGCACCTCCTTTAGCTTTTTGAACTGATAGGTATCAAGCAAAGCCTCACAGGCTGTTCTTGCTAAGTATTGTTAATGCTACAGGACAGATTAAAATCTCAGAAAATCCCACTTACTATATACTCTATAGGTACGGATAGTTTTTATTGTTAATATCCTAAATCATCTAAAGGCTTGTTTTCTTTCTTTTTTTTACAGACCTAACTACCATAATGAATGCTGCATATTAAGAGAAACCACAAGAAGGTTATACATTTGGTTGTCTAATAATCTTGGATTTGATATGAACCAACACATATTCCTTGTTGTCATTGACAGAACCCCAGTTTGTATGTACATTATTCACATTCCTCTCTGTTGTGTTTGGGGGAAAAAAAGACATTTTAGCCTTTTTTAAGGTTATTGATTTAATTTCATGTTATTTGGTTGCATGAAGTTGCCCTTAACCACTAAGGATTATCAAGATTTTTGCACAAACTTATACATGTCTAGGATCCTTTTATCAAGGCAGTTACGTTCATCATTCTCCTGCCTTTACTCCACCATCACCAGACACTCTATTAAATATAAAGTAGCATTTTTAAAAATGACCACTCAACATAATGCTTAAGGGATTTCCTCTGTGACAGAACCCAGGAACCAGTTCCTAAACACATAATGTTGGCATATTGAAGATGAAATTAAAATCATCCTTCAGTTTTGAGGCCATGTGTAAAGTTTAATCATACTGTAAAATATCTATTCCGTATTAGAAATAGCTAGTCGACAGCTTATACTTCTCAAAACTCATAGTTACGTACACAAACTCAGTTTTTATATGTGAAGTTAGTGAGTCTTTTGTGTTATTCCAAAATAAAGGCAATGATTTATTTTTTTCCCCAATGCCAGTACAATTTGAGCTAATCACTCAAGGTGGATAATTTACATTTTAAAGCTGGAATCAGCAGTAGCCCTATGGGAAACCAGACACAGCATTGACTTTTAAATGAACCATTGTTTTCTTTTGGAACTAGAATTAGAATAGTCGATATTCATCCACAAACCATTATTATGTGTACATTATTGTTGCTATTGTGATAATAGAGAATTTTATTTATTTTTATGCCAGCTTATATTGTGAGAACACATTTAGTCAGTTTGGGTTTTATCAATCCTGTTATGCTTGTCCTTGGAACATCTTTCGCGTATTCAAGGTTTGTAGTTGAAAAGTTTACTGTAAAAAAAAAAATCAAAAACAAAAAAATGTATTGTTTTTACAGAATAAATTTATTGGAATGTGTACTGGGAGTAAGATTTGAGGTGTAAACAACGAAGTTAGTGTAATTTGGCTTCATCTATGTAATGTGAGGTATTAATGTAATTCATATATTAAAGCAAAAATTGTTAACAGCAAGTTGACAATAGAATCAAGTGCAGGTGAGGGTTTTCTTTTTCTTTCTTTTTTTTTTTTTGAACGCTGTCTGGGTTTTAGGTTTTTTTGTAAACATGGGGGAGGGAAAGGAATGGCTACACGATTGCTTGCATGTCTCAGATCATATTTACCAGCTCAGTGGACCCTAAATTCGCACCCTTGACATCATCCGTGCATTGATTTGGACTCCCATTTTCTTTTTGTTTTCTTATTTTGGTGAAGAACTAATAAATAACGTGAAGAGAAAATATGAGACATTCTAAAAGTAGGGCCATTGAGGATGGTGATGGTGATGGTGTTGGTGTTGGTGGTGATGGTGATGGCAGCCAAGCGTATGAAAGCACCAGTCTACTTACCCCTCTAGGGCACTGAGAAGGCAGCTGGATTTTTAGTTTGTGTCTCTCACTTAACAAATATTAATTTTTCTCTATACTCATAATTGCAAGTATGAAAAGTTCCATTAAAAGATAATAGGGATGCCAGTCCAGTTCTTTTTCCTTGTAAAGTACTTTTTAATTTGTGTTTTAATTTCATTTTAAATTAATGAAATGTAATTAATTCACCAAAAGTCCTCTTCATTGCTCACACTAAAACATAAGGAGAACGTAGATGACATTTTGAATTGGAACATGTAACTGACAGATTTTTAAAATAAAAATCCTAAAGACTACAAAACTGTTTCTGGAAAAAAATACAAAATGTTTCAAATTTAATAAGATTTGTTTTCATAAAAGGCCAAAAAAATTTATTAAAAATATACACAGAAATACAATAGAAATATTTCCAGTCACCAATAAAACAAATATTCATTAAGGGTAATGATAAGTTATCAGTCCCTCCTTAGCTATTTAGACTCACAAAAAAATTTTATTAAAAGCAATTTTTAAAACAGCAGTAAATAGTATACTTTGGGAAAACATTTTTCAAATAACATTTTAAAATATTGTGATGATTTGCTTTTTATATTGAGGTTAATAATGATGCATATATATCTTTATATGCAACAAGTATCTCTCCAGTATTTGCTGTTTTGAATTTTTTAATATGCAAGGCCATATTCACTTTTGAATAGTTTCATTTTCATGCTCACTATTGTAGGAGCTAAATTGTAATTGTTTACAGTTACATTTAATATGTGCAAACAGAATATTGAAATAGATGGTCAAGTTTATTTACAAATAATTTTGAATATATTTGTTGAAGCAAACTGTTTCTCAACTTCATTTTTCCTTCAAAAAAAGAAAATTTACCCACAGTTTACCCACACAATACCATATGAGAGCTCACACATACAGTGTTGAGCGAGAATTTATGTATTCTTAAGTATTCCTGTATGGGAAGGGAGTGAAATGGGACAAAATACCAGTAGCAGGATAACAGAAGTCAGTAATCTAGAGAGGAGGAACATGGAATAATATTTTTATTCAACTTTTTCATCTGCCTTTGTTTTTATAAAGAACTCTGGTTTGTAGATACAACGATAGGCCAAGAGCTGAGGAAGAACTCCATATGCTATGTTTAATGCTAGAAAAAGGCTTTTCGCTTCTTCGGGGACTCTGTAGACATAAGCAGTTCTAGCATGAAGAGAAGCACCGATGTGAGAAAACTGAGCCTGTTGCATTTGAAAAAAGGGGGGGGGAGGTAAGCATGAATTCTGTGTTCAGTTGGATTCACAACGTGTTCTGGATGATTCATTCAGACCATGTTTCTTGCGCCCTCAAAACCAGTCCTCTCAAACAACCCATAGTCTAATTTCACAGAATTTAGGGCCAGTCTTAACTGTTCAAATAAAGTATACCTTCCTTAGCATGGCTTTATCATGCCGGCTGTTGATTCACCGTTCCAGTGCCCCTTACCAAACGCCAGTGGCTCAATTTAAAGAAAAATTGAATAAAATCTCAGGTGGTGGTGGTTTGGTTTTGGTTTGTTGTTGTTGTTGTTGTTTTTTTTTTCTGATTTGCATTCTGGAGATCTATACAGGCGCTCACTTGTGGCTTACTAAATGTGTTCCAATAAAAATGAAGAAAGTACAGAGTTTAGAAAGTGAAAATATTTTTAATATTGCTATTTAAAGAAAAGCACTGAGGACCTCAGCTTCATTAATCAGTCTTTTACCTGTTCCTTGCAACAAGAGCTCAAAGTCCTTCATTATATATTTTTTTGTTTATTTCTGCAGGTATTTGTTTTTTAAGCAATTTTAAAAATACTTTAAGGGTTGTTTTGTAAGTAAGGTTGTTGCCAACTTGGGTAGGGGTAGGACTGTGGTTGCTCTTTATAAAATGGTAAATGTACATGCAGGCAACCTTTTCAAATCAAACTCTGATTTATTTAGAAGTACAGCTTGTCAGCATAATCTGAGGCTAGAGCTTGCCATTTGTACTTATATACTTGTTCATAACGTACATTCAGAATGTATCTTTTTTGATACTTTTCATAAGCACAGGGGAAAACTGTATTAGAAAAGGCTTCTGTGTGAGGATTTCCTCAGGATTCTCGTATTGTTACAAAATGCAACCCTGGAGTCTGCGTTTTCATATCTTACTGAAATCTAAGCTATATGTGAATAAAGGATTGGAAATCTAAATATAACAAGTGATGAATTATTAGTTCATCAGGATCAAAGTGAAGAGAGAAGCTTTATAACCTAAAGAAGTCACAGAATAATAAGAATGAAAGCTAAGTAATTTGCTTTAAACACGTAAATTTACCTTACACTTCCTTCCGTATGAAATTAGTTTATTCTGTTAAATGGTTAACAGATAAAAGTGTCCCTTAGCACTTGACTTTACCATGAGAAGAAAAGGACAAGCTTTCATCGGTGGCACGTGTACGGATTTGTATCCGTGACAGGTACTTTAACAGGCTACATTTTTACAAATTACTGATATATTCTAGGGACCTCACATACAGTTCCGCTACTCTCCGGAGATGAGAAATTAGTGTGGTGTGTTTCCAAGGACCAACACGGAACCTGTGTCCACCTCTGTGGTTGGGATCCATGAGGCTCCGTGAGGGCTCTGCCCTCAAACACATGTCCCCCAGGCACATGCCCAGACAGCACCTAACAGATGGTAACATTCCCTCTCCGGGCTCTGAAGACAAAAGACCTTGCGAGTAACGGGCATTGGAGAGGCTGCCCCAAGGAGCCGCTCTTGGACCATTCTAGGAACACTGACCAGGAGCTTCGCCCCTGTTGCTGTTTTTCCCTAGGGCCCCTTTTCAATAACAGTGTTTTCTGACTAGAGGCCCGATATGAACCTTGATCTTCAAAAATGTGGGTTTGATGTCTCTGTCTTTATACACACTTGTACACATGACAAAAATCACCAGGTTTGGGGAAAAGGCAACCATACTTTGAGAGATTAAGTAATACGGGCAATCATGCCTACTTACATAGGGAGACCTGCATAAAAAGTCAGTGATTCCGTAGGCTCTTTTCCTGCACTCCTCAGTGCAGTTAATACCTCATTTTCAAAAACAGCAAAATCATGGCAACATTACAAAATGATCATGTCCTTAGATTAGATTGTAAGCCCACCGGGCAGGTACTGTGTCTCATGTTTTGTGTGGTGCCTCTCACATTGTTAGAGCTCAATAAACATTAAACAACAATGGTCTTGTGACTGTCAAAATACAAAAAGGTTCTACAAAGCATTTCTCATTTTTATACCTATTTCGGTAGGCCTTCCTTCTCCAGAAATATTTACCGAGGGGTACAGATTTATGTTTCTAGCGCAAAGAGGTGTCTGCGGGTGAGAGAAGCCTGAGGCCAGTGTTCTGCTGTTTCTGGCACTGCCTGCAGCTCTGACAGGTGTGTTTACCATGGTCACACCTCCCGCTAGGTAAGCACCTCCTCCCTATGTCTGCTGTGTCCCATTTCCAGAGTTCTCAAGTTTCAGGAAACCCTCTGTCTCCCTTGAGAACAGTTCCCTCCCCAAGCACATAGCTGCTAAGGGCATGCACAGTGTGTCCTGCATGATGCTCCCCCCAGCACACGAGGCCCGCCGAGGGCAGGGCCGAGACCTCAGCCTGGCACCCACGCTGACATCTGATGGCTCTGGGCTCAGTGCTGCTGGACCGTCACCCAGGATCATAGGTACAACTTGAGCCCAGGAATCTCTGCCAGTTTCAGTGATGTGACGTTGGAGGCCCCTAATTCTTTTTCTTGCCATTCTAAATCAGCTTTCACCTTTCACCTCAAGTAAATTTAAAAGATACGCTTTGATTTTTTCTTAAATCGATGATTAGAATGGAAAATGAGGCAAAAAAAAAACACAAAGAATAGCTAAATTTTAATAGCTCCCTTTTCTTATATTGAGAGGCAACATGGAAAGAATGACTAAAAATCACGATCTTGGTTCCAGAAAGAAAAGCTGAAAGAGTATCATGTGTCCACATAAGTGTCATAGGCCAAAACTAATGTGAACATTGGGACAACAGCCAGGCTCTTTGGCCAATACAATACAAGTAGTTAATCCAGAACTGTGTCATTTTTTAGGGTTCTCTGAGCAGCACAGTCCAGGCGTTAAGAACACTGCATCTGGAACCAGACGGCCAGTGTCAGATCCCAGCTCCACCGGCAGTATGACCTTGGGTTAGGTATGTAACCTTTTTGGCTTCCTCATCTATAAAAGTAGGATAATAATGGAGCCTACCTCATAGGGATTGCTGTGCCAGTTCAATGAGTTGATCTTTGTGGAGTGCTTAGGACAGAGCCAAAAGAATCACCTGCTGTCATCTGGCATTCTACTTTTGTTCAGAACACAGGTGGGCTCTTTGTTTTTAGATCCCTTCTTGACCTTTTGACAATTTGAAGATGGTCTGTCTCCACCAAAGGATAATCATGTGAAGATGTTAAACCCAAAGTCTAATCTTAATACTAAATAAAGATGTTTACTGATGAATTACACTTGAAGCAAACTATTAAAATAGGATTTACATTAGTATCCCAATTATCCATGGTCTTCCAAAATCTCTCAGGTACTTCCTAAAGCTTTCATAAGGAAAAAACATAAAATTCGCCTCCAGTAGAGTCAACTCTACAACCAAATTACCCACAGATAAGCTTCCAGACCCTTCTGTGAGAAAGTACAGAGCACCCACCGTAGCCAGGGAGTAGGCGAGTCCAAGCAGCGAGTGGGAAGGGGCGTTATTTGACCCAAGGGGGACTGTTCCTGCTTCCAGGGCTGTGGGTGTTACTGGATGGGCGGCAGGCTCCCTGCCAAACCCACTGTGAGTCTGTCCCAAAGCTCTCTCCCAGTCTCTCTGATCTTTAGGTAATAACATCTGTTATACCTGGCTGCAGGTGAATGAATCCTTCTGAGCAACACAAGGCATTTCCTGTCTAGACTCCTCTTGGGAATTTTAAACCAGTAACAAGAACAGCAACAGAGATCCACAGTGTGTTGTGTGCCAGGCACTGTTCTAAGCCTTTTCTATGTATTCCCTCATTTAATCCTCTCCCAGCAGCTTTATGAGAAAGCTCCTCTATTATCCTAACTTTCACAGAAGAGGAATCCAAGGTGGCCAAGGTCACGAGCTCATCAGTGACAGGCTGAGATATGAACCAGTCCCTCCAGAGCTCATGCTTTTCACCATATTGACTAGATTTTCTTCTAATTTTCAGTGATATTTTAGCAGAGAAAAATTCTTCAGTTGCTAGAAAGTACTAATAATAAGTGGATCTAAGCAGCTTGGAATACTTGTCAAACTAGACTTGCAACTTTAATCCGATAAGAATTTTATGTGAAAAGACACTTGAGTTATGAATAAGTCCCCACTGGCTCTTGGGTGTAAAATGTGTCCTCGTTTTATTTGATTTTATATTTTACTTTTTGATTGATGTTTTTGATTTCTGAAGACAGCAGATTTATCCTACATGTTCTGAAATCAGGGACCCAGTAAGGATTTAACATGTTTTTCCACTGACTTGTATTGATATAGAAATTTTTCAAAGATTTTTTTTCTTATTAAATCACATAGTCTTAGGAGTCCACTAGGCCTTTCAAGCAATGCAAACTTGGATAAAGTTAGTGGGGTCGTGCATAAAGCTTCTAAATGAGGAATGGCAGTTTGATCAGGTGAGGGATGTGAGTCAGGTTGTAGAGGGTGTTTTCTGTGATGAATGAGCCAGGTGCCCTCCCAAGATGAGAATTCATTTCATAAGCAAGTATTGGCTAGGTAGAAAACCAGTCACATAACTGGAATCCAACATTCTCATCCTGGGCACTTTGGTTCCAGTGTGATCTGTAACTTTTCCTTACGCTAACCACTCTGAGTAGGTAGATACTAAGGCCCGGCCCAGCGTCATGGGACTGTCAGGCACACGGTTCTCAGATGACACCATTCTCCTCGGTTGGGAGAAACCCCCTCCTGACACTTGCAGGGTCTGGTCTGTAGCCTCCAGCTACCTTGTCAAGCTGGGCAGTGGTGGATGAGCCAAGGGTGCCCACGAGGCCTAGGGTCTGGCTGAAGCTGCCACTGCTGCTGCCAAGAGCTCTGCTGGCCCCGCTGCCCTTCCCAGAACCGCCGGGCCGGAGCCACAGGGCCCGTCTGCAAGCCCAGCCCTCACCAGCAGGTACAGTCCCCGGTTAGTCTTAGTGCTATCGCTTCAAGCACCCCCTGGCCCCCAGCGTGTGACCTTCCCAAGCCTCCTTGATGACAGTCCATGTTCCTGCAGCGGGGCCCACTACAGGGCAGACCCAGGTACAGGGCATGGAGAGGGACCGTGACTGTGTCCAACTCTGAGCAAGCTAATCCTCTAAGGAAGGGACTGGTAAGAGTGAGGCTGGTGGGAGGCCCTCTGTCCTAGGGAGTGCAGGAGAATAAGGTGGGGAAAACAAAAGCCGAGGCTTACTCTGCCCTGTGACCTGCTGCACGCTGCAGCTCCTAAACGGTTCTGCAGCCTAGCACAGCGCACGCGGCCCCACTGGCAGGACCTCCTCCCACCCCCCTCCGCGCCCACACAAGGTCTGGCTGTGCGCCATAGGATTCCACTGTAGCTAACGTCTGCATGAGAAGAGGGATACCAGTGGAGAAGAATGTGGGCATTGGGGTCAGACAGGATTCCAGATCCCTGTTCTGCCACTTAGTAACTGTGACCCCAGGCAAGTAACAAGCGGCCCTGCACCTCCGCTTTCTTTAAGTGAGGCTTTAAAAAAAAAAGGAAAGAAAAGAAAAACTGCAGGGATAATGCTGTGTTCATCAAACTGTTTCTTCCGGGGCACACAGGAAGACCACATGTATCTGCTTCCCTTGCAGTTGGGTTGGTGCCAGGCCTGGCTCTTGAAAATATCCCACATGATCTTTGTCCAAGCAAGAAAGAAGACTTTATTGTGTTAAGCCACTGAGTATTTGCTACTCCAGCAGAGCGCACAGCCTGCTGTGCCTCCCATGAAGTAAGGAGATGAGAGCTCAGACTACTGTAGGGCGATGAGCTGTAAGCGGTGGGCTTGCAGTTTGCCCTGGAGACAGAACTAACTGTACCTCGTGATGGGCAAGATGTAGGGGTGAGGGAAGGGGAAGGGCTGTTTGCAGGGATGGGGAAAATGGGGGGTAAGGTGTAGGGAATGCCAGGAGTCCTATTTTAGACACTAACTCCAAGACAGCCAAGTGAAAAGGTTGAGTTTGGGATTAGGTCTAGGAGTCTGGGAACAGCCTGGCCTAAAGATAGAAAATTGGAAGTCAGCTTATAGTTGGTGTTGAAAGATAGGGAAATAAAGACCCAAAACCATGGCCTCAGGAATCGGCTATTCAGAGGTCTGCAAAGAGGGTAGATATTAGTTCTCTTCCCTCTGAAGTCCTTCAAGGAAAGAGGAGGACCCCTTCCTATGGATGCTATACCAACTTTTTTGATACTAATATTCTAATTCCGTAATTGAGAATCACCTCAGACTGGAAGGATTTAGCCCAAATTATTAACCCATGAATACTGTAGCTGTTTTTCCAGCCTGTGGACGCTGGAGTGCCATTCTGCCATCCCAGCTCCTGTACCAGGACTGTCACTAACTGTACGTGCTGACAGTTTCCAGATGAGCCTCACTGTTGGCCTGCTCGAAAAGAGCAAGATGCAAGAGAATGATTTTACAAGATGGATTCATTTGTTGTTTTTTTTATTTATAGTGAGAAGGGGGGAAAGATAAAATTACTTAATAATTTTCTTCCTTGTTCTTAAGATAAGTTTGTCTTGCTAACTGTTACCTTGTAAAAATGTACTTTGAGTAATAATACACTTCCATAGATAACTTTATTTCCAGTTCAATGAAGTAAGCATTCACTGAACACCTGCTCGAGGCCAGGGACTTGACTGAGTAGCAGGGGGAAGGAATGGCATGACTGGGAGCAGAATGTTCTCAAACCCAGGTTCCCTGGCTCAGTGCAGTGTAGCACAACAGAATTCTGACACCTTCGGTGTGAGGTAGACATCTCAAAGATAACGGCTCTCAGTTGTTCAGTAGCCATGGCGTTCAGAGACTGGGAAACAGCACCGAGAACCAGCGGTGCCCCTTGCTGGGTGTGTGACCTGGGACAGATCATTAACCTCACTGGATCTCTGCTTCCTCACCTGTACAACTGGATGGCACACCTACCACATAGTTATTGCAAAATCTGAATAAAATGCATACATAGGAATGTCTCCCAAAGAACTGGAGAACAAAAGGGGACGAGTCTAGGTCCTGCTTCCCACCCTTAAACACCAAGCAGAGATGTTGCTCAGATTCTCGACAATGACAGCCAGATCCCCAGCGGACGTGCTGAGCAGAGCGTATGTTTACCTGTGCTAGACCTCCGGCATGCATCAGTGTTATGTCAGGCATCCAGGAGCATCCAGGAACCACTAAGCCGTAAAGCGCAATCACAAAGTAAGGGACAGAATAGAACAGATACGCCAGCATCTGTATGGAACAGAGAAATAACATCGTCAGCAACTTCTCAGTCAGCCTGGCCTGACGAAAAGCACAAAGATGAACATTTTTTATCTCTGAGACCATTAACTCCCATTCCTACGTGAGTCCACATGTCCCCATTCTTAAAGAACGAACATTAACTTTAGAAAGACCATAGGCTTCATAACTACTTGACCTGGATTTTAGGATAAGCGGCGGGATCCTTTAGGTAGGGCTCTTGAAATTGCGTATACAGTCGGCAGAGCTCCGCCGGGCAATCCAAAGCAATCTGAGAACAAAAACGAACTCGTTATAAAGTTACCATCACATCTGATTCTCAGCATTTGCTGAGAGGGCTAAATGTTCCAGGTTCAGCCCCAAGCTGTTTTGCTATTTAACAAAACAACTGTAGAAGCTCGTCAGTAGAAGGGAAAGAAAAGAACTACTCTACAGATCTATTCGAAGGAGATGAAGACGTTAATAGTGGAACAAAATAACTAATGCTCTATTCTCGGGTGCCTGTAAAGACTCCCACCGGCCAAAACACAAAACACAGCTCGCGCTCGATTACCCAGTTTCACTTTTCCTGGGAATAAATAACTAGCCAGCTGTCCTCTGCAGGAAGAAAAGGACATTCCTGGACCAAATTCATCTTACTGTGCTTTCAGAATTTAAAAAACAGCCACCCCCTCTCTCCAGTGCCTCACAGAGCACATGGCCTTTGGGGGCAGTAAAGGGTGATCTGAAAGCAGGGCCCTCCTGTGTGAAGCCTCGTCCTGTGTCTACTTTGAAAGGGAGCAGAGCAGAGTTAGTCACAGCAGACTCTTGGCCACAGAAGAGACCCAGTCTCTCTGGCACATAACCAGGTCCCGTCTGAGTCACCTCCCTCCTGCATCACTCCTCATGTCTTTGGCCATGAATGTTGTCTGGCCTAGATAACATCTATGAACACGGGCCAGTGGCAGAGCTGGTAAAAATGGGCCCAAACTTAAAAACCCATCTGCAAAAGTCCCGCCCACATCTTTCTCGTGCACAGAGGCGTGGATACGGCCGTGCAAGAATACAGCTGGGGTTCATTTTTGTTGCTATTGTTGTTCTTTTAGCTTTGGGAATTAGAGCAAACTAACCAAATAACAGTTTTAAGGACGCCTGGGGCTGGTTCAGTCGGTAGCATGTGCAACCGTTGATCTCGGGGTCATGGATTCAAGCCCTATGTTGAGCATGGAGATTACTTAAGGGAAAAAAAAAAAACCAGTTTTACTGCTCAGTGCTCTGAGCAAAGCCTACGGCCCTGCCTTCTCCTTCACCTCCCTTCCCTGTGCCAAGCCTCCTATTAGCTGACTCGACTCCAGGAAATTTCTGATGATCTCCTGATAGAGACCACTCTTAAGACGGCTTCTTGAGCTGAACCCAGCCAGCGGCACAGAGAATATGGTTCAAGGACCCCAAGACAGTGAGTCAGCTACATCAGCTCACACTTGCCACTCAGCTCCCTGGCTGCTGTGCAGGCCAGCAGGCTGAGAACAGTGATTGTCACTGACGCTGAATGTAATTACCCATATTATTCTGACCACGGAAATTTGTTTCCACTAAGAATAAATCATGACACTAGGCATTGCAAAGGATCGTCATCAATAAAAATAGTAACTCGTAACCCCATGTAGTGAACACTTACCACGTATAAAGCCCTCTAGAAGTGTTGATGTTTATTCTCTTATATAATCGTCAAACCAGGGCCGTGAGATAGGTACTGCTATTTTACATCAGAAGAAGCTGACGTCAAAGAGGTTAAGTCATTTTTCCAAGGCCACACAGCTGGTAAATAGCCAGGATCGTAACTCCTTACTCTGATCCCTTCCTCAATGCCACATCCCTCCTCCTGAGAACCCTGTGCCACAGTGTCACTGGAGTCTTCAGCTACCAGCCTTCCCAAAGACATCACATTTAAATCAGAAACAGCAAAGAAACCAAAAGAATGAAACTCTACTACCTAATTTTTCAGGCACCCTAACATCAGGGAAGGAAGAGACTTCCGGGTGGGCTTAATCCAAGCTGCTGAAGGAGGTACACTTGGCAGCCCAGCGGGGAGGCGGGCAGGAGAGCGGCAGCAAGCAGGGCCAGGTCTGCAGGCTCTAACAGGAGGAAGGTTTTGTAACGGCACTAGGAAGTCTGATTAAATGTTTTTCTTTTTTTAACATTACTTTGATCCGTTATGCTTACCAAGCCTCTAAACAGACAAAATCCAGTTGCCAGGAGGAGACACACAACCAACATTAAATCAAACGGTCTTCGCAGCAGGTCCTTGGCTTGGACTTCTTGAATGACCTAAAATAAGAGTTTGTAACCAGTGAGCAGGCCCAGGTGCCAAAGAAGAATGTGAGATCTGCTGATGCCTAAGTGCTGGATGGTGAGAGAATTATGGGTGATAAACCGCTAACCGCCTAACTTAACGAAAATCATGTCCCACCTCCTCTCTGCTCCCACTTTGCTCATCTGTGAAATGGGGAGATTGGGCTGGGTCATCTTGGAGGGGCTTTTGAGCTCTAGGAGTTGTATTTTTTTTCTTGCAATAGCAGTTCTGTGATTATATATGTAAGATATACTCATTTTAAAAGTAAGGTAAACCATAAACCCAAGCCACTATTAAGAGTCACTATATTTTTCTGAAGATACCTATCTTTATGACCTATATTTGTTGTTTTACGAAGTTACGACTTTATGTATAACCAATTTTGTTCTGTTCTTTTGACACTCAGCATTTACCTACATAACAAGCACTGTCCCGTATTATTAAAAACTCTTCTGGAATGTGATACCATGTGGAAGCACCGTATTTCAACCGTTCTCTCACTGTTGCACCTGTAGGCATTTGCACTGTTAATATGATGATGAGCAGTTCTGCACATAAATCTTTGACCATGTCTCTCTGATGATCTTCCAAGGACAGGGCCTTTGATGTGGGGTTACTAGGTTAAGGGGTTAAATTTGCTAAGGTTGATAACACCGCCAAATTACCTTGTAGAGTGAGTCTGGATTTACGTTCCTATCAGTGCTGTGTGGCCATCGCTGTGTTTGAACATTGACAAAATGATAATGAGTATCCCGTGTCTCACGGCCTGAACAGTGTTCACACTCCAATGTGGAGACTTTTTTAAAAGCAGTGGAGCCCAAGGCGATGAGTACTGTTTGCTTTTCCTTTTTAACAACCACCGCATTCCTCAAAAGGATGTGAGGGACTCTTGGCTGTCAGCGCCTCAACCTGAGTGTACACAGCAGGTGTCCAATTGTTGTTACAAATGAGGTGTTTGTAAATTACAATGTAGTTTAATGAATTCTACTGTAAGTCTTCTAGTCAAATGAATAATCATGTTCTGATGATCTCTAATTATTCATATTTCCATATGTTACTGTGCTGAAAGGATCTTGCTTAAGGATCTATTACCTATAAAAGGAAGATAAACTTAGAAGTTACTAGCTTAGAAATGAAGACCTTAACAGAGTACCTGCCCAGCTAGCACTGCTTCGCCTTGGCCACCTTGGCTGTAAATAGAAGGGAAGTGTCTCAGAAGACTCCTGCGGCCAGTCTCCGTGTGCCTGGATCCCTTGGTAAATGAGCCCCTGAGGCTGTGTGTGCTACCCTGAACAGCAGGATCTCTCCAGGCTCCCTTTGGGGCAGCAAAGGCACTGGCGTCTCTGCAAGAGGTGCCCAGATGCTCAAACACCAGGCCATTAACAACCCCAGACAAACCACGCAGTCCATGCATTGAAGCAGGATCTGGTAGGAACAGCCCATGTGACCAATGGCATAGGAGGTTCCAGAAAGCACAGCCTGGCCAATTGAAGCAGATGTGCTCAGACAGAAACAGACCATGTCTGCCACTATAACTAAGGCATGACCAGTGCACAGAATCAATGCAGTCAGACGGACTGCCCCAAACCCTCCAGTGCACGGAGTACGGTTCGATCCAGTAGCCGGGAGAGGCGAGTGAGCCCTGTGAGTTTGGGAACAGGTTAACATAATAAAATCACCTTTGAGGGATAATTATAATTTTCTGATGGCTGATTATAGATTCTGAAACCAGCCCAGACCGGAAGACAAGTATATGGTATGCTTAAGAAAAAAGCAGGGCAAATGCGGGTTCCATACTTCCCTATTTAAAAGAAAGAAAGAGAGAGAGAGAAAGTCAAAAGTTTGCCAAAAAGCATATCTAAACACCAGTAACATTTAGGACACCCACCTCAAGTCATTCAACACTGTGCTGTGGACCAGACAATATTCTTCATGAGACCAAATAAAACAGGTCAATTTAAAACTTCGAGGTGCTTATTACCAGGCATGTCCGAGCTACTGTATTTTTAAAAATATTTAATATAATACCCTGATTGTTTGCACACATAAATGATAACCTCTTTCACATTAGCTTAATTCTCAAGTACATTTATCAAATGTGTCAAGAGTTACATACGATACAAAAAGTTGTAAGAAATACTTTCACACTGCAGGTGGCCACAGATACAAATATCCCCTCTAGACCCTAAATGTCAGGAATCGCTGATTGTCTGATCGTTCAGTGCACACTTCTGAAAGTTGCTCAGAAGCATTTCTTAACAGGTTAGATGAGGGAGAGGAAAAGGAAGAATTCTGCATAACCGCTTTTTTGGTAAGCTTGGAATAACAACCAAGACGGCTTCTCTATTTAGGAACACTCCCATTGTTTCAGAAGAGAAATGTGAATGTTAAAGTTTCTTACCCACAATGTTTCCTGGCACAAAAACAACAATGCTCATGATAATAGATCCAACCCAATACAGGCCAATGGTTCTATAACTTTCCCTGCAACGAAAAAATCTTGGCTTAGTGCACTCATCGTAGAATACTATTAGTAAAAGATGATCCACATGATTACCCTTAACCTAACTAGTAAAGTGTACAATCACAACTTACTGAATCAATAGTAATCAACCCTAAGGGGCCCTGGTGGTCAAATTTCATTTCTATCTGTGATATACTATAGAACCCTCTTCATGTCCTTTTGCATAGGAATTATGCTTGCTGCCCTGGTTATCTGTCAAACTACAACACGGTCAGTCACGGTCAAAGGAGTCCTGCATTTCACTGTGTCCTATGAAACTCACAGCAGGAAAGGAAAAAGAAGGTTCAAAACAGAAAGGAAATTGGACCCATATTTTAAAGTGTTGTAAGTATGAGTAACAGGATGTTAAATGGATTTTTCCCTGGTGTCAGACTTGTGGCCAGAGCCCTAGTGATGAAGATTGTACGTGCTGCCTAGCCTGTGTTCTAATGGAGCGGCTGGACACAGACCCCGAGTCTTCATAGGCGAGGTTCACAGAAAGCTCTTTTCAGCCGATAACCCTGCTACCTCACCTCCGTAAGGGACTATGAGAGATCACAGGGAAATTCTCTGAAGGGAAACAGAGATGGACCGTGCTGTGTTTCTGCCCTGCCCCAACCCCCAAGCCAAGTGCTGCCGATTCCCAAGAGGCCAATTCACAGTGACTGGGATTGTCGCCAGGAGGACGAACAAGAACCTTCTTCCCCAGCAGATTCTCTAATGGAGCCAAAGAAACTCCGGCCCACTCCTGGCTGCCTCCAAGCAGAGCCCAGGCATTCTCAGAAAGACCTGACATGTGCCCTGGAAGCTTGAGAACATCCATGAAGAGAGAGGCTAGGACCTGGAAGGGTCCCCAGCTGAGCTGGGGCTGTCCCTGAGCTCACGACTGACGGGGGCAGGGGCATGGGGCAGGCAGCTGGTCAAGCTGAATTTCCACCTCGTCTGGGGCAAGAATGCATCATCTTCTCGAACCTGGAGCCACGGGGAGGCCTGGGAAGGTAGCTGGCCTTGAAAGGATCCTGCCCCAAAGGGTATGCATTCTGGGTGACAAGGACTCCAGCAGAAAGCAGCGGCAGGTGTTCCACCACGGGTGGGGAGTTCCACGAATTCAGCCAGCAAGAGCACTGCTCACGTCAGGCCTGTGTACCATGCACAGTCTCCTGGGGTGGGGGGTCTCCAAAGAGCCCACACCTGTGCTCCATACAGTAGGCCTGGTATATCATAATTGAGGGCACCGATCCCCAGAAACCAGAAACCATCACATAAGACTCTGCTCCTCTTTCTTTAGCCCCACGTGCAAATACACAGTCTGGAGGAGCCAGCTGCAGACTAGACTGTCCTTACTAGACAACACAGAAGCGTAAGGGGTCTGCCCAAGCCGTCCCCATGGCAGGGGATCGTGCAAAGGGACATGTTCAAAAGGCAGCAGTGCCAAGAAACAAACTTGTGTTGACTACGTCTGACTTGTGTCCATGGAGTGTATCTTCACGTGCGTGTGTACCTGTCTGTGCCTTTGCCCCTCTGTCTGTGGTTTCCTTACATATGCACCTATCTTTTGCTAAGTTGGCAAAGGGACACACACAGCGGACGGACTGACTTACTCCCACGCAATGGCCGCCACCATCACCAGATACATCAGATAATGAGCAGAGCCGTCCCAGTAGCAGATCATGTGCCCGTACGCAGTGTTCAGATACGGTTCACCCTAAGGAAAGAGTAAAAGGAGTCTACTTTAAAGAGGACTCAAACATCTGCACACACAACACCAGACGTGCATTTCAAGTCAAATGGAACAGAAGAGCTGGCTGGTGTTCGTCTGCTAAGATGGACCTAGGCTGAGTCCCATACAAGAATCCCACACAAACTTTACCCTGGAACTGCCATCAGAGCCTGCCTGGCCATCCTCTGACAGGCCGGGTCATGCACGTGGACAGTGACACCAAGGAGGTGGCATCACGGCAACCGTGGTTGCACAGCTAACTCACTGAAGCCAAGTCAAATCTGTGACCAAAGGTGCGTTGGCTCTGGCAGGAGGTGGTGGCCGGAGGAGACCCTGCCTGCCACAGCCACTGGCTCACCTGCGTCATTCACCTGCGTGCTGATCCCCACGCTTGCTGGGCTGAGGCTGAGGAAAGCACATCTTCCCCACATCCAGGACAGACAGACAGGCACCCCATCCCCCTCAACCTTCCCAGGCACCCTACGGGACACACACAACTGACTCCGCTCTACAGATGAGGAAACAGAGCTCCAAGGGGTCACTGGACCGGCCTAAGGTCCCATAGCAAACATCTAGCACGGAGTATATCATCAAGAAAAGCCACACTTCTGAGAAATTTTTAATCTTATGAACATGCAATTATGTGCCGTACTCCATTTCCCTCCTCCAGACAGCTACCAGAAAGTCATGGTCTAATTTGCAGGGGTTTGTAGTGTCTTTCTGACACCCCCTCATTCTCCCTTCTCCTCTCTCCCACGTTCATGCTCTCCGGCCTGGTGTCCCCCCAAGACGCCCTCAGTCCTGTCTGCAGCAGCAAGGGGGGCCCCCCGCTGAAGTCTCACGCTCCCGGGGCAGGAACTGCTCTGTCTCCCCCCGTGCGTCAGATGAAGAAGGTGGAAATAACACAGCAGCTGGACTTCTGTGCCCATGCTTGGCCTGCGTCCTTTCTCTCCGACATGCTCCGACTGGACAATCCACTCCAGTGTTGTGGCTCCGTCGTTCATGCTACACACTTGGCCCTCGGAGCCGGAGCTGGCCTCTCCTGGGGGCTTGATGGGATCTTAACTGGATGGCCCTTTGAGGGCCCTTCAAACTCCCCTGAACTTTCACTCCTCAGCTTCTGCCCTCCGCCGAGCCCCGACCGGCCTCCAGATGAATGGGGACAGCACCCAGCCCACCCGGCTCAAAGCCCCAGGGCCATTTTTGTCATTCTCTTCTCTGCGGTGTGCAGGCAAGTCCGGTCAATTGGTCAATTCCGTTTCTCTGAGGTCACCACAGGCCACCCTCCCTCTCCGCACGGCCTCGTTCAAGCCCTCAGTGCCCCTCACTCAGCCAGTCCCACACGGTCTCTCTGTCTCCCTTCTCTTCACGATCCACCCGCCGAATGAAGACTCATGAGGCCTCGCTCTTGACACGTTGCTCTTCTGCTCAAAAGCCTCCCAAAGCTGGTGGCCGCCTGCAGCCCGGACGCCCCCCTTCAAGCCCGGACACTCCCCTTCAAGCCCATCCTTCCCAGAGCTGACCGCACTGTTCCCTGACTCAAAATCTTCCCTCAATTGTGAGATAAAGTCCAAACTCCTTTGCTTAACATACGAAGCTCCCCATTGTTTGAAACACAGAGGAAGACTGTACCTTCCTGTGTGACCTTGAGTAAGTGACTCAACCTCTCTGGGGCTGGATTCATCACACCGTAAAACAGGGAGAGGACTAGTTCCCTCAAGGGCAGGCAGCACTATAACAGGAGGACAGTGAGGGAAGGGTCACCGCCATCAAAAGTCTTCACTCAGCGCCTCGGTGTTCTCTCATTAACACACATTTATATTAAATACAAGCAAAGGAGAAAGGTAGTGGACCAGGGGTGAGGGAGGAGGTATCAGACCGAAATGCTGAGAAGAAGTACCTCCCATGATCTAATCCTAGCTTTCTGCTTCGCTTTCCACATGAACACACTGCCTACGTCTGTGGCAGTAAAATACCACGGATCTCACCGTTTTACACTCAAGGCAGGGATTTCATCTCTGAGCAACGGGACTTGGGGTGCTGACCCTCCAGGGCAAGGCCTATGATCGCAAAGCAGCCCATACCTCTCTCAAGTAGTGTGTCATGAACCCGTCAATGATGCCGTCCTGTTCCAGTCCTATGATGAGGTTCACCACGCTGGTAAATCCGAAAACTGCATACACTAGAGCAAAGGAAGAAGCAGTTATTTATCTGTTTATATTTTTGTAAAGTAATCTCTAGGCCCAATGTAGGGCTTGAACCCACAGCCCCCGAGGTCAAGAGTAACACACTCCACCGACTGAGCCAGCCAGATGCCCAAGAAAGCAAGTTTAAAAAGCAGCAGCTCAGGAGGCAATGACTAAGAGCTTGGCATTCACCAAAAACGGTGACTTGGTCTTAATCTTTTCCAGAAGACCCTGTGGGCGCTGTCAAGACGGACTAACAGAAGGTCCCTCCTGCACAGAAGGACCTTTGCCTTTGTTATGGATTTCTGCGTCATTGCCCGAGTGCTCTCTCCAAGGGGACACCCGCTGGGGGGACAGAAGGACACACCCACTAACCGTCCCTCGGGATCCTACCAGGTCACCCCATCCATCCTCCATCACTCACCAGTGGCTGCCCCAGGCCACACCCCCATCCCACCTGCAGTAGCTCGTCCGATGTTGGCCCTAGTCCACGCTGAAGAGCCCAAAGGTGGACAATGGCTGATGTGCACATTGTAAGAGGAAAGACCGTGATTTTTTACATGGGTACAAGATGGCACAATTGACTATGAAAGGAGGAAAAACCACAGTACCTCGGAGACCCTCACTCAGGTTGTGAGAATCTCCCAAACGGGCTTACAACTATCAGCAGCTCACAGCCACAGAATGGAGTCAGCAAGGGGGTCAGACTTAGTGCATGTTAGTTTATCCATAAGGCTGCATTTTCAAGCTGTCACCCATCAGAAGCCATGCGGTGGGCATGGGTAGGACAAGAATTCCAAGGTGGAGAGAAGGGCAGCCATGATAAAATAAATGGGGAAGCCAGCCTTGCCCAGTCTGCTGTCGGGGCCATGGCGTTCACATCCTCCCCTGGAGTGCAAGGCCCACACATGCCCTGCCCCACACTCCCTGCCTCCCAGGCCTGTGCTCCAGATCTCACTGTTGGGATCAGCCACCGTATGTCCCCCAGGAAAGAAAGCGCTCAGCATCTGATCCCTGAGGCGACAAGCCCTCGCCCCAGGGCTGCGGTATGCTCAAGCTAGGACAGAGACGAGAACAGAGGGCCGAGGGTGTCGGAGCAAGGTGCTCCACCTGGGAAGTTCAGAGAGACCCAAGTCAGCTAAGCGTGGACTCCCTGGAGTGGGGTGGGGAACACGGCAGCAGGAAACCACTCTGAAAAGGTGGGCTGCGGTCAGAGCAAAGGCAGGTGGCGTGGCGTGGGGCACAAGAAACGATGTGGGCCTTGAACTCAGGTCCGGCTCAACCTTAGGCAAGTCACATCATTTACCTGAGCTTCAGGGTCTTTTATACACAAGTTGGGAGAAATGAGTTGCTTACAATTCTTCTTTCTCTCCCCACCTTTGCCAAGATCCACGGTGGACAGAGAATATTCCCCATGACATTGATAATGGACTCAGCCATGCCACTTGCTTTAGCCACTAGAATGTGCATGGAAGTGACAATGGCCAACTCCAAGTCTCCTCTGCCTTGAGAAGGGCCCACTTGGGGAGCTGCTGGTCCAAGAACAAGGAGACACATGGGACAACTCTGAACGTGACCAGCAGCCTAAAGCACAGCAGTCCCAGCCAACCTGCAGACCTATGAGCACAGAAACTAACTGTTCATAGCCAAGACTCAAACACCCAGAGTGTCCATCAACGGATGAATGGATAAAGAAGATAGGCATAAACACAATGGAATATTACTTAGCCATAAAAAAGAAGGAAATCCTGCCATTTCCAACAACCTGGTTGGACTTTGAGTGCATAACGCTAAGTGAGAAGACTCAGCAGAGAAAGACAGACTGTGTGATCTCACTATGGACGTGGACTCCAAACAAGGTGAACTCAGAAACAGACGCTGGAACGTGGTTGCAGGGGCTGGCGAGTGGGGGGCATGGGGAGATGCTGGTCAAAGGGAACAGACGTCCGGTTATAAGATGAGTCGGCATGGTGACTGCGGTCAATAAGACCGCACTGTGTACTTCATGTTCTCACTGCACGCCAAAAAGTAATTATGTGAGGTGAGGGACCCTCCGGTGAACACCCTCGTTGGGGTCACCGTCTCACGGTGCAGACGTGTATCACCCCATCGCAGGGCAGACCCTATGCCAGCCGGTGTCAGATGTCAAGTGTATCTCAGTAAAGCCGCGCACACAGGAAATGTCTGTCGCTCCAGGACACGGAGGTCTGGGGGGTGTCGGATACGCAGCCTCACCGGGCAGAAACTGGACGAGTGAATGCCCAGCCCAGCTCCCGGCCGGGGAAGCGCTTCAAGGCGGGGACGGCTTCACCGGAGGCAGCGTGGCGCAAAGAAGAGCATGGCTTCTGGGGCCGATGACGTTCTCACTCTANGCTTCAAGGCGCGGACGGCTTCACCGGAGGCAGCGTGGCGCAAAGAAGAGCATGGCTTCTGGGGCCGATGACGTTCTCACTCTATGACCTTGACCACTCTATGACCTTGACCACGTGTCGAAGCAGCTCTGAGCCAGCTTCTTCCCATGTGAGCGGAGGGTATTTGTTGCGAGGATTAGCTAAGCTAACACGGCTACAGCGCTCGGGGCCACACCAGGCACGTTGTAAGTGCTTGATCAGGGGTGTTCTTACATGTATGTACGTGTGTATTTTTCAGGCACTGCTTAAGTATTCGACTACTGTTATTGAATGTNGCTTGATCAGAGGTGTTCTTACATGTATGTACGTGTGTATTTTTCAGGCACTGCTTAAGTATTCGACTACTGTTATTGAATGTTTGTAACAACCCCCCATGGGGAGCACTGTTTTCCTCATCATACCAACGTGCAGACCGAGACACTACAGCTCAGTCCCAAGCCAGGTTGGGGGGTGGGCAGCAAGAAGCAAGGCAGAGGCAGGAAGCAGGGGAAGGAGCTGCTCAAGAGTGGAGGGCAGAGGTCAGAGCACGGCTAGGGGTGGGGGCGAGGAACAGAGGGGCCTCCTGCCTGGCCCTGGCAGTGACCTTCCGCCATGATCCCCGCTGGGAAAGGGTGGGGTCCGTGGCCCAGAGGAGGTGTTAGTCTGGAGGGGGGACCGTATTGCCCTGAAATCCTCCTCCGTTTCCTGCCACTTCCTCAGTGGGGCTCAGGGGACTGGAGACAGACTTCTTTGTGGGGGAGACGTGATGAAGGCGAAGGCCCAAGAGCTGCGCTGCGAGGCAGGCACCAACCCCTTCCCTCCCATGGAGACGTACCATAGAACAGTGGGTCCCGGGGTGGCTTTCTTTTGACGAGGACCCGAGCCAGCAGGGCTACCAGGAACAAGATGAGGGCAGCAACCCCTACGATTGTCCAGGAACTGCAACAACCAGAACAGGGAGGCGGTCACTTATCGAAATAAACATGTTGAAGCATGGAATTTCCTGGCTATTGAATGCATTCACCCCACCTCTGCCTCTGCCTACAGTAGTTCAGCGCTGTGGGGTTAGCATGGTTTGTCCGCAGCGCTTTGGCCCCTGTGGGCCACCCGTGTGACTTTCAGGGACTGAAACTACGAGCTCCTTGCTCTTCCCATCCTGCCCACCTGCACCCTCCACCCCATCCCATCCCACCCTGAAGATGCCCCCTTCCCCGCTGTTTCCCCCTCCCCTCCTCCGAATCCTGTTCCCCAGTGACTGACAGGCCTAACCACTGAATCTGCCGCCTCCCTCAGGGCCAGCCAAAAACCTTCGGACTGAGCTCTGGGGAGCACAGAGGAGTCACAGCTACACACACCTTCCAGGAGGACCAGGAAGAAGGGCCCCAGGCCATGTGCATAATCAAAGGGGCCAGGGGATGAAGCCAATCCAAGGAAGGAAGAGATGGGCCAGACCTGCGGCCAGAAGGAAGCCAGCTCCCACACCTGGGGCCATCAAGCCATCTCCAGCCCTCGCCCAGAAGGTAAGGTGGGCACAGGGAAAAGACACGGTACCAAGGAGACCAGGGGCCAAGGCCTCTCTCCAGTGGGGCAGCACTGGGGCATGAGGCTTGGCTGAGTTAGCAGTCAAGACACCGGGCGTCTAGGACCTTCTCTGCAACTGCCTAACTGTGTGACCTTAGCAAAGTTATGTCGTTTCATCATCTGTTTATTAACTAGTTTTAAAAAATATTAAGGATAAAATGTATTATGCACCCCTGTGTGCCAGGCCCTTTGGATGAATGGAGGACGTCCCTGTCTACATGGATGGTCCTATCTCAATGGACTCTGAGCTCTCTCACCCAGGAGGTCACCTCAAGTCCTACAGAAATACTCTCTCTCTCACACCTCCAGCACCAAACAGGGCTTGCAGTTCTAGACAAAGGATCTCCAATGGCCTGCTATACCACAGCTTCCTTAACAGCCCTGAGAGCTGTCACAGGCACCACTCCTCAGCTGAAACCCCTCCACACCACCACAGCCAACAGCAGAACTTTTGGATCACCTTTGCCATATGCCCCTGGGACTTCCAGAAAGTACCTTTCTCAGTCACAAGTTCCACAACCTAACAATACCTACCGATAGCTGAGGGACAAACTCATGTTGAAGTTCACTCCACACACCTGCAGCTGGAATGGGTGTTAGAAATCTGCCCCCAATGTAAAAGAAGTCAGTGAGGAACTGGGAAGTGATCCATCCAACCTGCAGGTGGATGGGCCCCCAGGAGAGCTGTATCCCCAGCACCTGGCCCCAGGCCCCACACAGAGTCAGGGAATGGGCTCTGGGCATCAGGAGCACCCAGATTTCCAAATGCCACCCTCGACCTACAAAATCAGAATACTTTGGGGTGGGGCATGGGAATATGCAACTTTTTTCAAGATACCTGGTGAGTTTGACAAAGAAAGTCTGCCTAGGGACGTCTGTTAGGATATATAAAAATTGATGAATGGATGAAGGAGGGAAGGAGAGAGAGAAAAAGCCAGGAAGGAGAAATGGATGGATGGATGGATGGATGGATGGATGGATGGATGGTGGGTAATGAATGAAAGGACAGATGATGGATTACAGATGGTGGATGGTGGATGGTGAATGAATGGATGGATATATGGATGGACGGACAGATGGTGGATGGATAGATGGATAACAGATGTTGGTTGGTGGATAGATGGATGATGGGTGGTGGATGGATGGATGGATGGTGGGTGAATGGACGGATGAATGAATGGACAGATGATGGACGGTGGATGGCAAATGAATAGATGAATGGATGCATGGATGGATGAATGAATGGACAGATGATGGATGGTGGATGGCAAATGAATGGATGAATGATGGATGGTGGATAGTGAATGAATGGATGGATGGTGGATGGAAGGATGATGCATGGTGGATGATGGATGGAGGGTGGATGGTGGGAATGGATGGATATATGGTGGATGGATGGATGGTGGATGGCAAATGGATGGATGATGGATGGTGAAGGAAGGCGGGATGGATGGATGACAAATGGTGGATGGATGGATGGATGAATGAATGGATGACACACTTCAATGATAAGAGTGAGGATGTGTCAGGGGCGCCTGGGTGGCACAGAGGTTGAGCGTCTGCCTTCGGCTCAGGGCGTGATCCCGGCATTATAGGATCGAGCCCCACATCAGGCTCCTCTGCTATGAGCCTGCTTCTTCCTCTCCCACTCCCCCTGCTTGTGTTCCCTCTCGCTGGCTGTCTCTATCTCTGTCAAATAAATAAATAAAATCTTAAAAAAAAAAAAAGAGTGAGGATGTGTCAATGTCCAGGTAAGACATTGAAATAGGAAATTTCTAGTGGTGCACATCAGTGGCTCTCTAGGCTCCTCCTGTAGGGATAAGCCAAAAGAGCAGAGGACGAAAGAGGAAGCTGATGTGGGTAAGGAACATGATACTGGACTGAAGCATCCCGGGAAAAGGGAAGAGGTTAGATGTGCTATGTAAGCTGACAAGCATTTTAATCACAGCCTGAGGCAGGTGGTGGCCAGGAAAGAAACCCCATCCCTGCTCCTACAAGGCCCTGTGCTTACAGCCGGCACCACCATGCAGCTGGCGCTCTTCTGGAGTACAAGAGCAGTGTAAACCGGTTCACCTGTCATCTCACACTTGCCACCTGGGGGAGGAGCAAAGAATGAAGAGAAACTGGGGCAGCAGATCCCGTGTGTATCCCAGTGACCACCAAGAGCAGACCCTGCTCAGAACAGGGAGAGGTGGATCCAGCAGGGACTTGGGGGGCGTGGGGTGGGGTAAAGGCTCAGACACACCCAAGGGTGAAAACGTCGCTAGTCTTGGAATGGAGGAGGGTGGTTACTGATGCCCTTCCGTGAAGGGACACCTACTTAAAGGGGACGTGTATGGGTGAGCACGAGTAGAGAGAGAGAGCATGTGTGTGTGTGTGTGTGTGGAGAGAGAGAGAGAATGAGACTGAGAGATTCCAACTCTTTCCTGACTCCGTAACCTGCCTTGCTTTTTCTGGTTTTCAGGCTTTTGTAAAAGGCCTGGTGGGAAGGAAGCTTCAACTAATCCAACTGATTCAAACCTAACAACACCAGCTACGCACAAGGCCCTGTGCTGAGCCAGACGATGCCACGGTGAGCTGTGGCCTGGGAAGGTGAGTTCTGACCACGGGAAAGGAACTTTTGTGGCCAAAGTGCGATCCCACGGGGGCTAGGAAGATGGAGAAATCACGGGTGCTTGGAGGGAGGGTCTGGGAAAGGAAGAGGTGGCATTTTACCCCAGGCCATCAAGTCAGGGCTGGCTTCAACAGTCAGGTCAGGGAGGAAGGCCTCCCAGACAGAGGGAAGAGCGTGAGCCAGAGCAAGGAGGCAGGATGTTGAGAAGCCTCTAAGGGCTGGGGCCGGGAAGCTCCTGGGGGAGGCTCTGCCAGGGCCTGGGGCAGAGAGTGCCCTTGCTGGGGTGGGGAACCGCAGGGAGGAAACAGATGGCAGCCCAGCCCTGGGGCCAGTGTGGAAGGGGACAGTGGGAGGGGGGGAGTGGAGGAAGAAGACAGAGGAGCCAGAGGCCACTGGGATTTTAACCTGCAGGGGGATGGGAAGAATGACTGGAACCAATTATTCAAAACTCTGCAGGGCTTAGCAATGTGCTCAATAATACACAGCAATACATAATTCAGTGTGTGCTCAGTAAATGCCATCACCATCCTGCCAGGGGCTGAGGCCAAAATCTCAGTCATCCTCAAACCCTCTCCAGGACATGCAGACCTTCAGTAAGCTGCATTGCTCTCCCTCCCGAATACCCCTGCACCCCACCACCACGCCCCTCTCCTCCCAATGCTCCCCATTCCCCTACCTGGAAGGCTCTGTCCCCACATCTTCCTGTGGCCACCTCCTGCGCCTCAAGTCACCTCCTCCAAGAAGCTTCCCCTGACCACCAGTCCCCTTCCCAGTCACTCATGTTGCCCCATTTTTTTTTTTAATTGATGTCTGTCTGAACACTCGCTTCCCCCACCCAACCTCTCTTGGCTTGTCCATATCTATATCCCCAACCTTTGGAACAGTGTCAAGCACAGAATATGTACTCAATAAATATTTGTTGAACTGCCCATAATGCCACTGTAGGAATGCAGGGTCTCCTGGTCACTGTATTCCCAGACGTGATATTTGCTGCCTGGAGCTGCTGTTTCCAGGAGATGCACCCCGAGACTAGGTCAGACAAGGGCAGTCACTGCCAGTGCCTAGGGAGCCTTCCATATGGATGGGGGCCATCTGGATAAGGCTGTCAGCAAGTGGTGGCCCCATCAGAGAGAGAGAGAAAGGGAGAAGGAAGTCACAGCCCTATAGGCAGACACTTCTCTGCAGCCCAAAGTCTGGAGGGGGTTTGCGGCACGCAGACTGATGTAATTTCCTCAGCACCAACTGCTGTGGGAAACCTAACAGGTTACCTTCCTCGTCCCTGGGGACAGCAGGGCACACCAGCAGACACGGACGCCTGGCACCTTTCCCATGGTCCGGTCAGGCCTGCAGCTGCCGGGTACAGGTTGGCCTAGCCGGGGATCCCTCACACAACACTGAGGCGGGGCTTTGAACCAAACCCATCTGCGGCCTCTGTCAGCCCCACCCATTTCCTTGGCCTTGAACTGCTCTGCCTCCCTTCCCGGTGAGGTCCTACCCCGCGCCTCTCCACGAACCGGTCTCTTTGGATCCTGACAATAGGATACAAATATAGGCCATTTGACAGACCAAAAACTGAGGCCAGGCCACACGGGTAGTGCCAAAGGCACACCTAGAACCCAGGTCTTTGCCTGTTGGCCCGGGGCTATTCCTGCTAGTCATTCACAACAGTTTCTAAAATTAATAAGAAATGAGAAGTATGTGTGTGTCCATACATGGAAACGTCCCTGTGAAATGCGAAACGAACACGGCACAACCGGAGAAAACAGGGCCACGCTCGTAGTTGGTGGTGTCTGCGCCCCCACACCCCTGCCCCTGAGCTCCTCAAGGGCAGGGGCATTGCCTCGTTGACCTCCGTCACCCAGGACACCCGGCACGGGGCCGGAACGGCGCGCGCGCCCCACACTTGGCTCCAGCACCGCACCGACTGGCCGGGACGCCCGCCTGAGCCCAGCCCCCCGCCCCGGCCCGCGCGCCCCTCGCGCGCCTCCCCTCCCCCGGCCGGGCGCGGGGAGCCCCCGGAGG